>NC_081256.1:16270643-16584393 GCF_030490865.1 Poecile atricapillus
CCACAGCCTTTCCCCAGCACGACCAGAGATGGTATCCAGTGTGAACTTCCATGTGGACAACAGTCAAACCCCTGCACCTCTTTCACATGGATTTGGGCAGGCAGCTGCAGGATCATTCGTGTTGCTCCCTGCTTGGTCCATAGTGTTTTAAGCTGTGCATTTCCAGAACAGCACCACATTTTTCTGGATGCCAGATGAGGCCAAAGGCCTGGGTTGTGAGCAGGGAGCACCTACATCCCCCTAAGCACCCTCCTATAGTCTGCCCTCCCGTGTGTGACATGGCTCTGGGTTTTACTCCTAGGCTGGGTGTGTCACACAGGACAAACACCATGCTAGAGGCGGTGCTGCCCTTCATAGGTATTGGTGGTGAATCAACCATGGAAGACAAAATGTAAATGTGGAGCAAGGATTAAAGGTTTGAAGCATTTTTTTCTCTATTACTGGCATCGGTCAGTTCCTTCACAATTTTGTCATTGTTTGGGAAAATGTCTGCTATAAATACATTTAGTTCAGACGCTCTGAGATCAGCATCTAGTGTAACAGATGAGAATAAAAATCTGTTTGATGTTTGAAAGAGAGTTTCTTTTAGTTCTTGCAGGTTAGTGATTCATCTGGCATTGCAGATGTAGTGAGCACCTCATTATTGGCATGTCCAGTAGCACTTGCTAGGGACAAACCTCTTAGGTACCAGACCTTTGCAGTCACCAAAGTGAAGACAGGTTCAGATGGACTTGTCTGTGTCCCCTAACTGTTTTGTTAGCCGTGTTCTAGGGTAGAGGGATAGAGTTAGTGTTAGGGTTAGGGTAAGGGTTAGGGTTAGGTTTTGGTTTAGGATTGGGGCTAGGGGTAGGTTTTAGTGTTAGGGTTTGGGTTAGCAGGTTAGTGTTAGTCTGTAAAGAAAAGCTCTTTAACTGCCAACAAAAAACAAATATGTTGACTCTGGAGGCTAATTGATTACAAATTATTTATATTTTGTTTCTGCATGTTTCTGCTCTAGCAGACTCACTGACAGTACCATCCCACATTTAATTGTAATCCACTGGAGTCATTTCATGGTATTTTGATTACATCTTACAACGCATCTTGCAATTTATCAACTTGCTTTCCAAATATCTCATTCCTGTTTCTCCTCTGATCACTGAGAATAGCCATTTATGGACAAACCTTTTCTGAGCAATTTACTATGTTTCTGATGGAAATTAGAGAGAAATCCATACCTGGAAGCTTCTCCAGAGTGTGAATTTTTAACTCCTATGAGTTGCTAGGGGTTTGTTTGTTGCCCTTGTTTTATTTAGATTGACTTAGCACCACATTTTTGTGTTTCTATTTCTCAGTCTGTTGCAGAAGGCTGTTAGGATTCAGCTCACAGAAGCTTGTAACAGGAGAGCTGTCAGTGGTGCTTGATCTCAGAAGGAAAGGATCAAAAAAGTCATGGCAATACTGAGGAAGAGGGTCTGCTGAGGGAAGGAAAATGATATATGAATTATAACTGGACTTCAGCACTATTAAAATGGGTGAGACATGGCCCCCTCCTTCCTTACAGCTCCAGCAAGTTCACCTGAGGCCATCAGATAGGGATCCTGGGGCCACCAGACCCTGTACCCCAAGGGCTCAGATCATATTTCCAAGGCTGAAGAATAATAATTACTTGTCAACCTGATACACAATTACTAGACTGACTAGAGTGGTGAAGGAGCCTGTTTTTGGTGTCAGGGAAAGAAAACAAATGCAGTGTATTAGTGGGTCTGTCATGCCAGAGCATCAGCTGAAGGTGAGCAACCGGCTCCCAGGATTAGCGCCTTTCCTTGCTGGGGAGGGAAGTCCTTACACAATGTGGAATGAGACAAATGAAGTTTTCAGAGCAGGAGAAGAGTGGGAAACACTGCTGACAACCAGGTCAACAGACTGATGAAACAGCAGCCCCAGGGAGACTGTTCAAAGGCTCTTCTGGTTATTTAATGAAGTGTAGTTGGGTTTTGACCCCTCAGATTCAGCGCCAGAGGTTTTCTGTGAATGTTTGAGGTCTTGCTCCTATCCCTGAGCTCACTGACTACTCAGAGAATTTTTTTAATCATATTTCCTGTAATGGTTTTCTTTCCTGCTGCATGGAAGGCCATTCAAGTGACAGAACAAACTCATCACACGGTGAAGCGGGGATAGCGACCAAGCCCAGGAGCCCACTGCAAGCTCTGGGAACAGGAGGGGACCTCAGCCAGCTTGGGCAAACCAAATCTCCAGGAACCACCTGGTGAACAATGCTACAGCACTTACCAGTTCCTGTGGAACTTTTTACAACAGCAGATTAAAGAAATCAATTTTATTTAGAGAGAAGGGGCTTGTCTTAAAATTGTTGAGCAAGTTCTTTTAGACCACAGTGGATAACTGCAGTGGCAGGGGCTCCCATCACCCTCATTAGCAAAGTTTAAGCCTTTGCAAAATGCAGGCTCCTGTCTCCAGAGGTTACTACCAGCAGGATGGCTTCTTCCTGCTCCCTCCCTCCCAGGCCCCAGCTGGGGACCTGCCCTCCTGCACCCGACCCCAGCAGCAGTCCTGCTGCAAACACAGCCACGGAGTGGGAAAAACAACGCCAGAGAAACACATTTTCAGCTCCACTCTGCAATTTAAATTCAGGAGAAGCAGCCGGGCAGGAATCCCTCGGCCTGTGGGGCTCCTGCAGTACATGCTGCTGTGTGCATGGCTGCAGGTCCCTGGCTCAGGTCACCAGCAGTGACATTGCTGCAGTCCCCCATGCAGGCATGGGACTGACACTTAATGGCACCGTGCCAGCCTGTGACATGGTAAAAATATCCTGAGGCCACAGTGAGTTTCTTTCACTGGCCCAGCAGCAGCAGCAGCAGCGCTTCAGCCCTTTGGCTAGAGCACATAGAAGTCATTGTTGTTTGACAGGTCACTGTAATGGCACAGGGCGAGAGCAGGGGCCTGCGCCGCCGGGGGCTCGGCTCGAGGCCTGCCCTGAAGGCCCTGTGCCGGGGGCCTGCCCGAGTCCGGGCTGCAGAGGTGACTGTCCCACCTGGGCTCAGCCACGGCCTGCCGCTTGTGTCTGCTGCCACCATTGCAGTAGGTCCCACAACACCGGCACGTCAGGAAGTGCTTGGCTCGGTGTTTGGCCTTTGACTCGGAGGCCGAGGCCGTCCCTCCGTGAGCGACAGTCACGGGAGTGGCTCCCCGCGGGTCGGGCTGTCCTTTCAACCGGCTCCTTCTCCTCTGGACGGGGTCCAGGCTGATGTCCGACTGTGAGGAGCAGCTCTCGTTCCAGCCAGCGCTGGCGCTCAGGCTGCGCAGCGGCAGGGCCAGCCGCAACGCCTTCCAGAACTGGGAGCCGGAGCGCTTGGACTTCTCCCCCTTCCAGGTGACGAAGGAGACGGATTCCTTCAGCTGGAGAATGCTGGGGTGGGTGCACTGCAGCGGCCTGTACTCCACCACGATGAGCTTGGTGGCTATGGCGTTCTGGCACATGATGCCCAGCTTGAACTCCAGGAGGCTGATGCTCTTCTCTGTCAAGTAATCGGGACTCAGAACAACGATCATCCTGCGGCTCCTCTGGATGAAGTCGAACACGGCTTCAGTGGTATCTAAGAGCACAAGGGCAGAGGAATTGGGGTGCACAAGGAGAAGGGAGTGGGGAGAGAAAAGCCAAAGAAGGTGTTTGGTGGCATACCTGCACAGATCCCTCTTCCCACAGAGGAACCTGGCACAAGCGCTGTGACTTTTGACTTGCCCACACTCCTGCTGGCAGCATTTTTGCTGTAAGTGGGCTTCTGAGAAGGCTGAGGCAGTAAATGAGAGGCCACGATGTGCCGTGACTGTACTCTGACTTCTGCCCTGCACAGCATCGGTCGTGCCCAGGGAAGTGCAAGCATTTGATAAAGGGTGGGTCTTGTTTGGAACCACCTGCCCACAGCTTGAGCAACTCTTTGCATCAGGGGATCAAAGCAATGGTGTCATCCTGCCCCAGCCTGAACTGCAGGGGCTGACCCACCTCCCCCCCCCCCCCCCCCGTCACACTCATCTTTAAGTAGAAACCTCCAAATTTAGAAAGCAAAAATGTCAGCCTTAAACCCCTCCACCAGTTCCCCTAGGCATCATGGGGGGTGGAAATACTGTCCTTCAAAGCATTTCTTGGGATTAATTGCAAGTTGTAAAGCTTAGCAAGAAGCTTAGCTGGAATGATGCCAGGCAAGAGCAACATCTCTTTTATTAAGAATTTTGAAAAGCAGCAAACCTGAAGGATGTCCTTGGACTTGTACCTGTGGCTTGGGATGCCTATTGAAGGTGTAGTGGCTAAAGGGTGAGCAGTGGAAAGGATGGGAACTGTACAGCTGTGGCACTCAGCAATTTAACAAAAGCTGAGTAATAAAACTGTAAAAAATTTTAAAAACCCATACACTTACTATGTGCTAGTGCCTGAGATGAGAGGGACTCCAAGGACAAACTGGTGTTCAAGCAGGACAAGGATCATTAGAGTAAGAGCTCTTGGACATTCAGAAATATCTGCCTGTAGGAATGTCTTTCAAAGAGCTGTTCTGGGAAGAAGACCTACCTCCTGCATCCCTTCTGCCATTTCTTCCTCAGGCTGGAGACTCTCTCCCTAACAGTGGAACACTGGTCTTTCATATGAATAAAAATACTGTTCCTTCCCTGCAATGGCAATGCCTCTTAATTCTCCCAGCACTTGGCTGTCTCTTATCTCACAGCAGAAGGTGTACTGTGTTGCACCTGGATGCACCTTATTTTAATATTGTACAGAGCAATACTTTTCAAAGAAGTATGACTAGTTGTAAAACTCATTGCCACTAGATTATTTGGAGACCAAGATAGGAAAAATTATCATCCAGTAATATCCTAATGGAGAAAGTAGGGCACTATTTGGTTAACAAAATACTGGAATTAAAATCAAATTATTTTGAGGGGCTTTTTTTCTTGTATAAAAAGTATGGGGGGATTTTTACCCCCAACACACAGAGGAAATCACTGATTCATTGAAACCAAAAGTAGATGATAGTCAGTTCTGTCAGAATTGTCACTTAGCACCATGACATGTTTTTACCACCCTATTTCAAAGGCATAGAGAATTGGCAGCAATCTCCAATTTACTAAGTCCAGACCTCATTCAAACTTTTCTACAACTGATTGAAATCTATTTTGAAAACAGCCAGGCTTCAACAGTTTGTGAAAGAAAATCTCTTTTGCTGGTTTGAAAGGTCCTTCTTTTTGAAACTGGAATCACAGAACCACAGCAAAATGTAAGCAGGAGCAGCCCCTGGGAGGTCACCTATTCTACCTGCCTGCTCAAAAAGCCCAGGTTCAATTAACATGAATGACTCTGATGCTGCAGAAGTGAAATGTTTTGATTGAGGTGACAGTGCTGGTTTTCTTTTATCAATTTTGAATTTGCAACACTTTTTGAGACTTTTTTTTTTGAGACTCATTTTTTTTGAGACTCCTTTTTTTGACACTTTTTTTTGGCAGGGAAGGTGTTCAAATTTCCAAAGATACATTTGATTTTGAGACAGGGATGCATTTAGGCTTGGCTGACCAGGATACCTTGGGATGTTCAGTTTGCAATGTTTACCCAGCTCAGGAATTATGTGCAGGTAGGATCTTCCCTCCCAGTGAAACAGCACTGGATGGGACAGGCAGCAATAACACTGAAGGGGCTTGGGGATTCAATACTCTTGGTTATCTGCTTTTTACTGAAAAACCTCCCATCTTTACTAAAAGTTTGCAAAAGACACTGCATATTTTTATTAGTTTACTTGTGTCTCCCCAATGAACCCCAAAGATGTAACAAATTATAAGGATTATGGTCACAGATCCCACACCCATAGACCTCAAATCCACAGATTGTCACGGGCATTCATTTTGCTAGTGGTCTGGAAGTGCTGGGCTGTCTCTCAACTTACCTGCAGGCATTCAAACATGGGAAATGGGCAAGAAAGTGACTTGGATGAGAAAATATGAAGCTGACTGAACCTAGAAGCTGATAGGCAAAGTAGCCTGAGTTTGATTTCTGTGGTTTGGGCAGATTTCTAAGATTCTGATTTGATCTTTAAAGCAAAGAGATGATGTTGTCTTCCCATCTTTCTGTCTTGTGATTGCCAAGTGAGCACCCTTCAGAGACTTTCTGTGTATGTGGGTCCACTGATGAGATATCTGACTGCTGTGTGTCACTGTGTTTCTGCTTGGATGGCCCTTTGAACTCAGGTGCCTCTGCAGGCACAGCATGAAACAACCAGGAAAATGTCTCATTCCAAGAAGCAGTCCCAAATGATCTTGATGCTTGGGCTACACACAATCATCTTTCTTTAACAGCATTTTGCAGACATAATGGGAAGATGGTACTTATGAGAAATGCACAAGGACTGAAATGCAAAAATGAAAATGTTTTATTGAAAAGCAAAATAAAATAATACTGACACTTCACAGACCAAATCACACAAAGGCAAAAACATACAAAAAAAGGAGAACTCTGAAACAGCTGTACAACATCAAACAGAACAGGAAGGGAAGACATTTTTTTCCAATTTGTGCCACGCTGTTTCCTGATGAAAAAACAATGAGGAACTTTGCATGAGCTGCATATTGATAAATGTTAGGTTAGTGCACAGAAATTCAAATGAATTAACTGATTCAGATGGATGCTGTGACAGAATCCCACAATGGAAACCGCATATGGCATAGAATGAAATGGCAGGTGTATCTAAGATGCTTGCAGATTTGCTTTACAGTTGGGACTGGGCTTTACCCCTGGCCTGAAAAACCCCAGCAAGGCCGGTGGTAAAGCTCCTGGGTGAGAGGAACTTGCTCCAGGATTATTCTCTTGCACACTGTTCCCTCTGACCTCTCAGGCCCCTTCCAAACCACTGCACCCTTTGCCTTGTGGGTGCTCTGCTGCTGTCTCTCAGTAACCCTGTTCTTCGGCTGCAATAACACCAAAGGCCACTGCAGTGTATGCCTGAGAAAGTCCAGATCTATTAATTACTTTTAAAACTCTTTCAATAAAATCAGCAAAATACATGAGGTGGATTTTATTTCCTAAAATAATTAGACTTACTAAAACATCAGCTGTCGCTAAAGGACACGGTATGATTCACATGAGCATGTCTCAGTGGTATGACAGGGAAAAAAAGTAACTTTATGTTCTGACTCCAGTATTTATAGATTCTCAACTATGACCAGGGATTGGATAATTAAGTTACCACCTTCCCAATCACACTGGTCATGAGAAATGTCCATCAAAGGATGTTTCTTAGAAGGAATGTATAAACAACTTATGTTTATAGTTACTTTCCTGGTAAAGTAACTAAAATTATGAAAACAAGATCAGAAGGCTTAGTTTTCAAGATAACAATCCGCATAAATTCTCTTGGTAACTCAGTCAAAAGTGAGATGTGATGTAGTGAGGTCTGGGATGTCAATTCAATTTATGAGTATTTGGGAGTCAATCTTTTAAAAATCATATAGGAATCTAACACAGCTCTGCTTTGGCCTCAGGGCCTTCCGTCTGCTTGCAGATCTGGCAGCTGATTAGAGAGATGCTTAAAACACAAAAAAAGAGATGAAGCTGGGCACAATGACAGGGTTACAATGAGTTCACAAAGCCAAGCATGGGTTTGGGTGCTATCTCTTATAAATTAGGTTTTCTGGAGTGTGGGAAGCAGCTCTATCCCTCCACAGACAACCACGGTAGAAAAGCTCATAACAAAACTTTTAAGCACCTCTGAGCAGATGACAAGCTCCACTGCCTCCAGTGAAGCTGACTGCAATTTTACCTGCTTAAATCAAAGCTTACTTGGGGTGGGAAAGATGAAGAAGACAGTAAGAAAGAAGCTCTATTTGTTACACATTTGTACAGTGTCCTGGTTCCGGCCAGGACAGGGTTAGTTTCTGCAGTAGTCAGGAGGGGGCATGTCCTATAGAATCACTGACATTATTCTAAACCACCTTGCATTTGCAAAGGTTGGGGGAAGGGGGTCTCTTTTGGAGAGAAAGGATCCCAGCACAGCACAGCTGGGCCAGTGCAGTGCAGCAGAAGGAATGGTTGGATATGATCAATTGTCAGGGTTTTTTTCCATGGGAATCATTCATTTCTTGTACCCTCTATCACCAGTATTGTTGTTAATTTTTTTATTTCATTCCTGTTTGCAGCAAAGAATTTTTTCTTATCTGACGGCGGGATCTTTACCTTCTGTGCCTTCAATTCCCTCTCCTGTCCTCTGCAGGGGAGGAAGAGGGGAAAAAAGAAGAGGGCACATGGTTTCAGGGGGAGCACTGAATTGTGGTACCATTCCTAAACAAAACATACAGTACATGACTAAGGGCATGGGGGCTGTAGCTCCCTGCAGCCCTGGAATAACATTATTAATCATAAGATGCTAAGGACAAAGTTTTTCTGACACCAGGATTCAGTCCCACACTTTTAAGGCTGGGCTTTTTACTGGGATGCTCTCAAAGCTCCCAATTCAGCTGGGTGAATAGTGCATAGACTCCTAACTGTAGTGTTTTTACAGTGCCATTATGAATGCTTATGCTTCACCCACTGGACACCAACAGAACAAATGCATGAGCCAAAGGTGACTCAGGAGCAAAACCATCACCAATAAAAAGTAGCATGCACTCGGTGCATGTAATACTGAACTCCATAATTAAGTGGGCAGGTCCTTGCACTAGGAGCTGCAGGAGTATGGAGACACCCCCAGAGCCTGAAGTTTTATTTGAAAACATTGCGAACCATAGCACCAGTCAATGTCAGGGCCTCACTGTGCTTCGGTCTGTCCTATAAGACAGGAAACTCCCCTCCTCAGCAGCAGCTGTGTGATGGGGGTTAACTCACCACGCCCTCTCCTGCTGAAGCAAGGACACCTACACAGCAGGTTTTTGTGCTTCCGATTTGCACAAGTGTTGCAGAAGCTGAGATACACCCTCTGTTTTGCAGCTCTGGGCTGGAATCTAGATGGGGAGAGACTTGCTTTGTAAAGCCAAAGCTCGTTTAAACCTAAGCCCTGAATTAAAAATGGCAATGTTGTTCATAGCCAGGTATTGAAGACAATGTCTTCATAAAATCATAGAATATTTTGGGTTGGGAAGAACTTTCAAAGACCACCCTCCCTGCAATAAGCAGGGACATAGGCAATGGATCAGATTTCTCAGAGCCTTGTCCAACCTGGTTTTGAATGCTTCCAGGGATGGAACATCCACCACTTCCCTGGGCAACCTGTGCCAGAGTTTTACCACCCTCACTGTAAAAGATGTCCTCCTTAAATATAGTCTGGATCTACCCTCTTTTAGTTTAAAACCATTAGCCCTTGTCCCTAAAGGGGTAATTGCAAAAGGCCTTACTAAAAATCCTGTCCCCACTTTTTTTATAAGCCCTCTTTCAGCACTGAAAGGCCACAAAAAGGTCTCCCAGGATCCTTCTCCAGGGAGAACATCCCCAGCTTTCTCAGCCTGCCCTCATAATCCTACCTACATGGACAGAACTAGTAGTTTTCAGGAAGTTCAAGTAAGTTTTTCAGGTGTCCTTCTGAGTTGGACATCTATCCAGTGTCATCCCAAAGACCTTGGAAGCACCTGCATGATGCTTTCTCCCAGCCAGTGGCAGACAGTAGGCAGGTTCAGCAGTACACTGGGGTTTCTTGTAGTGCTTGTGAAGCCCCTGAGTTTGCTCTACAAAGAAACATCTCTCACATGCTCCATGGCCTGTACTTATGAGAGATTTCCCTGGATTACAAGCAGCTCTTAAGGATCTGGGGTACTTGTGAGACTGCAGAGTCCCAGAGACTGACCACTTGTTACTAGATGTGCTACAATACAAATAGCACCCAGTAGAGTTATGGGGTGTTTTTTTAATGCTTCTGTAACAGCCATTTCCTATTACCAAACTACCTGGATGCATCTGCCTTAAAGGAAATTTGGGGAGCAAAGATGAGGAGCTTTAAGAGCCTACGCTCTTCACAGTGCAGCAGAAGCCTGTGATCCCACAAGTGATTGGGACTACAGACCTGGGACATGCAGGAAAGGCTCCACACTGGAGCCACCCTGCAAACTGCTCCTCAGCCTCTGCAACAGGGACTGAGGACCAGAAAGGAGTGAAGTCACTTAGGAGTGGAAAGAAGCTCTGTCCTGGATGCTAATGAAGGTCCCAGAGGAACTGGATCTAGGAGTACTGGCCATGCTATCACAAGGTGCTGGATGCATCCCACCTGGATAGCAAATTTAGATCTTAAGCCCAGGACTTGCGTGGTTGATAACAAGGACATACATTTGCAGAGAGCAGGTGTTTGCATCTTTGGTCTCTCTACTGACAGAGCAATATCAAAGCTGCAGGGAAAACATGACTATCCTCTGAAATGCTTGGGACATGGTCCTTTACGGAAAAAAACCTGAGTTCCTCCCCACTCCCTGGCCTAACTTGTGGATTTTTGCAGTGTGTTTTGGTTTGTTTTCTGATTGTGTCAAACATTTTTCAGGGATATGCATTAACCCATCGAGGCTTAAACTCCTGCTAATTTTTTTCACTGGCATTTCCACCTGCAGCTGCTTCCAGAACCTGCCCTTTGGGAACTTGGATTTCTCTCCTTTCCATTTAATGACATTCAAGGCCGCCTTGGCCTGCTTCAGCTCCTTCACTTTGCTCTTCTTGATGGCTTTGTACTGCACTAGAATGACTTTGATGTTGCCCTTGGAGGCCATATTCTCTAGGCCAGCCTTGAGCTCCAGCAGGGCCTGTGTCCCCTGCAAGACGTAGTTGGGGCTCAGGACAACAAGCAGACGTCGGCTTTTCTGGATGAAGCTCAGGGTTTCGTCTGTGACAACTGGGAGAAAGAAACATTGAGGTGGTTAGTGATGCCCAAGAACACGCTGCTGACCTGCTGCTGTGACACCAGGCGCCTCTTGAAGGGGTCAATAAATCCCTTGGAGGCCCTCTCTAGACTACACTAGTGCTTCCCAACTCTGTAAGTGACTCCAGGTGGGACCTCCTGGTTCCCCCTACCCATACAGTGACATCTTCTCCATCAGCTCCTGACTATATATAGACGCATTTCCTCCTCCCCATGCTACACAGAGATAACCCAGAGAGCTACACCTAAAAATCACGGTACTACACATCAGTGACACCACCCAGTGCTGTGAGGATGCCTTGTGGCCAAGAGGGCTGCTGATCTCCAGCTGAGATTTAGCTTCCTTCTAGTTAGAGGGGGAAAAGAGGCTCTCTGGAGCAGGGCAGGGAAACTGCTGGCTGAATGAACTCAACAGAAAGACTCATCCTGAAGAGGTTTCAGGAAGCCTGAATGTCTATGCTTACATCCTCCACAGGCAGATGTCCAGAATGACTCTGGATACTCCCTTCACTTCTCTTGCCAGTTTCCTCACACAAAATAAGTATTTACACCCTCCCCAAATGTCCTCATGGGATAATTTGCTTTAGTAATGCTACCATCCTAACTCTGGTTACTCATCCATCTGTTCCTGCTGCCGTCACCTATGAAAGCAGATTAGAGCATTTTTAGCACTGACTCTGAGGACTTTTAGTGAAGTGTCCAAAAAATGACACCTTTTGAGCTGGAGAAATGTCATGGTAACCGAGGATCCTCTTTAATTTTCTAACATCTGCAGGTAGACTGTCCTTGGCCACCTTCTTGTAATTAATGTGAAAATCTCTTGTAAGTGTGAATCCCGGAGCTTGTACTCTCTGCTGCAGGATCTCCCACACTTCCTTGATAAGGGCACACTCTTGACTGGTCAGAAATTACAATGGAGAGCAAAATAATGCTGACAGACAACTTCATTTAGCTGTCAAGCATGCTTGATTAGTTCCTGTCAGCTAACTCATGGGATAATCCATCTCCCACTGTTTCTTCATCAAGGACAACATAACTCTCTACCCATGACACAGATGCACGCTCTGGAGGCATGACACCAGCTGCCAAAAGCTATTTCCTGGCCTGCCGTGCTTTCTTGAGAAGGAGATTAGTCAAATCCTCACTAAGAAGCACCAGGGAAGCCCCAGCAGCATTGCAGACGGCAGTGCAGTGACAAACCACTCCGGCAGTGCTCACAGGCTGGAGCTGGCTTAAGACTGCAGGGACTGAGGGGCACAGAGATGGGAACATTTGGGGTTAAGGGTGAAGGACAGAGAGCCCAGGAGAGCTGTGGTGGGAGGAAAATGACACTCTCCAAAGTGAACTGGGCAAGAAGCAGCAGAGGGAACAGGAGGGAGATGGACAGCTGGTGAAAATGGCTCATAACAAACCTGCTCTGAGCCTGACATTGCCATCAAGCAAATTGAGCCTGGAGGGTGCCCTGCCATGTCATTCAGGCTCTCTTCAAGAAGGAACAGAACCAGGCTTGCAGCTATCTCACTGAGACATGTATTTACGCTCAAACTTCAAGGTGCTCCTAGATTCTGGCAACCATCTAGGAGAGAAAGATAACAGAACCCAAGGAGATTCTGCTCCCTTTGTCAGGCAGGTGGGCTGAGAATTCAGAAGTCCCTCCTGCTCCTACTCAAAAGGGACACCCCAATGGATTTTCTCAGCACAGGTTTTGTCACCAGTGGGGTCCTGACCCAAAGCCCATGAATTCAAAGTGGGGTGGTCTGCACTGGCAGAAATTCAGACTTTGAACTTTTAATATAACATAACCAACTCAGCCTCCAAGAAACTGAAAATCAAGAGTTTTGTCTAAATTTGTGCCCTTGCTGTGGAACTTTTGTGAAAGTATCTGTATCTAGATAGCTTCACAAACTTCCACTCTTGATGATTCCCTGCCTCCCTGCAGCAGACACTTTGTCCAGAACCTTCTATGATTTATCTCAAAACAGTAAAATGGGACTACATCTTACTGAAGAGATGAGTCTCACTACCTTCAACAAAGTATTTTTAATAATAGTAGCTTAATTGTATGCCATATTAGACACAAGCTCACTAATTAACGAGGATGAATGACATATTATCTTCTCACTGATTTAGCTTATTTTTCTAACAAGCACTATTCACTCCTTCCTGAAGTAGACACTCCCAGTTTTTACAAGGATCACTGTTACCCTCTGTGAGCTGATCGAGTATAACACTTTCCCTGCCTCTTCTAGTCTTGACTTTATCCCATCTTTTAAGATTATGAGCTCTGGGCAGCTCAGAGGGCGTGCATGAAGGTCAGTTTTCCGGTTCCCCCTTCTGATATTCCTGCACATCACTCCTGGAAAGAGCAACTGAAACAACCAATCACCATCCCCACAGCAGCCCTTTTGGTGGCCTGGAGCATCTGCAACACTGACATGTGAAGCAAAAACATTAGAAGACACCATAAAGAGTTCATTAACAAAAAAACCCAAAAGATAATCTGGATAGGCTTGTTGCAATCAGTGATCAATACCTCAAGGAACAATAAAGAGAGGACGTGCATGGAGCACAGCCCCCTGTGAGATACTCACTTCCCCCAGGGAGGCTGTCTCTGTCGAAGATACACAGCTTGTACCCGAACTCATTCTCCAGGACTCCCCGCAGCGTCAGCAGCACAAATTCCTCCTCCTCCGCGTTGCGCGCGTAGGACACGTACACATCGTACTCCTTCCCGTCTGGGCAGCGGGAGCACAGGGAGACACAAACGGGAAAAGGACACCCGTGATACTGCCCATGCTGGGCCTTTCATTTGCAATTAAAGCAGGTAGGAAGGCTCACCTGGATCCCAGGCACTGCAGGTTAAGGCACCTCAATTTCCACCAGTCCAACCCATTCTGTCCAGGCTTCTTTTGTCTTTGGACATTTTTGACTCTGCTCCCTCTCGCTGCTGTCTATCCGCACAAGCAGTCCCACCAGACAGAGACTTGCACCCTGCCTACACCCTCCGAGAGCTGCCGCACCCCCGTGGCAGGTTCACACCACAAGCTGCAAGGGCTCAAACACCCTCCTCCTCCTCCAGAGGAGGAAATCTCACCTCAGAGTCCCTAGCAATGAACTCCCAGGAACACAGGGAAGCTGTGGAAGAACTGAGGACAGAATGGTGATTTCCACATCCATCCTTTTGGATGCCTTACCACATTTTAAAGCAGATCACTCTGGATCAGATAATGAATCCTTTACATAGAGTCACCAGGGAAACCAAGGACTTACTGAAACCTGATGACATATCTCAACAATCTAGATTGGATGGTGCAGCTAGATCAGCAGGGCAGGGCCCCAGGGAGCCTGGCATGTCCATTTTCCAACTCTGCAGAGAATACAGAGGACTTCTTTCTCCTTTTCCCTGAGCCAAAAGCCTGACTCCTCTTGCTCTAATGAGCAATGACCCACACAACTGCATGTAGATAGAGAAATGGAAGGTCAAAATGTTATTATGCTGTGAAGAGGTTTAAAAATAGCTTATAGGAAAATTCCTATTTGAAAACAAAGGGCCTGGCTTGCAGCAGAATAAATAAATGAAAACTTTTTAACTCCTTACCTAGAATGGTTTCATCTGTTCCAAAATGAGCCCGATAGAAGAGGACCATTTCAAGCCAATAGACATGATAGACGACTATGAGCACCACAACGAGCAGGATGGTGGCCCCCAGGCCACAGGCCAGCTCCACAGTGTACTTGGGTGCTACAACTGAGTACAAAAATAAACAGGAGGGTCAGGTTTAAAGAACAGCTTGGACCTTCCGCTGGACAGGAGCAAGCTTGTGTCACATGCAGCCAAATACCACAGAGGAACAGCAAGGAGCCAAGCTGACCCTTCAGAGTAAGGTGGCCAAGCCAAGGCTTTTCTGACAGGACACGTGATGGCTGGCCATCCTGGAGCCCCATTCTGGGTTATTAGGTCTGCTTATGCTGGCAGAGCAAGTCCATAGCTGCACTTCTGTCTCTGAGTGAGAGCCTGGAAGCAGCCAGGTTATAGAATGACCTGTTGGTGGAAAAAACCTGCACAGTCCAAAGCCAGAACATGAACATGACCTTCTCAGCAGTATCAACAAACTATTAGGGCAACACAATTGTTCTGACTTCTAAGAGATCCAGATAAAGCATCTGCAGCAAAATAAAAGCAATGGCTACAGTTCTCCCTCCCTGTCAGACATGGGTCTCGTGGCTTGTCCCAGACTGACACCCAGGATGTAACTAGCCATGGTCTGACTCTTTTCTACCATGAAAGAAGAATCAGAGTTCCTTGCAGAAAAGCTGAAATGCTTGCAAACAAACAGGACAACCTGTGGGCATCAAGCCAGAACATCACAGGTCCCCTCCAACTCATACACTGTCTGTCACACCACTGCTGTTTCTTTGTACTTAGGATAGAAAATTTCTAACTGTATCCTTGGGCAACTCTGTTGGTAACAGTTGATGTGCAAATTGGCAAACTGCACAATAAAAGAACAACAGGGAGTGGAAACACCACCAAATTCTAATATTTGATAAGTTTCTAATAAAACTGAATTACAAAATTGAAAATGGAAGGCATTTATCAATGTTCATTAGGTGATGAGCAGCAGAGGTACATGAGAAGGAGAGGGAAATCATCCAGAAAAAGCAAGATAAGTATATGACCTAATGTAATGAAAGAGTTGGAGCCAACATACAGAGCCGCTTGCTAAAAATGTAAGCCTGGTGCTGAGGGGTTATGTTCTGGCATGCCTAATGCTCCTGCAGGATGTGCAGTGGGATGGGCTGCACTGAGCTTAGCATAAGGTTGCTCTGCCAGCAGCAGCTAAGGATGGTTCTTGGAGTTTGCTGTGGACAGAGCAGGACAAAGGAGTGGTGGGTAACCACGTCTGCTTAGAGCAAACCCAGTCAACTAACCAAGAACAGATGTGGGGAGGAAAAGGGAGGGTAGTACAGATCAGTCCATTAGAAAACAGTATTCAGGCACTGATATATAGAGAAAGAATCTGAGTACTTCAGATTCACTTCTACTACATGTACAAATATTATCACCCCAGAAGAATTATATATGGAGTATGAACACACTGACAGATGGTTTCAGCCTTTCTTAGTTATGTGTGTGGTCTATTGTTCCTCCCTAACAATCCAGAAAAGGTTTGTCTCAATGGAATGAAACTAAAAAAGAAGGAGGACAAGTACCAAGAAGAAAAAGATCTTCCAGTAAAGACCTCCATGAGCCTTCCCACACTTATAATGCAGATTAGAGGGAAGAAGGTGTCTGGTGTGAGCTTCACAAGGCATGGCAGCATTCCCCGTGGGATCGGGGAGGTCTGGCAGTAAAAGCACGTGTTGAAGCTCTAGATGAGGCTGATAAGGAGGCAGAAAAATCCACCTTAATCAGGAAGCCTCACATAGCTATTATTACCGAGAGGTGGGTCTGGGAAACAAGAACCAAATATTTGAAGAAAAAAAGATGTAAGAAAAGCCCACACAGAACAGAGCTGAATCAGTCTATACCATCCATGGTGAGGTGGCTGTATCTAGACTGCAGCATCATGACAGCAAGGAGTAAAACCAGAGTGTGTTGTGGTGTGACTGTCTCACTCCCTGAGCAAAGCCAGCGAGTGCAGACTGTCTTCTGGAGGATTCCAACTGGTAGCCATTGTGTCATGCAAAACCCTCACACAACCAAATAACCTGAAACAATTTCAAGCAGCCTGTCCCCTCAGCTCTGCTTCAGTTGTGGTACATGGATGGGATAAGGACAACAGATCTGTCCTTTCTCTTCCGAGGAACTTGCCCATGGAATTGCCCTTTGATCCCTGGCTCCAAGAAGTGGTGCAGTATGACAGTAGTGCCTACAGAACAGGCTGTGTTAGGCAGAAAGGCCTGATGGAATTCTTTGCTCCCTTACTGTTTTGCAGGGCAAGGCTCAAGGCAGCAGCAAAAGCCCCCACAAGCACGCTCCCAGCACAGCCCTGTCACACTGTATTGGGAAGGGCGAGGCAGTACAACACAACTCTCTTGTGAGTTGAACAGGAGAGCAAGGTTTATTACCTCAGATCTTCTTTTATAGACTGATACATGAAAGTACAGAAAGGTAAAACTCTTACTGGTCAGTGAACTAACACATCACCATCATTGGTCAGTGGGGTACACCACCCCTCGACCTTCTCTTGCAAGAAAACAAGAGACTGACAAACAGCACCTGCAAGGCTGTCTTCTGTCTCTGAGGATTGTTTTAATTCCTCTTTATGATTTCCCAGGCCACTTTCTCAGGCGAGTCTGAGAAAGTTATGCTGCCTGCATTTCCACAAGCACTGTGCTGCCTGCTTTTGCTCACATTTAGCATCCATACAGCCCTGCCCAGCAGGTCTCGTACCTTTCATGCGCACCACGGCCTGGCTGCGCTCCTCGCCTTTGGCGTTCCTGGCATAGCAAGTGTAATTCCGCTTCAGCTCCTCTGCCGTGGCTTTTGCAACTGTTAGAGTCCTTATCAGAGTCTTGTCTTCAAAATCTCTAGTAATTTCACTGTAAGAGAAAAACTAGAGCATTACACTTATGAAAGTGCAGCAAGTTTTTAGTGACAGATATTCCTTTCCCTGATACAACCTCTTCTTTTAAAGAGGCCAAAACACATAACTTGAGATTTATAAATCAATATACACTTCAGATTGTAATACAGCTGCAGCTATTCCTTTATCTGATTTTCCTTAATATTTATTTTACCACTCATAATTTTCTCATTGCAGCTGGGCTATATTGCCTTTTAGAGGAAATGGAAGTTCTTGCCTATAAACAAGATCTCACAAACTCAAGATTCAGAGCTCACGTCACATTCCCTATGCAGTCCTGGATGAGTCACTTTGTCTCCCTCTGCCTGAATTGACCGTCTGCAAAATGAGGATACAATATTTCCTTTTGCCTTTCCTTTTTCTACATCGGTTTGCAAATCAGCTAGGGCAGTGACTGCCTTCCGTGTGAAATTCAGCATCCAGCAAATGGGACTTTGATCCTCATTTGTGCTCTTTATGTGATTGAATCTCTACTCTTCCTAATCAATACTATGTCTAATATTACATTTTTGTTTTCAGCCTCTGCTTTTCTGAAACACTTTTATCCCTTATGCTATTTGGGAACACTTCTCTAAATAGAATTGTCTGCCCCTGTTTTGTAAGTCCCACAACACAGGAGCTGTTGGCATCACTACCAGGACCCGAACAAATGATGATATGAACTGGTTAACAAAGCTCCTTCAAATCCATCTGTAAGATATGACCAGGTCTGGAGGCCTCCTCCTTGGAGGTCCTGGTGCTCATCATAGCATGGTGCAAGCACAGGGGCTTCTGATTAACAGGGAGACTTCACATTCCATTAGGACTGTCACATGCCTGTACCATCACAGGTCCCAGGGGATTAGATAAAAATGAAGGTTCACATTACATGTTACCTTTGTGTCACTTTTATCTTGGGGTCTGAGATGTCATCTGTGTTTTTCCCATCTATGGTCCACCACACCTCAGTTCGGGAGTCCTTCAGGAATGTGAAGAAAACCTCACAGGGCAGGATAAGGTCATCACCTGCAAAGAAAGAACCATCTCCTAGGAGAAAAGGTATTGCAGTGCAGGAACAGCACCACCCTTACTTTAGTGCTTTCCAAAATCCTACCAGCCTGAGCTCTGCCTCCCTTCAGGAAGCAATGAGGCCAATATCCACTTTCTGACATAAACTGTAATAACAGCTTAACATCCCTGACATGATGATTTGTGACAGACAGGTAAATAATAAAAAAAAAATGTCCTGCCTTCACAAATGTGTTGCAAATTCCTTGACTGCACCAAGTGACCCACCGAAAGGGGCGTGCTCCTTGCCAACCACTTCCTTGGAAAGCGGGGCAGTGCTAATCAATCCCAATGCACAGGGGACAGATACCATAAAGTGAAGGATCAAGCTCCACAAAACCATTTTGGTTTGGAAACACTTCTTCAGGAATTTGACTTCTGTTCAAGATCAGACTTGGGAGTGTGAATATTTTGGTGATCAGCCTGTAATCTGATTTTATCTTACAGGAGACTCTGGATGAAATCTGACCTTCTGAGCCAAAAGAGCTGTTCTTTAAAGTGAAGACTCTGGTGCGAATCATCATCATTGCCACCACATTTATTACAGCGATGTAATCGGACACAATCCATTTGATATAGGGAATTGCTCCAAAAAGCTATTAGGCAAAACTGATTGTGTGGGGGAAGGGGTGAGGGAAAGTGAGGGGAAGGGTGTGGTACCCCATTAGCCAGCGCTGCGAGGTCAGCAGAAGGAGAGCTGTCATTAATTAGGAAGTCATCAGCCAAAAAAAAGAGAGATGAGCAAGAATTGGCTAGAAGGCTGAAGCCACTGTAGGGGTGAATGAGGGAGGATGGGAGCAAACCACAGCAGGGCCAGGGCTGAGACCAGGTCCTGCAGGAATTCTCCTATGCAGCTGAGTGTCCCCATTTGATCTGCTTCTACAGCTGCAGTTTTGTATCTCCATGCCTGTCTTTAGTTGTGCTTGCAAAAAAATCAACTTTTAAAGCTGTGCTCTCCTATTCTGGCATCAAGAACTGGCATCCCACACTGTCTACCAGGCAAGCCGTGGCAGCTCATGTGCTCTGCAAGGGAAAGCACCGGGGATGCAGGGGAAGGGGAGAGCTTTGTGCCTGGCTGGTTCTCCCTGTCCCACTGGCAGGCTGCAAGTGTTGGACTTTACCTGCTTCCAGCTCATACACAACTTTCTCATTTGGAGAGGTGAACTGTGGTGGCAAGGCCTTGTTTGGAGATCCTGCAGGAGACAACAGAGAGCCCCCATGGGGACCCACATTTCATGAGAACCTGGAATTCTTGCAGCCTCACTCCCAATGCCCTCGCGCCTCACTGCACGTTCCCCAGTCTAACTCGTGATGCATTCCTGCTGCATAGTTCCATGCACACACAAATCTAATCCTAGTCCCCAAACTCAGGGCCACATGCAGATTTTGTGGCTCCCCCAAAGTTTAGGTAAGATAGTTTGGGGCTCTCACATCAGAAGAGCTGTATAACCTTCTCATCTCCCACAAGGTATAACCTGCACCAGTTTCTTTTTACTACTGCTTCTAAAAAACAAAATACAAACATCATTTAGTGTCACAAATACTCATTTCAACCCTTAAAACAGCTCTTTCTGTGGAACTTAGAATGCATCCTACAGCTCACTACGTTTTTAAGCTTTACAATTCCCTGGCAGGTAGGCTGAGCCTGGGATGGACGTGTCCAAGCAGTGGGTACCTGGAGCTCTGCCTGGCTGATTAGCAGTCTCAACCCCAGCACAAATGGCTTTGAGATTCCAAGAAGATGAAGACAAGTTGCTTATGAAGTGACAATCCCACAAATAGTGACAAGCAAAGGGCACAGACCAGGAGCAGGAGTGCCAAGGTTATGCATTCACATGCCAGCAGAGGGTACCCCTGGCCATCTCATGGGCTGAACCTCACCAGCCTCAGCCTGGCCACTCTCTTTTTGTGTTTGGGGCATTTGACATGGTGGTGGGAGAGACCTCTTCTGCAGTATCTTCTGGGCAGTCACACAAGTCTGACCCCAGCATGAAAAAATACACCAGGTCAGTTGGGTAACACCGATTTAATACAATCATAAATGGATCCTGCAACAAACTCTTCCAGCTGTTTTTACCACTCCTGCAGTTACCCACATGCATTTTGCACATTTTCAAGTCATTCTTACCCACCACCTTCATCTTTATGGTTCTGGTGAGATTATAGGTTCTTCCGTGGTCCTTGAATGTCACAATGCAAGTGTAATTCCCTTTATACACACTGCGGACAATGCCAATGACAAGCCTGGGCCCTTGGGGATACCGCTCATAGAAGCCATCCACCGAGCTGCAGTTCTGGAGTCAGGCAGAAAAATACTTGAGTTTGGGATTCAAAAGTACAGATATTGGTTTAAATCCTACTACAAAGATCTGATTTTAAACTATTGATATGACACTTGGGATCATGATATAGGTCAGACCTAAATACCATGAACTTTGAGCATGTTGGAGAATAGACTGCTATGTTCACCTTGAAAATGAAGTGATGAAGCAGATCACCCTAATAGCTTTATCCCACTTTATACACAGACAATTTTATAAAGGAGAGCTCTCTGATCCAGAAGTACCTTGGCAATCAAAGTGAGCATCTCAGCAGAGTGAAGAAAAAAAGTAAAAGTGACAAGAAAAAAATGATGACGTATTCACAAATGGATACTAAGACTAAAGGACATGTACCCCATTGATGTCCATCTTTCGGGACTAATCAAGCTCTCCTGGCTGACTTCAGCTGAGGAAAAGGCCCCAAAATTTGCAAATAGCAAACGAGAATCTGTAGTACATAAACCTTAATAACTCCTCTCTTTCTGTCAGGCAAGGCAGGAAAACTGCCAAAATACCAAGCTGGAGATCCCTTTTCAGAAAAAGGTTATGCAGATAACATCTTGATCGTCATAAAACCCAAAGATGTGCGCATTTTCTAAGAGATTATTTTTGAATGGTACATTTCCAAATCAGATACATCCTAATGGGGTAGTTTAAGACAGGGGTCATATACCATTTTTAATGATTTTTATTAGGCATGGGATGACTTGCTGCCTGAAAAATTACTTCCAAGGGGCTTTTTGTTTCATTCTGCTAATTGATTGCCGAGATGTGAATTTCAATGAACGATACAAGTAAAGCATTTAAACTACTGGAGTGAAACAGCTCCTCTTGATACAAGAGGAACTTTTTCCTGAAGGGTTTTAGAGGTGGAGTTTTCATTTTAGGTATTTTTTTTTTTTTTATCAGCAGGTACATTTGTTGACAACTTCCCTTGTTATTAAATTCATTTATACAAAATCTTCTATCTAGAAATATAAAAGCACTTTATATGATGTTATTAAAGAATTTATTCCCATAACTCTTAGACTTTACATCCCCTGAGACTTCTTATTCTCTACTGACTAAAGGCATCCACCTAGAGAGAAAGAGTAAAATCAAATTTAATAAAATTGAGCAGTAATTCTGTAGGCAAGAGCCTGAGGATGGTTGGAGACAGTCTAATAATTAAAAATGTATGGAGGGTGGGGTAGAGATGCCTCAGTCTTCAGAAAAGAGGTTTGATGAATTGTGTCGAACTGGGCACCCATTGTCCTTGTAAAGCCTGCAAACTCCATTTCCTGACCTCAGAGGATTTTGGAAAGGATGCATATTTCATTAACAGGTGGGGTTTTTTTTAAAGAAGAGGGAACATGAATGGCAGTTTCCTTTACAGGGAAGTGAGAGGCTCACACACAGCAGGTCAGGCACACCGCCCGTAACTGAACTGAGCCACCTAAATCCCTCCTAGGAGTATTTTGTGCTTGTGCATGCTGGTCAAAAAAAGCTTCAGTGTTAGCTCTCAATTCCTTTCCAAGAGCAGTTTTACCCTTGAACTCAATTGGAGCAGAGCTCTTAAAATTAGTAAAGCTTCATTAACAACATTGTCACTGGGGAGACTCTGAAATGCAGTTCCGTGACTGTCATGCCACCCATTGCTTTTTCACACACGCCACTGCATCCCCCTGCTGACCAAGTAAGCCCTTCTTACCAGGTACCACTTGACAGTTGGTGTCACACTGGCAGGGTAAAAGCCATCAATATCTGGACATGTGATCTTCTGATTGGCATGCTCCAAGTAGAACATCTCCTCAGTGGGTTTTATGGAATGGCTCACACAAGAGTGCTGGTCCTTCGGAACAACCTCCAAGGGAAAAGCAACTTTGCTGCAGTAGGTTGTGTTCCTAAGGGTGGATGAGAACAGGGCTGATTAGTTGAAACTTGTTTACTCCTATAACAGTGGAGTGGAATGAAATAAAAATTACATCTGCAATAACGAGCATCATAGCGCTGATGAGGTATGTACAGCCTTAGTTGACTCATTTATAAATGGGAAAGAAAACCCCACCAGAGGTGGCCACACAAGCTCACAAAAGCCTATAAAGATGACTAACAAGCAACATCCACTCCCCTGCTGCTAAAGCAGATCATAAGGTCAAAGACACAGACAAAAGACAATGTGAGGAAGATCAAAAAGAGCTCTTGTGCACAGCAGATGCTATGTTCATTTTGCACCACAGTTAGAGACACTTTTAATTTCCTAGAAGTCTGAATCTCATGAATCTTTGCCAAATTAGCGTGCAGTCAAAACATTACCCCTGCATCTGAAGCTATTTTTACTCTAGACATGCAGATCACTTCTTAATGGTGAGTGCCTGTGGATTTTGCCATGGGCTCAGCAATAATATTTTCACGGACACTTGCGGCAAGGAGAGGCACGCTCGTTAGTGTCTGCAAGGCTCCAAGCATTATTGCCATGTAAATTGGCTCAGCACTGAGCAGTCTTATAATTGTAACATTCTTTTCCCACTAATGCTTATGTAAATGGTCGTCTCCGCACAAAGATGTGGTGCTAACAGCATCGTTTTCCCACCTCCACTAAAGTCCTTTGATTGCACTGAAGACGTACAGAAACTGCACCACACAACCTACCTAAGCATGCAGGTGTAATTCCCAGTGTCATTGAGAAGGGCAGGCCAGAACCAAAGGGTGTCTTTATCCTTACTGATGTGATTATCCGGGAGACGGTAATTAATGGGCTCCTCCAGATCCCGGTCCTGCGCGATCCTGTACCAGATCAGGGTTAAGCCAGCAGAATGGGCTGTGCTATAGTTGTACTTCAAGAAGGTCTCAAAAAGTGGGCATTTAATCTTGGCAGGTTCCCCATCATAAATCTGGATCTGCTTCATGGTGTCCACTCCCCAGTCATCGCAGCGTTCTGCAGCCAGGAAGAACAAGGTGCCTTAGGCTTGCAAGTCTGCAGGAGGAAAACAGCTCTGCCCATGCTCCCCACAGCCCTTGGTCCTGCCCCCATTAAAATCAGAGGCAAAACTGTAGTGTTTTTAATGAAAGCAAACTGGGCTTTTATAAAACAGAGCAAGAACATTGTGTTCATTTCTAGAGAACTCGGAAACTTCTGTTTTCATTTGTACACCTCCTACGTTTCTGCCAAGCTATTTATCTCTCATCAGGACAATGGAGTAGGATATTCCTACATAAAACTAGGCTTCCTAGGGAGCTCCAAGAAAATTTACCACAAAAGTCTTATGTGGGAAGATAAAACCTGGATGACAGCAATGCCAGAGGTGTGTGTCCATACACAATGGTAGGGAAGATGGAAACAGATGTGCTGAAATAGGAAAAAAAAAAAAAAAAATTCAAACATCAACCCTCCCTTATAGCTATGGGTTACTTTCCCTGCCAGAACAAGCTGGATTTTGGGTTCCAGAAGTGAGGACTGTCTTTCCTGTGATGGATTCATGTGACACCTGTGCACACCAGGATAACACAATGAGTACAAGCAGGAATAAATGGAATAGTGGAAGTTTAGAACTGGAGGTTGGGGTGAAGAAGGGACAGTATAGAGGAGGTAGCAGCAGGTTCTTTAGTATTCCCAGGCAGTGCCCAGGTGCAAACCCCAGGCACAGTTCAACAACAGGCAGTGGCTCAGTGTGGCTCACAGCAGACTTGGACTGACACAGAAACCAGCCAGCATGAGAAAACACTGCATAAAGCTCTTTTCCTTTAATTACCTTTTTAAAAAAGATATTCTTGTCATTAGCAAACACTTTCATGACAAAAAGTGCGGTCCAAACCCATTTCTCTTCTGAGGACTTTTCTCCACTCCATTCCTCCTACCCATCAGGATGTCAGGCAGGCAGGGACTCGGTGCAAGCAAAGCACAGTACCAGGGTGTCAGCAAACCTGAGAGCAACCTGCACTGTCAGAGCCACACATGGAGAAGCTGCTGTCACTGCAACTCCTGTCTCCCCACGCTGACGAGGCAGAGCACAGCATGGCACATTTCCCAGTGCCTCTCTTGGAGCTGCTGGGAGGCATTTGCTAGGGCAGCCTGACGTCTGAGAACCCAAAATGAGTCAAACAGGAGAGGGTGTGCTGCCTGCAGCAGTCCTTGGGAGCAGTGTCTCAGCACATCACACACAGGCTCACAGAGACGACAATGCAAAGCCTCTCCCATTTTCAGATATTAGAAGAACTCAGACTGAGAGGAGAAGCAGAACACAATATGCTCTTTGAGCCCAATTCTTCAGAATTCTTCTGAACTGACTTCACAGGCCCAAAGCGGGATTTCTGGCATTTATTCTTCCCTAAATAGACAGTGGAATGTAGCTTGCCCTCAAATTCTTACTTAATTAAAAAAAGCAGATATAATCCTTTGAGAAGACAGGCCTGCAGCACTTAAAGGCAGTGATGCTAACTCCTATGGCTCAGCAATGGTTAGTCATGGGCAGGAGGAATCTGGGCCAGTAAGAATAGAAATGTTTTCTGGCGGGTTTACACATAAATGTAAATGCAAGCTGCACTGCTCCTCCTGCAGTATGCCAAACACCCATATGACAGAGTGCTACTTCTGGAGGAAGAGAACTAATTTGGCTAGGAAAAGGCAGTGAAGCTACCCAGAACACAAGCATTTGTTCATAGGAGTCCCAAACCCAAATACCTAGAGAGTGCTCATTATCTAAAAACATACAGATCTTTCAAAAGTGCACAGCATCACACACTATGGCTGCTACCACAGCAGTGCTGAGACTCATTTTCAAAGACCAAACCACTGTTGGAAGCCTCACACCATGGGAAGGAGCATAATGACCCATCACCACCATGATCAGGGCAAACTGCAACTGGCAAGCTGCTTTATGCTGGTGGGGCCGTGAATAGGCATAGTCAAGTGTCCTTAGAGTGGTAATGAGACAAATGAGCCTGCTAACTGCATGATAAAGCATGGACTGTTACTCATGGAGATAGGGCATTTATTTCTGTAGAGAAAGGCTTCCCCTCTGAAAGGAGCAGACCTGGGTCTGTAAATCAGGACGCCCAGGTTCTCTTCCCAGCACCTGAACTTGAGTCTCCTCTTGGGCTGCATAAAGGCAAATCATCCTTATTACTTCAAATGGCAGGACTGGGGAGAGAAGAAACTATGTAAAACATTACTGTACTGAAATTCTTGGAGTCAAGATCAATGAAATTTGCAATCATGAGCAGCTCTTGCATTTTGCAACAGCCTTTAAATCAGCACTGTAAAACTACTTACCCGTTCAACCTGAATGAGTTATTGAAAATAAATACAACTGTTTTCTTTTTTTTTCTTCCTACATTTCTCTAAAACAATGCCCAGGCCTTGCCCTCTTGGCTTGGGAAGAGCAGATTGTTATTGTTTTACTGTAAGAGCTGTACCTGAAGATTTTGTCTCAGAGTTGGTCTGGCTTCAGGGACACTGTCACAGCAAACAGGTGCTGCTATGGCTCCCAGTGCTGTACCCTGGGGTGCTGCAAGCTCTGAGCTGAACTCCAGACACAGCACATACCTGCTGGTAATGAACAGCTACACCCAGAGCACAGGAGCGGCTGTGCAGGGTGAGATCCCAGGCTGTGCCTCCCTCCCAAGGCAAGGACTCCTCCTGGCTGCCAGGGCAAAGCCACCCAGCACGACTCTGAGGGCTCAGGAAGTGCTGCCATGACCCATCACTCAGGGCAGAGGTGGCAGGAACACCACAGGATGCAGCAAAGTGTCCTTAGTACATAAAACACCAAAGACAGAAATTGTGCTTTCCACAGCTTCCCTCCTCCCTGTGCCATGCTGACAGTCACGCTGCTATTTCTGTATTTTGGGGTGTTTTACTCCCAAGGTAGCCGGTTTCTGCTGGGTATAACATGGGAGAGCTGCAGGCACCCCTCACACACACCTTTGTGAGCCTCCTCTCCCTCAGCTGTGACCATGCTCTTCACCCTGTGACAACAGCAACCTTTGCTGCAGTGGCACTTCTGCAGCAGAGCCCAGCAGATGGGGCAACGTGTCCACACACATCCATTAAGTAGAGGGGATACCCACATTATTATTACTATAATTTTATTTCCATCCAACAGTTCCCCACAACATTCTGTGCTCCTTCTACTGTTTTAAGTTCTACTGGATATTCAGAGCCTACTTGCTGCTAACATCAGCATGCAACTACTTGTGTGTCAGTCTAAACTGGAGATAGCCTAAAAAAAATGGCATGACTGCTCATTGGCATAGAGCAGTCCCACTATGAAATTATATATATATATACACACACATTGATATATCCTGATTACAGCAACAATATTTGAGTGTGCCCTGCAGAAAGAAGATGCAAGGATCCAATTCTAATTGTGAGAAACAGCACTAACTTCTGTGGTGCTGTGCCCATTTGTAGCAATTCACACTTGTTTTCACTGGCTAAGCCTCAGAAGTTAGCTGCTTCTCTCTTGAAACGTTTATTGCACAAAACAGCTGCTGGAGCAGCTCCTGATTAAATCAAGTGGGATCAGCATTCATGCTGTGATTCCAGAGGTTCCCTAACAAATGGAAACTGGTGAGGAATGGAGCTATAGCCAACTCCACAGCAAATGAAGCACTACACACACACACCTGAGGGACACAGAAAAATTCTCTAAAAATACACCATCCCATAAATGCACCTTCCTAGAAATGTCTCTGCAAAACCATTTTGAAAGAAGCCACTTTGTTCTCAGTACCAATCAAGAGCACTGCAGATACCTTGACCCCTCTTACCACTGAACGCTCTGCAATTACACAGCGAGGCAGCCTCTGACCTGTACTACCTACCTGGGACAGACAAGGCAGGAAAAAGGCAAGAAATGGTCCTGTTTGCACAGCCCTGCTTAGGAAAAGGAGTGAGGATCACACAGGCTAGAGGGAGGCTGCATGGTGGAATGAAACACTCATCTCCAGAACTGGAAGACAAAGGGCAGGCAGGGAAGAAGGGTGAGGATAAGGATGCCCACCTTGATTTCATGTGCCTTCAGGAGGCCTGCCATGCATGCAGACTGGGACTGTGCTGTGGCAGCAGGACACGAAACCATCAGTGCTGCCAGCTGAGTGATCCCTGTTCCTCACAACATTTCAGCTGCAGCATCAGATGGGGCTGTACTATCATAGGATGATTTGGATTGGAAGAAACCTTAAAAATCACCCAGCTCCAACACCTTTGATGTGGGTGCAGGAACATCTCCCTCTAGATCACATTACTTAAAGACCCATTTTACCTGGCCTTGAACACTTCCAGGCATACATCATCCACAGCTTTCCTGGGTATCCTGTTCCAGTGCCTCACCACCCTTATAGCAAAGAATTTCTTCCTAATATCAAATTTAAACCTACCCTTCCTAAGCTTAAAGTTGTCCTCCCTTCTCCCAGCACTACACACCCTTGTGAGAAGTCCTGCGGTTTTCTGTACTGGAAGGGCTCTAAGGTCTCCTCAGAGCCTCTTCTCTTCCAGGCTGAGCAGCCCCAACTCTCTCAGCCTGTCCTCATAGGAGAGGTGCTCCAGCTCTCTGATCAATTTCCTTGCCCTCCTCTGGACTCACTCCAGCTGATTCATGTCCTTTGTGTGCTGGGACCAGAGCTGAACACACCACTGCAGCTGGGGTCTCACCAGAGCAGAGCAGAGCAGAGCAGAGCAGAGGGGCAGAATCACCCCCCTTGACCTCCTGGCCACACTTCTCCTGCTGTGACCCAGGACAAAGTTGCCTTTTTGGGGCTGCCAAGCCAGATCTCAACAGCTTTCTACTTTCTTCATCTGGCCCTGCTGCAGTGCCTTAAAGCAAAGCTGGTGTGAGTCAGCCTCTGCCCAGGGGGTGCAGCAAGGCCAGCCCCTTATCCTGATGCACAAATCAGCATCATTAAGGCAAAAGAACTGATCACACAAAGCAATTAAGCAAGAATTAATAATTTTAACAATTTTAACCAGTTTAACCATTTTACAACCTTAAAAAAGTTTTCCTCACCACCACCTTTCAAGTTCAGTCAGTGAGAAGGAAGCAGAGGAACCCAGGCTGTGTGGAGGAGCCGTGCTGTGAGCACAGGAGGCACCAGCTGTGGCCAGCACCACGTGTGGGTTCATCTCCCATTTATGCCAGTGCCAGGAGCACCCACTCTACCCACTGTGTCTGCATTCTTCATTTTCCACCCTGCACGAGACTACCTCCTGCTCCCCGGCTGTTCTCTGCTCTTTAATATCCCATCTGATCATGCAACAGGGCAGAGGGAGAGAAGCATGGAACAAAAAAATGAGAAGCTCTGCCCGTAAATGGCAGAAGAGGCACAAACCAAAACATGCTGAGATGGGTGAGAATGACGTAGAAGTTGGATAAGACCCAGCCAAGATCAGCTGGCTCTCACCATTTGCTATCACTGCTTCTGCAGCAGTGAAGGTGGCCACAGAACACCTAAAACTGGTTGTAGCTGAATGCTGCCTTGGAGGATCAGCCTAGAAGCTGTGCCAATTCCACAGAAATTTATAATCTCACTTCCAGTGGAAACGCATCCAAAGAGGCCTCTCGTAACCTCACTGCCTTCCTCCCACAGCCTCTCTAGCAGAGCAGAGAGGTGGAAGTGGTCCTGGCACAAACTTCCTACACAGCCCAACCCCATCCATGTAGCTCTGCTCTGATGGCATTGGTGATACGGTTTTACACTTCTCCCAAGTTCCATCATATTCATCCTGTCTTGCCCCACAGAAGCCTCTCATCTGGATGCTGCACACTAGGACAGAGACTCTGTCCCCCCAGGTGCTTTTATCTTTTGAACAAGTAGGACAGCTGAGAAAAGAAGAAGGAAAAGGACTTTGTGTTGCAGAATGGCTCAGTTTTGAAAAGCCCTTGTACATTGTGGTTGATTAACTTTAGACCCTGGATGTCTAATTTAAACAGGTGTGAAAACCTGCCTCTGTGAAAGTCGTGAAAGTCATGAAAGACAAGCTGACTAAATAAACTACTGTTGACTTCAGGGGAAACAGCCAAAGCAAGACATCCAAAAAACGATGATTCTGTAATGGAGCCCAGCGCTTCTGACTCTGAATCTCCTTATCTCATCAAGCACAGTCTGCAACATGGGGTAGTCGTTATTTGTGTCTCTTAGAACTCCTCCACAGTGAGCTCTGTGACTTCACTCTCTATCTGTGCATAAAGCTGTTTACTGCATGTGGCAGAGTATTTTGGTTACCTCCAGCAACTGGGCCAAAAAAAAAAACCCAAAAAAGAATTTATATTCAGATTTCTCTAGCAAGCTTGACATAATTTTCTGGAGGCTTTCTTTAAATTTGAGATCAAAACGATAAAGGTAGGGGCATGAACTGCTTCCCTGAAGGATAAGAAGAGCAAACAGCTACTTTCCATCCCACTTCATTGAGAAAATTTTTGCGTGAAGCAAAGCAGAGCAGCATAGGAAGAGGACAAGTACAGGAAATGGAACACCCCATTGCTCTCATTACAAAGTCATCTGTAAGGAGAGGCAGCATGAAAAGGGGGTTTATCTGATCAGCATCACTGCTGAGCTGTGCTTAAGCTGGCAGGGGCTCTCGTGTGCCTGGGACACCACACTGGGACTTGACAAGGTCCAGCCTAAACTCCTGGCTCTGCCAACAGGCTCGCTTAGCTAAACCCTTGCAGCCCAGTTACTGCACTTAGCCAGGTGTTGCCTGCTTTAATATACAGTCAGCAATTCTTCCCCGTCCATCCCACAGGGATGTCTGCATTATGAAGATGCTGCAGCAGTTGTCCTCGGATAAGGATGGGAGCTGATCAAATGCAGCAGGCAGTAAAAGGCACTGTAAGGTCCAGGAGTTCAGCAGGGTCACTCAGGTGCCACAAAACATCTGACAGTGAGAGCACAGCTCTGGGCTGCGGGAGGGGGACATGACAGCTCCCTGATGCCCCATTTGATACACACAGAGGAGCAAAAGTGACTGGTGAATACCATATCAGTAACACACCCAAAAAGGGCTGCTTTCCTCCACACATTCCTGCTCTTCAATGCAGATAGGTCACACCATGGAGATGCCTGCACAGAGCTTGCCCCCCTCACAACCCATTTCCTCAGCTGACAAGAAGCAGACATGAGATTTTATCTCCTCAGCGGGCTGGTGTGGAGGGAGGCTGGCGGCTGTGGGGACACGTCTGCAGCCAGGTCAACCCTGCTCCACGGGTTTTATCTCCATCCACTCCAGGGCTGTGCACCTTTCAACACCTCAGTGTCAAATGACTTCATGCCCTCAAGTGCCATAAACTTCTACAACCACAGTAGCTCACAGATGGGTATGGATGGTTATAAAATCACATCCTAAATTAGGACAGCAAGAAGCTGAGATTGGAAGAGTAGGAGGAAGTCAGGAAATCCCAGGAGATGATGATGGGGGAGGGATTTGGTCTCTTTAGAAAACAATAATGTGGTTTAATCTATTTTTCTTTTGACTTTACACACTAAAATAAGCTTCTCAGCTTCTGGGGCTGTCACAAATCATAAGGAAAATAAGGCCACTGGAACCCCATCAGTAGCATAAGAGCCATATAGTAATAATCCTGAGGAGCTGTACAGGGCTTTCCATCTTCAAAGTGTTTTACAGACAGTAATTTATTAATCTGCAAATTTCCCCTGGCCAAAAGCAACTGTTCTGCCTCTCTGCTAAGCGTGAGAGAGACACACACTGCAGTTCAGCACTCGGGAGAGACAGTGCAGGCAGTGGCTCTGACCTCTGGAGCCAGACCTCTGTTTCTTTCTCACTGCAGCCAGAACTCCACTGCTCCAGCCACCACCTGAACCCAGAAGCATTGGTGACATCTGGCACTTTGGAGACAACTTCAGAGCAGACAAAACCAAAGTAGCTGGAAGCCTCTGATATGGGGGAGTGTAAATAGACATGTTCAGAATCCAGCAAGTAACAGCAAAGCCTGAAATAAAGCTCCCAGGAGAGAAGCTCCTGGCTGCCTTCCAGCCACTACCTGCCATGCTGGGGTATCATTCTGGCCCAGTCCTGGGCTCATCCTACCACACAGCCTGTCTGATAGCCCCCAAGGGAGCTACAGAGGCATTTCCTATGCAAACATGATGATTCCCCCCACCAAAGGGCTACTTTTGCACAGCAGGTACCTGCTCACACTACATGGGTCCGTTAGATAATCGAGCAGCATGAGGCTGCTCCTCCTCTCCTGGCAGCAATATTCTTCTGCTTTTGCAATTCCCTAAAACAATACTCCCAACCATGGTCACCTCCCCAGCCCTCACCCTGCAAAAGCTCAGAACTCTTGGAGGGTGGGAGAGAAACCTAGTTATCAGAGAGAAAAAAAATGGAACAAGAAGCACAATTTCAGCTACATCTTATAAATAAGTTGATATCTAACATTGGCCAGCTCTGTTCAGAAATAAGAAGATAACATTATTCTGTATTCATACTAGCTGTTATGTTCTTTGTCCACCTGGTTTTTCATCTCTTTTAAGCCAGAGTATATTTATATGACTTCAGTAGTGCCAAAGAAACTATTGTATGACCAGACCCGGGTCCATTGATTTTTGTTATCCTTCCCTGGCTATCAGAACATCTGGGTTCATCAAGCACCCTACAAGATGAGTTCCATCTTAAGGATGGCTTAGCTAGGCAAGGAAAGCAGAAGACCTTGAATACCACTGCAAACACTGACCCAAAGGTCACGAGTGAGGAATTTAAACCCAGGCACTGCAGATCGTGTATATTCTCAACACTAGGAAAGGATTTGCCCACGCATTCAGCATGAGCGAATAGAAGACTCAGGCACCAATTCAGTCTCAGGCTCTACATCTTTTACTCTACACTACTCAGATCACATTTCTTCCCTTGTACAGCTTGCACCTCCCTTTCAGCAACTGATTTTGTTTCAGCACCAGCCTCCATACGCAGCAGAAACAGCAGAGCCTAGAGAACAGATGTTTAGAGCCACAGTGCTGTAGGCAAAATCTGGAGGGGAAATAAAGTTTGTGGGTTTGTCTCTCCAGTAGGAAGTAGGGTGAAGCTTAATGCTAAAGCTTTCTGATGCACTGCCAGAGAGACTGACAGCCATAGTGGCTTAACTGGATGGAAAGGCCACTTGCAGCCAGAGCAGTGCTGGTATTTTAGAGCTGAAATTTAGCAAGTGTGGGTTCCTCGCCTCTCCTCTGAAAGCTCACAGAGCTTGGGACTCAGCAGAGCTGGTACCCCTGGCTTGGGCAGTCCCTGGTCAGTATTGCTGACAAGACTGCTCCACTAGGAAGGATGGCAGAGGCAGGAAAAGTGGCAGCAAACCACAACAAGACTCCTGTCCCTGCCTCCAGCCTTCCTCAGTCCAGCCTGGGTTGGAGAGAGAGCTGGTCCAAACAACACAGCATTACATGACTTAACAGTCAAAGCACAGAAAAGGACTCAGCTGAAATGACAAATCCCTACCAAATCACACATGTTAAATATACCAGGAGATAGTTTCCCCAGTGAGAGCTACCCATCCCCATGGTGCTGCCTGATACTAGGTGACCACCAGGGCAGCAGTAGACTGTGCACAGCCCTTCTGCATTCACTCCAGATCAGCTCAGCTCTACTCCCCCCACCTACATGCACTGCTTCAAGAAGGAAAAGCGAGCCAAAATGCTTTAACATTTCCAGAACAAGGCCAGTCTCCCATACTGTTCTGTATTTGTGATTTTGCAAGGGTGAAACTTGAGCTCCAGTCTCCTTTTGGTGCCAGTCCCAGGAAACCCTGCAGTGCAACAGAGGGCTGCACAGAAGGCTGCCCCTCCATTCAAGTACAAACAGCCATCCAAGCCCATCATGAATCACAAAGGACATTCTGACAGCCCAAACTGGTTTATGAAGTCCATGGCACAAAAAGGAAGCTTTGAACTGAAAAGTGTCTGACACCCGCAGACGGTCAGGAAATTAAATGCATACACTGCAGTGGATTTGCAGAAGTGTATTTTAACTGATCACACGTCTCATGTATCACCCCCTGACTTACAGTCTTGCTGGACTCTACAAGGGTTCTGGCCACCCTGAACAGCAAAACTCTGCTAGAGAAATATTTAAGAAGTACTAAATGCCCTGCAGAAATGCATAGAGGGTTCTGGTTCTGTCAGATCAATTGGCACAAGCCTGTGTGACCCAAATGCCAGGGTGCTCATTTCACCTGACTGAAATCAGCTTCTTCCCAGCCGACTGCGTCAGCTCTTAGAGCTGCTCTAACACTTCCTGGGCAATCCTGATTCAATTGCACCTACCTCCCATTTCTGCAAAAACCCAAGATGACTGCACGTGGGGTGTTGTAATGCTGTCTCAGCAGGAGGAGGATGTTGCGTTGGTGGAGAGCAGAACAGCTCGTCCAGAAGCACAAGCAAAGCAGGGATTTTCCCAGCAAGCAGCTGAGATCCATGTTGCTGGGTCCCTCCTTCCCAACGCACTCCTGCTACCTAGGGCTTAGTGGAGGAGACCTAGGCCATGTATTCTTTCTCCTTTGCTCACCACTTCCACCCAGCCCCTGTTAGCCAGGACGGGACATCCCCCACTAAAGACCACAGCCTACTGTGAGTGCCTGCAGCCCTTGGGCAGCCCAAGGAGAAAAACATCCCAGGCTTCAGCCTCTGCATGAACACTGCACTGAGATGAACCTTGCTGAAGTGCACGTTGTGGATCTGGCCCACAATAATTCAGTGTGGTCCAAGAGAGAATGACAGAAGAGCTGTTCATCTGCTCCGGGTATATTGTAACTGCTTGCTTGCCAGCATTGCAGAGGGACAAGAGTTCACGGGCAGGCTCATCAAATCCCTGCACAGGCCTTATTTCTGAACATTTCCCCCCCATAAAACCAGCTCCTGTTCTTTCCTCCCTCCCCCCTTCCACTTGCCTCCTGCAAATCATGCTGTCTCCTTCCACCCCCAAATAGGAAGTCCGGAGCCGAGACATGCACAATCTGCCTCTTCACAAGAGCTGGGCTGAACGAGTGCCAGAGGAGCTGCGAGCATGACAACATATTTCCTGTCAGGAAAGTGACTCAGTGAGACGGGTATCTGAGCTCCTCTTACTCTAGAAGTTCCCCTCTCCCCTTGCATTGCTGAGGCATGAGTCAGAATTGGAGAGCTGAATCTCAGTCCCCTCCAGATCCAACCAGGGATAGTAGAGTTCAGGTTCAAGCCTGGGTCCTTCCTGCAATTCAGTGATAAGGCAGCTCCATGGGCCAAGCCCTGGATTCACCCCTCACAGAAGGGCAATAATGATACTGGCAAAGGGGACACTTTGAGTTTGCAAAGCACTTTTAGGTCGAGGTGCTCTTGCTATTTGCTAATGCACCCGCTCACACCACACTGGTCGTCTCTACACAGAGCATTGTACAACCCCCCCCCCCCCCAGAACTAACACTGTGTTCATGCATTTTACTAAAGTACTTTACGCACAACCATTTAGTCCAGAAGTACTGTGAATGCTCAAAACTTGCTGGAGACAGTTTTGTTCTATGCACAGTAAGTGAGTGAGTCCATCACATGCCACATCCTTACCTGAGCCTCTGCTGAGGGTGACCATGGACAGCCAGAGTGAAACCAGCAGGACACTGACCATCTTCATCCTGGTAGACAAAGCACACAGACCTGGTTATTTAACACTGCTTTATCACTGCAGGCCATTTTTAAACTCTGAGTAAATGTGCTTATCCCTCCATCAACCCAGTGATCCTTTAATTCTGGGACATGCCTGTTTTATTTCATTAAGATTCCTTAAGAACAGCACCCTCATGTCAGCATCGCTCCTCCTGCAGGCAGCTTGCCAAGCCTGGAGGTGATGGCTCTGAAGAGGAGAGCCCAGCTCATTGACTCGACTCACCAAAATAGAGTATCAGGGAGCACAAGGAGTCAAATGGAGGCTACAAATCCCGAGTTTTGATTCCCAAAAGAATGTCCTTTGCCAAGACCTCCTTCTGCTCATCTCTAACAAGTGCAGAGAGCGCTCGCGGCGGCTGTGGCACATCTGCACCGAACACGCGTGCGACACTTTGACGGGACAGCCACACCAGAGCAATCTGAATTGGCAAGGTCTGCTGCCAGTGACCTGCAAAGGGGCCAGCTGCCTGCTTCAGCCTGCTCCTGAAGGCACTGGAGGCAAGACACTGCCTCACCAGCTCTTCCCAGTCAAACCCTCCCTGGAACTTGCAGGAGGTAAACAAGCGTCAGGTTTGTACACTTTTTAGAAATGATCTAAACAAAGGCTTAGACTTTCTAAGCAGCAGTGATAAGCAAAAAACAATCCCAGACTTTTCCATTCCTGCTACAGAACACAATTTCCTGCAATTTGAGATAAATGTACACTGCCAGAGTTTCACTGGCTGCCCGCTCCAGTATCTGGCATTCGGCTCTCAGAGCTGCTCACTCACTGGAATTAAATTTCCCTCTGTTTCTAGGTTTTTCAGGACACAATTTATAAGCTGGTAGTCATGAAAACTGACATCTACTAGATGCTCTCATTAAAGGGGTTAAGGTCACATTTGATATTCCTGGGTGCTGTCAGATCACAAAGGGAGAAGAGATGGTTAAAAGGCTGAACTCCATCAAAGCATCTCAGCTCTGCCAGGCAGATGCAGTAATGAGCACGGTGATACTGTCAGGAATGTGCTCATGAGAAGACAGAGAAACCTGCTCCATCAGGGTGCACTGAAAGTGTGGGGGGAGAAGCCACAGAGCTCCCTTAAACATGTCCCTCAAAAACCTGTCCAGAATATATGCAGTACACTGAAGGGCATTGTGCATAAGCAGAGAACACCTAAGATTGTACAGATTGCAAAGATTAACAAGAATGCAACACGTGAACTGCACTACTCAAAACCCAGCAGCGGATATTGAATCCTTCCTTTTCAGAGCTTACATCTGAAAAGCCTTTGTGCGATGCCTTCCCTCTGCTGGGCACATCTCAAAGAGACAAAGAAAATCTGAAGCATGCCTGTTCTTCCCAGCACAGTCCATGGAAAGGGCTGCACACTGCCTCTGAAGCCATCAGGCTTTCAAAAATGGTCAAGAAGCAAGGAAGAAAGTAAGGGGTTTTTTTTCCCCTAGGGCCCAGCTGAGAGGGCTGATCATCCCCTACCACCTTCCCCCAAACTGAAATGCCAGCTGCTTATCAAACCCCTCTCTATTGCCACCTACAACCAGCTCCCAATGTTACTTAAAACTCCATAGGGAAGAAACAACATTAAGAACTCCTACCCCTTGGAAATGCTGAAGAAAGATAAAACATCTTTATGCCATTAGACTGAACAGAGATATTCAACATGCCGCACTTCTGGTAGGAATTTAGGAACTTTTGGTAATTGAGATGCTTGAAGAGAGGGGGCGTAAATAGTGGCGGGGAATTATTCCCATAATAAAGATCCCTCATGGTTCCCTCTCCATTTGTCATTAGCTAAATGCACAGCGTGTCCTAACTCACCCTTATTTTCCAGTGACTCTCTCCTGCATTTCGCACAAATCAGACTGAATTCAGCCCTGAAGCAAGCAGGAACAACTACGGACTTTGGATGAGTTTTCCTTGTATCGAGCAAGGCCATTTGTGTGGCCTGAGGCCAAAATAAACTACTACATTTCACTCGGTGATACATGAACTCTGCAGCAAGCTAATATTTACATCCATTAGCTATGCTCACAGGAACATGCTCCTTTCAGCTGCCTCACAGAGCCACCAGGTCTCTGCTCCCATGAGCAAGGTATCCAAGATTTCCATGCTCTGCCTACTAGTAGGAAAATCCTTTTTTCCTTGCCCTACCCAGCTATAAAATCAGAAGCCTTACACATAGAGTGATTTACTTCTGGTTCATTCCAGGCTTTCCAGAGATCTTATCAGTGGAGACAGACAGACACAGAGCCTGTCAGATTACAGCAATTTCTCCATTACAGAAAAGGGACACAGCTGACCACAGCCCTGGCTGCTCCCACTCTACACAAAATGCAAGGGGCCATGGAAGGGACATGCACAGAGCCAAGGGCTGGTCAAGGGGAAGCATCACAACTTCCTGGATGCCCTGACCATGCCACCATTTGCCAGCCCAGCTCCATTCCTATGGCACACAATTACTAAAAAAAAACCCCAAAAAACCAAGTAGCCCCAAACCTGTGATACCCCACAAAGAAAAAGGTCTTCCCACAGCAGCCCTGTGGTGACACAGAAGAGCATTGCATCCCATTGCAGAGAGAGGTGGGTTTTGCAACGCCCTTAAGAACCTGACACCACAGGACTACAACCCACCCTGGTCGTGCCAGGAACAGAAGAGTTTTCTCAACCTTTCCCAGCAACCTGATTCTGACAGGAGGATGCATGTCACCATTTTTCCTGGCTGTGATGCAACTCCAGTGGCGTCGGATGAACTTGCGCAATTCTGTAGAACTGCACCAAAACTCCAGTTTATGTGGCTGCAGCCAAAGGAGCCAGAGGCCAGGGAGTGCAAACCCAGGCTGCAGCACAGGGCTTCACCCAGCTGCATCCACCCAGTGCAAATAAAATAAAAGGAAATGCTAAAGGGAGCCAGGAAAAAAATCAGTGAGCAGGAGAGCTTACCAGCTCAGAAATCACACTGCAGCTAGAAAGCAGCCAGAAGGTAGCTGGAGAGCTCTGATACATCCTCAGCACTCCAGGAACTTCTCACGAGACCAATATACTCTGAGGCGTTCTTAATGTCTCCATAAATTAACATTTTAATAATAATTCATAGAGCAGTTAGGGAAAATGATCCATCACAGCCCTTGCTAGAATTTTTTTAAGGAACTTATCTTGAAATGTTCACTTTGTTTCAAATCAGAAATTGTTCCCTTTTCCTTCCTGAGCACTTTTTTCTTCAAACTTTCACCTTCTGTCTACTGAGGAGCAAAGAAAAGTGAGGTAGGGGGAAGCAGAGTCATGGAAGTGTCTCATGCTTTTAATATCAAAGGGGGTGGAAAGGTTTGATTTTTTCCTTTGATACTGGTCACAAGCGGCCTTTATGTCAGAAAATAACATGAATATTTTTACATAAAACATCTTCTAATAAAACATTCTTGCCAAACAGACTTCAGCAAGGCATCATTCCCTCCTGCCTTTAGCAGCATGGACCCTGCAAAGCCCACACATTCTCCAAACAATTATAAAACCAAAGACAGAAGTCAAGTAATTAACGAAGAGAACTGCACTCAAAGTAACTACTGCACACCTATTCTCAAAGACACTCTACCAATTCTACAGAACAATGCTGCATTTTCCAAGACAAATGCCTTTGTCCCTCCTAACCACAGGCCTCTAGGGAGAGCAGATAGGTTTTCTGCTTTTCACTGAGAAGTCACACTTTGGCCTGCAGAACAAAAGCACCCTTCAGAACCTTGCCACTAAGTGCTCTGACTGAAAGGGAATATAAAATAAAGCAGTTTCTGAAAAAAGTTATTAAATCATTTCAGCCAAAGCAGGTTTTCCATACTATTTTCTTTCTGTAATTCTGTCCCAACTCAAAAGCATTTGAGAGCCCCCAAACAGACAAAAGGAAGGCTGTCAAAATCCAGAGCGGGCTAGCTTAGGAAATGCCTTGGTTCTGTGCCACATGGACTCGGAGATGAAGGTTGATTGATGGGCTGCAGAGCAGAGCTGGTGCTCAAGAAAGGGGCACGGCTCTCTGCTCCCAATCACAGCGTGCCCACAAGCCTTGGCTCCCTGCATCATCACCCAGCAGCACTGGAGAAGGATGCTCGATGAGTTTGCTGGGCTTTCTTATGGAAAAAAATAAATGCACAGTTCAAGTAAATTCAAAGAACCCAAAAGGCAGACAAAGGGCAGCCTGAAAAAGCAGCTGCAGAAAAGTAACAGCAAAAACACTAATGGAAAATGGGAAAAGGCCCTTCAGCCCTCCAGGAAACACTTTTGCTTTTCAGTATGTGCAGGAGTAAGTCAGACAAAAGGTGGAATTACTGTAGCATAAACCATCTTGGTGCCACTTAGCCAGGGTTTGCGCAGTGTCTCTGACCCCGCGTCTCCTCCAGAGGCCACGTGGGCACTGCCTGGCACTGCCCTTTGCTGTGGTGCCCAAGGTCCCCCCTCTGTCCTGCCCACAGGGGAGCCCCTTCTGCAGAGAACTGGTCAGTCCCAGGGACAGCCCTCCAGAGAAACTGAATGTGACACCTGGGCAGAAAGACAGGCCACGGGTTTTGGAAGTCCAGCTTTTACCCTGCAGGAGGAATAACCACACTCATTACAATTTTCATCCCCAGATGGCTCCCAGGAGCAGAGCAGGGAGGAATCCAGCAGCAGTTTGATGATGAGCACCAAAAGCAGCTCGCAGCACTTTGCCTGCTCTCGTGCATGCTACGCCACACTCATCACTTCAAACACAGGCACATTGACCAGAGGGCCCCCAACGCTGTCCTCGGAAAAAACATTCACATCTCTCCTGAGGGCAGGGAGCCCGATTTGTCTTGGCAGCAGCTCCCAAACAGCCAGGCGCATTTCAGCAGGAATCAAGCAGAGCTGAAGCCTGCCCTGCAATCAGGGATATGACAGAAGCCATAGGTGTGACCCAGTCACTGCATCTCCTGGTGACACATCTAAGGCAGGGACCTGCAGAATGGATGCTGGGTCCCACCTGTGCCAGGGTAGCTGCACTCACCAGGCCATCGCATGCCTGACAGCAGAGCGGGCTGAAAGGAATTTGTTCTGAAATGTTTCTATTACAAAAGTCATTTATGTCATCAGAACCAAAGGAAATGCTGAAATTTGAGCAGCCTGAAAGCTTTTCACTAGCTAGAATCACAGCAGACATTACACACCTGCTTTTGCAGAGGGGGAAAAAAAAAATAAACTAGTGGGAGTCAGATGGAAAGTTGCCCTGGTGAGAGGCGTCTCCTGTCACCAGCACAAAGGATTTTCTGCCTTGCTTGGCCAGACCTGGCCATTGGCACACAGCTTTACACCCAGGGCTACTGAATACACTGAAGGGAAAGAATACCAAACCAAAACCAAATACACAAGAAAATCTGTAAATAGTATTCTTAACCAGTGGCTCAGCCAGCTCATTGGCAGCCAAGGACGTGACACCAGGCATCCAAGGTGCTCCATTTGCCTGTCACCCACTACAGCCCCTCCCTGGCTTCCTGCCTGCACATCCAGTCCAAGGACTGCGGCCTGATGGCTTTTTAATAATGACATTTTACAAAATCCCCAACAAGGGGATGAACAAGCACAACAGTGTGATGCTCCAGAGTCACTATGGGAGGTGATCCCAAGCTATTTCTCCTTCAACAGAGCAGCACAAATTGCAGAAGCAACGCTGCCCTTCCAAGAGCTCCCGAGGACAGAGCTGGCAGCAGCCTCCCCTCAAGCTCAGAGGCTCGGGAAAAAGCGTGGAGACTTTCATTCACAGTGAGTCATTCCTGGGAGCTTCCTTGGTAGTGCAAAATTTACCTGTGCCAGTGCCAATGTTTGGGACATGAAGGCGAGATTTCCAGGCAGGGAATTTGTGATTTGCTATTGGCATTTAGATACCATCTCCTGGCACTCTTTTGGCTTAGCAGATTTAATGCTAACAATGAGAATTCAGAGGAAGAAGCTTTTTTCCTCCCTCTCAAAAGAAAAAGTGCAATCTAAACATGGGGAGAGAAGTGGAGCAGCGGGCTTGAAAATATACCTGAAGAAATTTGGAATCCCTTGCTTCCCTTTGCAGTTCTCCTGGGGTCCTCTCAGGAGCTGAAAAAGCAGAAATGCTACAGATCTTGCACACTGCTCTGCTGGAGTCCAGGGTGCCACTGACAATATTCTGCCACCAATTTAGCAGGCAGAACACACTACATTTCATACATTGAAAATAAACGAGCTCTCTGTCACCTCTACAAAATATGCACACCTGGCCAAGTCAAACAAGCAGCTGGGACTATTGCCTAGAGATCTGTGGAGTGGGCTGGAGAGGGGCAAGTAGAGCCACAGCTATAAAATCAAACAGTACGGATTACAAATGGATCCATGCTGGCCACCGAGTGTTCAACCATAAGCTACAAGAGCCCTTCTGTGCTCAAGCAAAAGGTATCCAGCTAAGACAGTCTATTTTTTATGTGTGAATAGCCAGGGAATGAAAAGTTTCCAGCCGTGCTTCAAAGAGAGCTGAGATCTTCCATGAAGCCCGACACAATGCTTCTATTTTGGACAGCTATGTTATAGTGAAGGGAGAGTTCTGAGAAACATGCACGTATTGTGCTACCGCAAAATAAACGGAGAAACTAATCTTTGCACAGAAAAATAGAAATCTGTAATCAGTGTGGCTCAAAGACCTGAGAAGATTCAAGAAATCCAAAGTGAGATTCCCCCCCTCACTGAAAAAGTTCCAATTAACTGTCATGGAACACTTGGAGACATCTGACAACAAGCATTTAATTTATACATTCAGCCTGCTGACCTTTTTAATGGTTTTACAATGTAAGCAGCTCCAGTACCCTCCCTAGGAGGTTGTTCCACTGCCCCAGTGGACATAGCAACACATCCACACTGTGCAACAGATTGCACAGCAGCAGCCCCAAGCTAGCTCAGCACAAGTCTCTAAATCCAGAGGATACAATGCAGACTTGAGCAGGTTTTCAGATGGGCTTAATGCCTTTTTCAGGACATGTTCAGGACTCTCAGACCCCAGAGCAGCTTTCCCAGGAGGCGTCTCCTTGCAAGCCCAGCCTGGTCCAACCAGTGCCCTGCAGCCGCACTGCACATCTCCCCTGCCACACCAGGGGCTGCACCCAGCCCTGCTCAGCATCACCTGCAGTAGGCTCTCAGTGTCAAAAACACTCCAAGAGTTTCTTAAGTTCAAGCCCTTGCTGACAGCTACATACCTATTCCTTCATCTCCTCCCCTCACAGCACTAAGTGCTTGAGGACCAGATTCCCAGGATGGCTGCTCTGTATTCAGACAGTATCTTTCCCTTCTTGCTCCTCCAGAGAGGGACACAACAAGCAAAAATCCTCCAACCACCACCATGCTCCAGAGCACATCATCACTGTCTCTCACTTCCCAAGAATCTTCCTTCTTGTGGTGCCACAAATTCCTCAAACAACTGCAATGTCTCCAGCATCACTATCAGGTTTACCCATGCTGCTGCCAGTGGGGAAGCCCCAGCTCTTCCTGAGGCGTAAGAGAATGATTTCCTCAAGTGACTCTGGGTATCCTGGGATGAGCAACATATTCAAGGGTAAAAGCAAGTCAGATGAATTTTTCTTTTTCAAGTTTGGGCCACACAGCATTTTCACACCTGGTACTTATATTAATCATGTTAATTTAATCCCATTTAATCTTATAAGTAAAAGCAAACAAGAATAAGACATCAAGATGCTTCAATCCCTGTCCTGCAGCTCAGACAGGCTGCTCCAAGTGTGCTTTACACATCAATCAATTTAAAGCAATATAAAAATAGAAAGCGCAGGAGCTAGCAGCCTCCCCCAAGACAGCACCTCACTTAAAAACAGTTCTCTAGGGGTCCTTCCAGCCCTCCACATTCCCAACACACCCACCTGGCCCTCCTGGTGGCTATGAGAGCACCTGTCCCCTTCTGGTCAGCATAGTATAGTTGCATTCTGCAAAGGGGACTAGAAAAAGCTGTGTACACACAGAAAAAAGGAGGAAAAGTGAGACAAGTGAAACAATCCTTTCCCCACTGTGTATTTCTTTTGCTCCCCATGTCTCTAACATTTCCTTCTGCAAATATTCAGTTGCACCATCACGAGGAACTTGCTCAGGCTCTGCCTGCACTGGCCCCATCAGTGCAGCTTGAAATTCAACCTTCAAAGAACAGCACCCTGAAATTTGAAGTCCAGTAGCCTCCTTTGAGAAAGTCTGCTCTCTGACCCACAGCACCCACACAGTAGGAAGGCTGAGATGGAGCTGCAGGCAGCAGTATGCTGTGACTGTCATCAATATTAATTATTTGGGGAGAATATGATTGATCTCACAAGGGCAATGAATTCATTTCTCCAGCTGAATGACAAACAAAAGGCAATACATGAGCTGCTGACATTTCCAAAGGCTATGAGGTGCAGAGACACAAGGAAATACTGCTATGCACTAAAGCCTTGCTGCAAAGGGCCAAAAATCTGAAAAGCCTCTGAAATTTTCATTTCTGAGCACCTTCAATGCCAGGAAGCAGATGCCTTCATATCCTCAAATCTGTGCCAACCCCAGCCCTGGGCTGGCTCACATCTTTGCATCGAGAGGAGGTAATCACTGAGTGTCTTTGGGAAGTTGGTGTCATGGTTTGACACTGGCACAATGCCAGGCACCCACAAAAGCTGCTCACTCCCCCTCCCCTGCCACAGCTGGGCAGAGGAGAGAAAAAATTAATGAAGCGTTCATGAGTTTAGATAAGGACCAGGAAAAAACACTCCAAGGGCCAAACAGGCTCAGTTTAGAGGAACAAAGTGAATTTATTACTAGCAGAGTCAGAAGAGGATAATGAGAAGTAAAAGTAACCCCTTAAAACTCCTTTTTTCCCCCAACCTCTCCTTCCTTCCCACCAACAGCACAGGGAGACCAGGCATGGAGGTTTTTGTGTCAGTTCATCACAAAGATTTTCTTCCACTGCTCAGGGAAAGGAGTCCATCCCCTGTGAGACTGTGAGGTCTCTCTCATGGGAGACAGCTCTCCAGGAACTTCTCCAGCATGGGCCAATCTGACGAGCAGCAGTTCTTCCAAAATTGCTGCAGCATGGGTCACTCTTCCACAGGGTGCAGCACTCCAAGGACAGGCTGCTCCAGCCTGGAAGCAGGGCCCTCGCTCTCCACTGGATCTCCCACTGGAGCACAGCCTCCTCCAGGCACCCACCCACTCAGGCATGGGCACCTGCCCCAGGGGCTGCAGGTGGATCTCAGCATCCCCTGTGGATCCCCACGGGCTGTGGATGGATCTCAGCATCCCCTGTGGATCCCCACGGGCTGTGGATGGATCTCTGCATCCCCGTGGATCCCTGCAGGCTGTGGATGGATCTCTGCATCCCCATGGATCCCCATGGGCTGTGGATGGATCTCTGCATCCCCATGGATCCCCATGGGCTGTGGGTGGATCTCTGCATCCCCTGTGGATCCCCACGGGCTGTGGGTGGATCTCAGCATCCCCCATGGTTCCCCACGGGCTGCAGGGCACAGCTGTTTCACCATGGTCTCACCATGGCCTGCAGAGGAGCCTCGGCTCTGGCACCTGGAGCACCTCCTGCCCCTCCTTCTCCACAGATCTTGGTGTCTCCATGTTGTTTTCCCTCACATGTTCTCACCTCCTCTTCTCTGTCTGGAAGGAAAACTGCACCTGCCCCACTTTATCTTGATCCTCTCCCCAAAAACGTTATCACAGAGGCACCACCAACCTCTCCAACTGGCCCAGCTTTGACCAGCAGCCTGCCCATCTTCAGAGCCACCAGAGACTGGCTCTGCTGGACATGGTGGAACTCTCCAGCACCTTCCCACAGAAGTCACCTCTGTTCCCCCACCCATCACCACCAAAAACCAGGCTGTGCAAAACCAACACAGCTGGGTTGAGTTTCCCTCCTGCTCTTTGAAACCTCATCTCAGCAACTACAGAGTCATTGCACCTGTCAGATGGAAAAAAAAATTTATAAGGGGAAAACATTACCCTCCTGGAGTATTCAACAGGGCTGAAATGCAAGGTACAGCTCCCCTGTGCAGTGGGAGAAAAAGAAGACACAGAAAATCTGGAGAAAAGTGTTTCTATCTCTCTATGGCCTATGGTCAGGGACCCTGTGTGTGTGAAACCTCCCAAGGAGACAGTTAAAAAGGCTCCTGAAATTCCACATAGCACCATGAGAGAGGACAAGGAAGGAGGAGAAAGATAAATGCACTGAGACTGTGGCTATTTTCTTTCAAGAGAATGGATATGGGGCAATCCCATCCCAGTCCACAGGGATGTTATTCCAGTGGAGTCTGAGTTCTGTCCTTCAGGCACCCCAACACATCAGCTCAAATGCAACCAGCACAATTTGCGAGAGCAACACATTTTGGGATCCAGCAGCACATCTGTGTTCATTCAGAAAGCCTAGGTGCCCTCAAGACCTCCAGAGCCTGCCAGCTGGGCAGCAACATCCTCCCACTACCCAGATCCATTCTTAAAAACAAGGGCTGGGAGGTAGCTGTGCTTGAAGGAAGAGGGGCTATTTCTCAACAGAACAAATTCAATTATTTGTATCACAGTGAATTTGCATGGCTCTTACTGACAAATTAAGTATTTTTTTACACATCTCAGAGCTTTGACTCAACAGATTGCTAATAAATTCATGTAGGTGGGGGCCTGGACGTTACTGTGGTGGGAGGGAAGTGAGGTTTTACTTTTTGCAACAGGACCAACCTGAGAAAAAATAACTAGGAATTTGTACTCCTTACACTGCCATTTACTAGGCTCCTGTAAGTCTCCAAGGTTGAAGGTTTCAAAAGTCTCTAGTTTAGGGTAGAAATATGAGTTTCTGGCTAATGTACATGTAGTCTGTATGCAGGCACCAATCATCAAATGCAGTGCATGAAAAACTGTAGTGCCTCCCTGATAATCAGGCATTAGAGAATTTACAAATGGCTGTCCCCTGAACTGAGTGCATTAGTAGAGGCTTCTGAAATCTGTGCCTCTGTTTCCCCAGCCACATTTAGAACAGCCTTTCTCCATCTCACACCACAGCAGTGCATCTTAGTATCTCTAAAGTGCTTAGAGATGCTGAGACAAAAGATAACATATGAGTACAAAGTATGGATTAATTCCCTGAGCTCAGCAGTCAGTGGAGGTGATGGGGCAAAAAGTAGCATATGCACATCACAAAAAGTGGGGTTCTGAGCCTATCTGAAATAGCAACTATTTAAGGAACAGCTCCCTTGGAACAAGTGGTTTTGGGGCTGGTTAGTTGGGCACATGGAGCCTCAGCAGGCAGGAAACAGAGAAATGCAATACACTACTATGAAAAATAGATGCTTTTCCAGAAGGTCTTCAACCTGTTCCTATAGAATTTGGCAGTGGGATTTGAACTCATTTCAGTTAGAGGTGTTCACATTTTAGCAACTACCACATAAAGAACATGACCAAACATAATTTTAAAAGCTATTTCCATTTCTGTTTGTTTTTATAAATTATTAAAAATCCAGTTTAAATAGTGCAAAGAAAACTTTAAATTGAGCAAGATAAGTTTTGGCATCCTTCCAAGTAGAAGGCAAACCCCAAAACGTTACTGCAAATCCAACAGATGGGAGTTATTTTTCACTCTTTAAAATTTCATTCCTTTACACTGAGATTAACTGTAATTAGCTCTTTATTTACATCTAAAACAAAAAGTAAAATGAGAAAAGAAAGGCAGCTATAACCACAACTCACAGGCAGAAAAAGGACAAAAAAAAAAAACAAACAACAAAAATTCCCTCCGAGAAGAAAACATGTCTTTCTTGCCAAGCAGTATAATTGTTACAAATATACAGTTAAACAACTCCACAACATCCTGTCAGCACTAAAGATAAACATTTAAGTCACAATTTTGCAAGCTTTTACACACAAATTGATCAAATATCTAAGAATCTTCCTCCGAACACTGGAAACATCTCACATCCCTCTAAATAAACAGCATCAGGCCTAAGAGAGGCAAGATACTCCACTACAGTTTTATTTCAGTAACTCAAGGGATTAAACAAAACTGTGAGGAAAACAAACAAACAAACAAAAAAAGCAATCCCAGCAGCTTTTCCAGATAAAGAGAGAGGTATTAAAACTTCCTTTTTTTTTTTTTTTTTTACTCTTTTTTTAAAGCCCTCTTCTAATTCTGATAACACCTTGGCTCAGTAAAGCTGAAGAGGCTCCTTAAGTATTTGTGTAAGTGAATGATTCATGTCGTATCTTCGTGCTTCAGCTGCAGCACAGCAAAGCTGTCCAGGGAGCTGCGTGGGGAGCCCAACTCCATCCACGGCCAGGCTGCACCATCGAGCTCCCACAGAACCCCTGAGCCACACCAAGGCAGCACTGCAAGGGTTAAACAGCACAGCTCACCCAGCCCTGCTGCCAGGAATGAAAGAGTGAGTGGCCTTGAAGGCAGCCCCAAATGCTTCCCAACCAACTGGAAACTCTGCCATGGCGGCTCAGGGATGCCAGTGCCCGCGATGGGCGTGGGATGGGAGTGAGGGGCTATCCGGGCTCCTGCCAGGCAGAAATGGGTCTGAGGGCACCTAGAGAGAGCTGGGAAGAGCTGGTAGCTCCTGATGGTCCTGCTCTGAGTGGCATTTCCAAGCTAACGGCTCTCTGGCATCTTCCTAGTGTTCCCAGGAGAAGGAGCCACCTACCACTTCCCTGACAGAGCCCAGGATTCATGGAAATCTCTTATTCTCTGCTGCAAATAGAGCATTTAAGTTAACAGTCTCTTTTTGTTAACACATGTAAATGTAAAAAGATTCCATGAGAATCAATATAACTTTTTCATCTAAATATCAAGTCGACACATAACAAGACAGAGTAGAGGGAGGGAGAGAAGAGGGAGGGAGATCCAAACACCAGGGGCCTTGAATCCGCTTACTGCAAAAGTTAAGGACTGAAATAATTCTCATTTACTCATATGAGAAAGTGAAGCTCTCTCTCTCTCACACTTTCTCCTTCTCTTTCCCTAACACTCTCAGATGCTTCTATCTTTAGCCAATTATCCTTGCTGTAATTTTCTTTAAAGTGTAATTGGATAATCATCCAGACTCAGGGGAAACCTGTGTCAGAGGAATTCCTAGGGATATATTCCCATTTGATGAAACTGAGAGCTGTTAAATTAACAAAGGACTGACTAAAGACACGATTCTTGACTTGTAGCGAGGATATTGTTTTACAAGCAACTATTTTTAGAGAACCCTATAACAAAACACATACACTTGTACACTCATTTTCCTGTGTCTTGCTTTCTGCAAAATCAGACTCTGAATTTATGAATATCATGTTCTGTGCATGTGTGTTATTGGGACCTCTGAGGCTGGACACAGTAAGCACACTGGCCAAGATCGCAATTCCCTACAGCGTAGGCACCATTTCCAGTGACTTCCCCAGATCAGTTTCCTCCCTGCATTCTCCCTGAGCTCATCTGGCTCAGGCGTGTGCAAAAGCCCTACACGGACCAGCCTCGTGCCTGAGAAACGTCAGATTAGCCCTCTGCCTGGCAAAAGCACTGGTGTGGGGGGGAGAAATCCTAAAATACCTCCCAAAAGAAGAAGCTGCTTTGTTCCAGTTTAGCAGCAAACCTCAGCCGCACGTTTTGCTGGTGGTGGAGCAGAACAAAGCAGCTACAAACCGTGGATGGCAGAGCCCCACCTGCACACAGCCCCTGAGCCTCACACAGGGTGTGGAGAAGGGTCAGCTCAAGCACGGCACACCTGACAGCCAGCTCTGCCTCCTTCTGCCTTTGCATCTGGCCCACTCTGCCCAGCCAGAGATGCTCCAGCTCCCACCTGCCAGGCACAGAGCTGCCACCGGCCAGGCAGCACGGAGGAGACAGGCTCTGCTCATGGGGGCACTGAAATCCGTGAGCTGTGTCAAGAGAGAGAGGGGAGGAAGGAGGAGAGCAGAGCTCCACTGTAGAATGTGTTTTAGTTCCCAGATAATGTGGCGCTGTTCACAGATTTCAGCTTATATAGGCTTTTCCCTATTTCTATTTTTATTCCCAAAGCAGTCCCCGTTACTGTATGATAAAATAAAAAAAAAAAAAAAAGACATGAATGCATTCACATGCTGATATAATCTTCCTAACTGTCCCCTGGCTAATGCAACCTGTGCTGTGAGAGCCAGGCTGGGGCACCTCCTCTCCCACACCACCAGTCACAAGGGCTTTGTGGCAAGTTTTTGCAAGTCAGAGTCTTGCTGAAATGGGAGGACACTTGACAAGAGAGGAGACCCAGGACAGATGGGAAAAGAAATATGAATCATGAGCCTGCCAAAATAACCAACAGAGAAACCCAAACGTAAGTGAGAAGAAGGAATAAATTCTAAAATTTTGGCCTCTTATTCTGAAGGAGTATAATGCTTCCTCCCTAGAGCTGGCATCTGGTTCATGCAGGTCTTGAAGGAATAAAGCTGGGACAAAATCTTTCTGCCTCATTCTTCCTGAATGCTTATTTTAGAGCTTAAAATTACAGCTCTGAGGCAGCAGGGAGGCATTTCCCACACCTCTAAGTATCCAGGCACCATCCAACCTGCTGCCATACTACTCTCCCTACCCCCTTAAGTCTCTCTTACCTGTGTGTGCTTCGGGGTGCCAGGTGTTTTTGGGTAGCACTAGCTGACCCTGGGGATGAGGCTGCTGGAGTCCAGAACAGGGCAGTACTCATCCCTACTGCACGTGTTCAAGCTCAAATGCAGAATACCTGCACAGACCAACAGAGCCTGGAAGGGGAGAGCCCAGAAGTGTTCATACACCAGCTTTCCTTCCACACCCTGGAGGGATCAGAGGGCCTTCTGGACTCTGGGGAGGCATGGACAGACATCAGCAAGCATCATACCAAATGCAGACACTTTGAACTCAAGCTAGAAGCAGAGACTCGGAAAACAATCCCAGCACTGTGTGGATGCAGCCCTGCCCTCTGCCTTGCACAGAGGCATGGAGTTAAAAGCACAACCTCTCACCCCACAGCCCCTTCCTTCAGCTCCATGCACAGCTCCCACCTTCCCAGCTTAACATTTCCTCATCACTGCAGTGCCCTGCAGGCTTCCACCACCTCAAGTCCTCACAGGCTTACTCTCCATGTCCCTCATTATCCTACATCCTTTGCTACTCCTCCAGACAAAGTGTTCCCAGCAACAACACCACGCTTACTTCCAGGGAAGAAGAATATCTGAGTATTAGAGTTTAATCCAGTCTGCTTGCCCTCTCCTGCTTGCCACAGGCAAGCAATGGAGACAGAAAGCAGGACCCTTCCCAGCACCAAGCCTGCCCACCCGAGAGCCTGTGGGCTGGAGTGATGCTCTCCATGAAAAAAAGGGATGCCTTTCCTGCAAGGAATACAAGACAGCAAGTAAATCTTCCAGAGCTGCCAAAAGCAACCTGTTATAAATGACCCTCTAAGTTATGAGATACGGACTCTCCACAGTACAGTTAATAAATAACACCTCACAATCCTTCTAGGTATGGAAGCGTATGTTGGGTGACAGTTCTGCTTGCCTGAGAGGGGCACGGTTAAAAATGGAGTGTCAAGAAAATTATACTTTTTAATTACAAAGGAGATAGGGTTGTTTTGTTTTTTTAAATACAAGGAACTTGCTGCAATCTTCCAAATCCAGAAGTGAAAAGCCTTTCCTAGGACAAAAAACTGAATGCATGGAACAAAATCCATAATTTTTTAAGATAAAAAAGATCTGTAAAGCCAACCAGAATTTTATCCAAGCACTATAACCAGCTATTCACATAGCAGAGGTCAGGATGAAAAGGGTGTGCATGTGAGAGGGCATTTACAATCCAGTTTACATCCCAAGGCCCCAAGATCAGGATTCAGTTGTGCCAAGCACTGAACAGGCACACTCCAAGAAACCAGCCCAGAGCGAGGAACAAGCAGTGCCACTGTAACAGGGGAAAGCGACACTGGCACAGAAAAGCGACACTTGAAGCAGCGAAGCCCTGATGGTTTCTTTTTCCCCCTTCTTTTTCAGGACACCATCCAGTCTCCCTCCAGATACACCCCCCACCACCACCAAAAGCTGTTTCACATAAGGGGGCAGCTGCCCCCACCAAACACAGCAAAGGCCATCTTGCTGCCAGCATCTCATCGCTTCCAGTCTGTTTTCTTGGGCATGTCTCTTCCACTTTATTTCCATGCTACGGCTTAAGCCTGACCCCTTCGTCTCCCCGCTTCCATTTCAGAGACCCGTTTGACAGCAGAGAGCAGATATCAGAGGCTCAGGAATTTGCAATCCGGATGAAAATTAAAGTTGCATTTCTCAGTGCGTGCAGCGCTCCAGCCAGGAATACCCAGATCTCCACGGCCCACGGGAGCGAATGAAGGCGAATCCCTCCGCATGTCGGGGACCGGGGGCACGGCCAGCCCGGCCGCAGGGCCAGCGGAGACAAACCCGCGCTCCCGCAGCTCGGCTCGGTCCCCGCACACCGAGGGATCTCCAAGGGATCTCCGAGGGATCTCCGAGGGTCCCCCGAGGTCCGCGGGGGTCCCCGGCACCATCGCGCCCGCCCCCGCTCCGCTCCCCCATCCCTCTCACCGTGCCCACCTGTCCTCCCTCGCCCGTGGCCGCCGGGCGCTGCTCCTCGGGCTCTCCCGAGCGGTTCCTCTTCCTTCTTCCCGATCTCCCCCCGTGCCAGCCGAGGAGCGGGGGCCGCTGCCAGCTGCGCACCGCCGCCCGCTCCCCCCGCGCCGGGGCTGGAATCCGCCTCCTCCGACACAAACTTTCCCTTGGCGTGCGGGGAAGTTCACGGGCGGGGCGGGGCGGGACAGGCTCCCTGTCCCCTGTCGCTGCCTCCGCCCACGCCTGCAGGAGCACGGGCGTACCCCGCGCACCCCCGCGCAGCGCGGCTCACCTGGGGACGCGGGGAGCGCACAGCCGTGCCCGGCGCGCCGCGCTCGCCTCTTCTGCCTCCTCTTCTGCCTCCTCTTCTGCCTCCTCTTCTGCCTCCTCTTCTGCCTCCTCTTCTGCCTCCTCGCCGTCGTCCCCGATCCGCGCCCCCGGGCTCCGCTCCGCCCCGCCCGCCCCTTTCCCCGGGCTCCGTTCGCGCTCGGGGCGGTCCCGCCGCTCGCGGCGGTCACTGCGGAGCCGGGGCAGCGGGGCCGGGGCGGGCACGGGTGCGGGTACCGGTACCGGTGCGGGTGCGGATGCGGGTGCGGGCATCCGCTCCATCCCTCCGCAGCTGGCGGGCCGGGCCGGGCCGGGCCAGGGGAGGCGGGGTGCGAGGCGGGGTGCGCGGGGCCACGGCTCCCTCTCCTGGCCGGAGCCGTCCCGCCTGCGGCAGCTGCCCGGGGCCCTTGGAGCCGGCTCGCAGCCCTTAGAGACCCCCTGGATACTTCTGGGGGGAGCGGGCTGGAGGACACAGCCCTGCCGCAGCCCCTGAGCGCTCTGCGGGCCACCCTCCCCATGGGAAAGTAAAGTTTGCCATTCTCTCTGGTGTCCTGGGATTCCTTCGCAGTAATTTCCTTCCAGGGCTCCCTGGACATTCCGATTCCACCTCGTCCCAGAGAAGTGGCACCGTTTTTGCTCTATCGCTGGCACAGATACAGCCTTGATTAGGCTGAAATTGCTGATGGATGAGGAGTGGGCACCTGAAAGAGTCTGCAGGGGCGGTTTCAGGGAGTCCGAGGAGTGGAATAAAAATCTGCAGAGATTTGGACCAGCACTTGATCCTGGAGAATGTGGCCAGCGATTTTATGTGCAGCCCCTAGTGTAGGACTGCCCTTGCCCAGGAAAACTCATCGTCCTCTCAGGTTGGCCTGGAGTCTCTTCCATCCTGGCAGTGAATAGCCTGCCCTTATTGATACTTTTATCACATCTTGGCAGGCTGACAGCAGGGTGAAATGGCTGGACACAAAGCCTGTAGTGCTAAGGAAACTCCTGTCTGCTCAAAGTGCTGCAGCACTTCTTAGCACTGTTGGCTACAACACCTGGACTGAGTTCAACACCTCAGTTGTTATCCTCAGAAGGTGATTCCAGGATATCTAGGAGACCAAATTTCACCCCATCCCTTGAAGCTCCTCTGCAACAAACCTGTCCTGGGGAGCAGGGTCTGGCCAAGGCATCATAGCCATTGCTAGCCCCATGTCCCCATCCCTCTGCAAGGCAGCATGAGGCACTGCTGCACACTGCTGCTGTGAGAGGGGTCCCTGCCCTCAGCAGCCCCACCAGCTCTCCAAGGTGGGCACACCTAAAGCTTCCCCCGCCCTGAGGAAGAGGAGCTGCAGCCCAGCTCTGCCACTGGCTGGGAAGGAGCTGTGGTGGGAAGCCAGTGCTATTCCTGCAGCTCCAGCAGGAAAACTTCCTCCTGTACCTCTCTCTCCTTCCCTTCCCAGGGTTCTGGCACAGCAAAATTAGGCAGAAAGTTTCTTATCTCAGCAGCTTTTGTGTCCTGGTGGTGAATGCCCTTGAAAATCTGCCTACTTGGCTTGTGCTTAGAATCAGCTCTACTCAAGCCATCTCTAACCCAATTCCATCCAAATATTAAAGCAACTTGGTGAGGCAGAGCTCTGTGAAGACTGATTTACCCCACTCTAAGGGCAGATTAGTGCATATTTTGCTCCATGCGACCTGCACTGCTCCAGGACCCAATCTTGTCTGGAGCTACTTTACGTGTCTGTGTAACTTGGCTGCAATACTGAATATAGACAAAACTGGAATAGCAAAGCACATTTTATGAGCTGTATTTTCCAACATACTTACTGAGAAATATGTGCTTAAAATCATCTGTTGAAATATGACAGTCCACTTTTCTCATAGAAGATGAAATGAAAAAGGGTTGTATATTTTAGTCATGATACTTAATGCAGCTGTGGGAGTAGCTCAGCTGTCTGGTGATTGTTACAATAATTAAATAATAATAATAATAATGATTCCTTGTTTTATATAATACCTGCCATCCATAGATACAGGTCTGGGATAGGACATGCCATTATTTTTATTTGGGAGGATCCAGGATCTGTTGCAATACTGGTAATGCAGGTTAGCAGCCACTGACACACCCACCCTGGGAAATTCATACTGTTCCGTACTCCAAGCCTGCCAGTGCAAATTAGGGTCTTTAGGCCAGGGACATTAATTTTCTCTGATCTTGATGAAAAGCCAGAATTCAACTTTAGACTTCATTGAAAGGCTCATAAAATAAGATTCAAGACCAAATTTCCAGAGAGTGGTTAAAAGCTACAGCTGATAGCAAAGCCCCAAACCACACCTGCTTATTGTATTTTCACAGGAAAGGTTTCAAACTCTTTTGTTTATGGAATAAAAGAATCAAAAATTTCCTACTGTAAAATAAGGGTAATATTTCTCACTTGGGCTCAATGTTGTCATAAGGATATTTTTATATTGCTATTTTTTCTCCTATCCTCTCTCCACACTTGCACATGCTATTTCTGTGCAGGTTAAAATGCAACACAGTTACACCCTAGAGTGAATTATACTACGTTTTGAAGAGCAATTCAGTAAATAGAAAACATTTTTAAGCTCAAAAAAGGCAGCATTGTTCCACAATTTTTGGACAGGGAGCAAAGAGTAGCATTACTAAGTGAAACCACGGGGGGGACTTAAATAGCAGAGGAATGTGCTGGTGTTGAGCCAGGACACTGGAGCTTCTGGCATTGCAACTGCTGTGAAAATATTCCACAGACCTCCAGTAACAAGTGGCCAAAGGCTTTGTTTTGCTGCTGTTCCAGTCCCATTAGGCAATTTAAAGTTACAAGCACAGGAGGATCGTGGATCACAGAGCCCAGTTCTCTGCTGTGCCAGGAGTAATGTTGTTTATGGTCCTTTTCATGAAAGGACCATGCTCCAACTTTAAACAATTTTCTGGTTTTGCTTGTAACCCCTCTGTGAGATTGTCCCAGGCTGTCCATGTCCTTGTTGGTCAGGAACCTTTCCCCAGATGTTCTGGCACCAGCACTGGCTCTCATTTCAGTAGCTGTTTTGCTCGCTTCTCCTTACTCAGGTATTTTTATGGAGATGGTTCTTGTCTCCCTTTCTCACTGAGCTACACCAGACTGGCTTTTCAATCTTCTTTCCTAAATGACTCTCAGTTCACCTCAGACCTCTTCCCTCCATCTGCTGTGGTTTCAATTAATCTCAAAGTTCATATGGATTACCAAAAGTAGTTCGAGTATGAAATGGGAGGAGGTCTCGCTGATGCTTCATACATTGACATTAAAGTCCCCATTTCTCTCTGAAATATCTCACCTGGTAATCCCAAGATTGCACTTATCTTTCTGCAAATAAGATGTAGTGGTGACCTCATATTTCTCCTCCATTTTGGCTTGCAATACTAAGTTCCCAGGCTCGATCAGAAACTTGTTACTATTCCCTTGTCAGTTCCCAATTCCCTTGTTTTTGTCCCAACTCTCAGCCTGCACAGAGTTTTCTGTTTGTTCTTAGCCAGCATTTATGATACTGGGAGATCAAGGTAGTTTCATAACCTCTAAAAGACATGCTCTTGCTTGTTACTCACACCCACCTAACCTATTTTTCCTCCTTCCTAGTTCAGGAAATAAGCCCTAGACTACATATAATTATAGTCTGTGTAGTTATAAATGAACGTGCCTTCTGTGTTTGACACCTACCTTTTAACTGGCATTGAGAGGAGCACGCCTGATAACCTAAGATACAGGACAGAGGGAAAACAGGAGAATGACAGATATTTCTGACATAGCAGCACATGAACCTCCCATCTGCTTCTGTCAAGGGAGCTGATGTTACCCACACATGGAGCTGAACATTTTCTGCTGAGACCATTTTGCAGCGAGGAACCTGTACCTGGCTGAGCAGGCAGGCATGGCTTTCAGACAGGTATGAACTGCTTGTTCACCAGAATGCACAAGGAGCCACAATTGTATGTGTCAAGTGAGCCTGACTGACAGAGATTGTGTATCCTCTGCTGTATTGACTATGTGCAAACCAGATCTTAGATCTCACTGCCCGGTGAGGCATTTTGTGTGAACTTCTGTAAGAGCCCTGCACAGTGAGGAGGGATTGGGAGCACGGCTTCGTTATGAGTTCATCTGTGTTCATTCCTGAGGATTTAGCAAATAGCTTTTGTCCATGTTAATGTGCTAAATATCATTAGTGTCTCTTCCCCTGTGTTACCACGGTGGTAGGACTGCTAATGCAAATGGCTCTTAAATGGAAACTTGACCTTACATGACTTGCATCCAAGTCCATTTAAATCTCTGTCACACATGTTTTGATACAGCCTAAGGCTGGAGATATTTCCAGTCCTGTGAGTCTGTGTTTCATACAAACTGAAGCTGTTTCAAAGCAGTGATGAAGAGGAATATCTTCTCATCCTGCTAAAGGCCTTGGCTTTTGGCAGGTATCTGACCCACAAGTGCACACGCATTGGACACCATTTGTGTTTAGGATGCCTGAACATCCTTTTGCACAGTGTATTCAAACACACCAAATTTGTATAAATTCCCTGACTGTGGAGGTTGCAGGAACACTTAAACTGGGTTGGCATTTCTGTTGGGCAAGACCAGCATCTGTCTCAGTCAGTCTTTGAAGAAAGCCTCTAGCCTGGCCATTAATTAGGCTGCAGTTTACCTCGCTTGCTCAGTGGTGCCAGTGAGAAGTGGCAGGCTGTCAGCAGATTAATAAAGCTAGATAGGCTGAACACAGCCTTGGCATCGAGGCAATTCCCTACTGATGGGTATTTCAACAGGGAGTGGTCTCTAGAGATGATTTCAAACTCCTGGTTTCTCTGGCTGATGGTTTGCTGACACAATTGCAGAAAGGAAAAGGCACTGAATTAACACACTGTCTTTCCTGGGTAAATTGAGCCAATTAAAAGATCTGGTAAAAGCAAGGAAAGGCTTAATACAGTGTATTTTTATCCTACCTATTTGTAGGAGTGCCTCCTGTTTTGACATAGGTTTGTACAGGTGTTTCGATGCTTTAATAGTTTTTCAACAGACTTTTTCTGAACAAAACCCAACTTCTCTGGATAACTGTCTGATAGTAAACTGCAATGGTTATGGAAAAAAAAGAGAGCATCAAGTGTGGTAAATGAAAAAAATTCCATTAGCATATTCCAAAATATCATTATTATAGTCAATAACAGTTAATTTTCCCCTAAAAATGCAAGATCATTCTGCAGAATGACTTTTTAAATCTATGATTTCACTTCAGCAGTGATGAAGCACATTAACCTTTAGACTCTGAGTTTATCTGTGCATATGTTAAGGATTTCTTAAGGAAAACAATTCTTTTGTGTAGCTCATAAAAAGATTACCCAAGCAACCGAAGATTTTAGGAGCAAACTCGAGAAACTGTAGAAAACCTTGCACAATCACTGGGAAGGGCAGTGATGTAGGGAGATGCTGTTACTTGCCAAAATCAGGAATTCCTCTGGAACAGGGTGGCATGTTCTAACCAAAGGGCAGGACCCTCTGCTCCTGGTAATCAGCACTGCTAATGGAGATGTGGCAGCTCACGCTAGTGGAGGTTTTTGGCGATGCTAATTGCTCTGGTTAGGCAGAATACCCATCTGCACAGAGAGTGATTTCTGGCATCCTTGCAGCTCTTTTCCCAGGTCAGTGTATTTCCAGGCATTTGAAAGTTCCTTTCTCTTAATAGCTGCTATCCATCCTTATAAAAATGAGGATAACAGATGAAGCAGAATGGCCAGTTTTGCTCTACCTCTATTGAACTCACTGGATTTACATTAGAGAGGATTTTGGAGTAATAAATTTGCATTTACACAATTGCTATGAACGTGCTGTAATTCCCCCCACCCTGACTGCTATTGATTCCCAGGTGCCAGATCAGCACAAAGTAGCCCTGTGCCAAGCAAAGGTGTAAAAAATATTGTTGGCCTCCCAGGATAAAACAAGCCTGGTTTTTGGAGGAATGGGTGAGCCACACGAACATTTCATTAGTTTTGTGGATGGTGTTCAGAGAACAGCTGTAAAGGCAAGCAGAGGAAGTATTCCATTTATATGGAGAATGATGAAAGGCTGCTGCCTGCATGTGTGGATAAAACCTCCATCTCTCACAGGAATGTGGGCATCTTGAGGAAAACACTTCGGTTAGGGCAGTTAACTACTGCTGTGCGACTAGACAAAAAAAGACTGAATTAAGTCAATGGAAATTGGATGGATATACAGGCAGCCTTACTCCACAAGTCATGCTTATGGAAACTTCTCTTTTTTGGATCAGATCTCCCACCTGCCTCTTCCTTATGAAATGAGAGATCTTAAAGATCACTGAAGAGGAGGGAATCAAGAGCAACGCATTTGTTAGCAAGTCATAAATTTGCAGGGAGAAAGCGCGGGGAGCAGAAAAAGAATGAACTCGAATTTCACAAGGGCGAGAGGCACCCTGGAAGCCCGGCAGTTGCTCGGCTCATGGCACAGAGCCATCAGCTGGGACATGCAAAGTCTCGGAGCAGCATCTGACAATGAAGTTCACAAGTCGTTAACCAGCAATGGAAAGATGTTCTCGACAGGCTGCAAGTGAAACGACCTCCCAGGTTTAACACTTCGTCTTCATAATATGCCGGAGACATTTCTGAAGAGAGTAATTGGCCAAAAGGAAATGAACAATAAACCCTATGATGGAAGTCAATGCTCCTGAGAACTTTTAAATTTTTTCAGTTAACATTCCCTATATTACTGTTTCTCTGTATGTAGCATGGATGAAAGATCCTGGGCGAACTGGAGTCCTCTGCCCATCCTGAGAAGGCTGAACTTAGAGGACATTTCAAATCAAGGTTGTTCATCCTGGTAAACATAAAATCTTCATCTGATCTGAAACAAAAGGTGTCCTTTCATGTTTGAGCCACTCAACTTTTTTTAAAACCACTTAAAATACTTCAGATTTGCATTTTTTTCTTTAAGATTTTGACTTCTATTTCAAGCACATTAAAATTCTCCCCTCCACTCCTTTTTAGTCAAAACTCTTCACTGAATTCTTCTTCAGTTTATAAATAGTTTTGGTCCCTCTAAACCATCATTTTTATGACTTTCATATTTCTGGAAAAAAAGGCGCTGCTATTATTAGTCATCTACAGTCCTCAAGACATTACCCAAAGTATTGTCAAACAGCTTCTGTTCCACTATTACTGGGAGGACACCCTATTAAATGGATGGGGTTTTTTCTTTGGCCAGTCACTTCAGACAGGTTTCTCAACCCACAGTTGTGAAATCAGCCAGCAAACTGAGGTTGAAAAATACCCTTGGAGGAAATTTCCAGCTTGTTCTCACATGGCTGTGTGCTCCCAGGAGCCTTTTGACTGAGCCCAAGCCACCTTGTTCAGGCTCACCAAGAATTACACCTGTTCATAGGATGGGGAATACGTGTGAGGGCCCACCCTAATGGACAAGGGCATTGGATTGGGCTGAATTAAGTCAGGAAAACATCATATACCTGCTGCTACAGTATAACACAGGAAATTTAGTGTTTTGGATATCAACACAGGCTCATGAGGAAGGAGCTGTTTATAAATAAGCTGAGATTCCCAATCACTTTCCAGATATATCTCTGGGTAACATCTGGTTGGTTCTTTCATCTTTCATTTTCTGCTCTTGCCACACCTGAGATATATATACAACCTGTGCTACCTGTACTTAAGTCAGGTTTAAAGTACAATTTTTGTCACATCCAATGAAATGAAAGTTCTCCTTTGCAAAGAATGATAGGAGAGAAGGAATAGAAAAATAAATGTTATCTAGCAAGCCAGGTAAATAACTTCAAATCTGGACTTCCTTGTGAGGAAAAATATGGGGCTACAATTCTCCTCTTTTCCATGAACACTCTGCTGGTGAAAAGATATTTCCTTAAGCTTTTTATCTGGTGAAATCACCTAACCTATCCTTTTCAGGCATGGAATTTTTCTGCTCACACATGCTGTCAGTTGTTCTGTGGGGTTATTTCTCATGCAAACCAAAATAGTTCCTGATTTAAAATGTTCCTCAACCTGACTGTTCACATGATAAATGACATAATGGAGTCGCATTCGTTAGCACCAGAAACAAACTCCAAAATAGAAGCAGACAATTACTAAACAAACATTCTGTAATTATCTTTTCTTTCCTGACCAGCTGAATGATGAAGAAAGCAGCAATGTGTAGAGCTCATGATTAGAGCTGGTCATTTAGGCAAGAAAAAATATTGGACTCTGGTGTATTTCATCAATCAGAACGTGGAGGGAGCTGGTTTCAGCCGATGGCACCAATATTGTGGTGGATGTTGATCATTTTCCCAATGTTGCCTCCCACTGACTTCCCTTTTTATATTTTTAATCTGTCTCCTAAATCACTTCATGCAGCTGTCTCTGGCTTATTTTCTTCTGTTTCACATTAATAATTAATTCCATTGCTTTTGGTATGCCCTTGACCTTCAGCTGCTTCCAACACCTTGATATAAATCTTTGGACATATCGCATTCTATATTCCATTATACACGTTTGAATACTACATGGAGGTGTTCACGTTCAGGCCTGTCCTCATAAGAACTGCAAGAGTCTTTTACAGACATTTTTTACTACTTCTTTGGTGCTCATTAGTCCATTATCTGGCAACATAACTGTTTTATTCTGAAGCACACCACTATTTCAATTACAGAATGATCGTAATTAGACTCTCTGCTCATTAGGACTCCATTGCTTCATCTACACATGGGAACCTGTATAAATCTTAATTAAAAGAAGAAGAGTTGCTTGTTGTCTAAACATGAATTTAACCTTAAATAGGAATCTGCAAATTAAGGAAAAGTTTAAGTGCTCTTTTGCATATAGGGAAGGTAGCGCTTACTGATGATTTGCCCAAATAAAATAAGCGTTCCAGATGTTCAGGGCAAAACCACAGTGGGATTATTTGTTGGGGATTCAGGGAAGGCTCAGGGCAGTTCCTGCATGATGAACTCTTGGGTCCCTTCCCCCAGCTGGTAAAGCCACACCCTGCCTGGCAGTAGAGAGGCAGAGAGTTCAGTTTCTTTTAGATTAAATGTTAGGAAGAAATTCTTTGCTGTGAAGGTGGTGAGAAGCTGGCACAGGTTGCCCAGAGAAGTTTTGGATGCTGGAAGTGTTCAAGGCCAGGCTGGATGGGGCTCTGAGCAACCTGGTGTAGTGAAGGGTGTCCCTGCCCACAGCAGAAGTGCTGGAACTGGATCATCTTTAAGGTCTTTTCCAACCCAAACCATTCTATGATTCTTAATATGCCATTCTGGCAAACATTTAATCTGTTGAATGAAGAACCAAATTCTTTCGATGTGAAGCAAAAATTGTCACTGGGGAATATCTTGAAGGGGAGAGTCTGAAGTGTAATAATTATTTGTTAAAAATATTCAACATGTATTTGCAAAGAATGAGACACAACTGCAATGCAGGCTGATGTTTTGCCATTCCCAAAAGTATTTATGACAGATATTATCATTAGTTAACTTCTGATGAGCCCTATCATGGGAGTGTTTGGCACCGTGAAGTTTTGTGGCTCTGTGGAACTGGGTTTCTGAAAACCCATGGCACAAGTCCTCGCTGGGGTTTGTTCAATACAGTGAAAAACCAAGCAGAGGGGATCGCTAGAGACTTGCCTAAAGCAGAGCATGGACACCCAGCAGCAGAGCTTGTGAATCCCACAGGTTCCCTGCACAGCTGCCTGCAGGAGAGGGAGCTGTTCAAGTCCCCAGGGAGCAGCTCTCCAATTTCCCTCTCCTGCTGCAGCCAGGTGTGCCTGTACCTCTGGAAGTAGCTAAGCAAGTCTTTTGCATTTCAGTTACATATCCAAAGGGCTTGTGCTTTTGTTGTTGCTGGTAGCATCTGTCATCTCCCCCTGAAAAAACTCTCCAGGCGTGCAGTAGATAAAATTTGGTGGTGCTATGGATCAAATCAACTACTGATGGTTTCTGTAACAAAACAAGGAACATTCCAGCCCTGCCTTCAATAAAGAAAGAAAGTTTAATTTGCAAAGCAATAATTCACAAAGCATCTGTTTTCCTCTTTCTATTAACCTGAAGATTAGCCAAGAAAAATGTGGAAGATCAGTCCTTTTCCCCTCCAAGCAGTGTCCAGGGCTTCAACTGATAAAATGATTCCAGGTAAAGACAGCTCTATCTTATGGGTTTTTTTTATAACAAGGAGTGGATTAAAGATCCAAGCAGAGCTACTTCATCACAATGGCCTAATGACATTCAGTAAATACAAGTGCTTTGAACCACTTAGATTCCAGAAGCAGGAGGAACAATGATTGATTAAACCTTCAGTGTTCAAGATCAGAAATAAAGTCAGGGGGATGCTGCAAAAACCCAGGAAAAATCATGGATGGAAATACTGATTGAAAGTCCCATCACGTGTTAAGGGAGCATCTCATCCTCCCAATGTCCAGGGAAAACATTTTTTTTTTTTTTTAAATCAGTCAGTATCATCAAACTCATTCTGGTGGTTGACACTATCCTAATCTTCCCAATTTTTATATGCTCAGCAAATTATGAAATAACAGATGGAATATTATTGCTCAAGGATTCGTGCCTTGTGGTTTAAAGCTGTGACCTGATGTGGAAGTGCTGGGACAGCAGTGGGACTGCCTGTGCCCACCATGGCTGGTGGGGAGAGCAGGGAGTGGCAGGGACAAGGAGAGCTGCTGGCTCAGGGCTCACCTGCCCACTTGTCAGACACGCGAGTTTCCCTGGGAGAGCTGGGAACCCTTTGGCTTTGGTAATGAATCAAAAAAGTGGAAAGATTGTTCTAAATACTCTTAAAATTAAATATGTGGAGTTCTACCTTTTTTTTTCTGGTGACTACCAGCCCCTGTTTCACACTAGTGCAATAAACGCTCAGTTTTTTTGAAGTATACAAGGGTTGAATTGCTTAGGTGTTGAGAACAGTGTTAAAAAATCAAAGCTTATGAAATTACAAACACAAAAATCAATCAGTTTTTTTATTTCCTTACTTTTTGAAAATATCTCTTCTGCTGTTTGTTTAAACGAAATTATTGAGTATGGCTCACATTAATTTGTTGGGGTTTTTCCAAAAAGTATTGTCTTGGTAAGAACAGAAAATTCTGTCTCTCTGTGCAGTCTATCTCTGCATACAAATGATTGTTTTTAGCTGTGATTTTCTAACTCCTGAGGGAATTAATGAGTAAAGAAGAGCTCTCCATAATGCATGCATGTATGTGTATATGTCTGTATATACAGCTTATATTGCTTATTTATTATTTATGTCGCAGGAGCTTATTCAAAACATTGCTCTGTCTTTTTTCTTTGAAAAATATTCATCTAGAAAAATTACTGACCTGTCTCTCTGCCTTGTCCCTCTCAGTGCCAGCTCAGGTCTCTTTCTGTGATCCCACAGTGGGTCCAGTGCAATGACCCAGCCTGGGCTGGGAGCTGAAGGGCCTGATTCATTCTTAGGGTTCCAGTGCTGGTTCATCTGAGACCTCCCATGTGACACCAGGTAAGTGTCCTGCAGGGGTGGCAGTGGGGACAGAGCCTCTGGACAAGGTGGGATGCAGTCCATGGCCCCGTGGAGTGGCCTCCCCACACCCTGTGGCCCTGAGGAAAGCCTCCACCACTCCCTGGGGAGCTGGGACCTGAGACTGCAGCATCCTGCTGGCAATGTCAGTCTTCTGAGGCAGAAAAACACAGCAGGCTCTTTTGATTAAAAATAGGTCAAGATTTAATTGAAATGAAAGATCATTTTTGGAAGTGCAGAAATTTGAACCAGCATTGAACCTTCCTTTTTTTTTTTTTCCCCCCCCCATTTGATGCTCATTATTTGAAAGATGTGCAAAATTTCTGGATTTCTGCAGTTTTCTGCAGATTTCTGGTGATGATCCAGGAATGTAATAAAACTCTTCCCTCACTACCCTCTCCCTCAAAATAATTCCTGAAGATTTATTCATCATTTCACACATCACTAAGTAAACATCCCCCTTCCCATCACTGGCCTGATGGAGACTTAGTACATTACTGTGTAAAGCAGAATGATCATGATCTGAAATGCAATACACAGGCAATCTCGGTATCCTTGAGGTATCTCTGCCAGGAGCATGGAAAGCAGTTCAATTTCAAGAGTAATGAGACTAATTTGCAAGTCTCTTCTACTGAGCCTTTTGTGATTTTGCTGTTCTCTCCTACAGTTACAAGTCTTGACTAATAAACAGTGTTATTATATACAATACAGAACATTTCCATGTCTCACTGTGCAGTGTGGCTGGAGAGGGTAGACCTCAGCTTGAGTTTTGTAATATTTTCCAATTAGATGACCAGACATTAGTGTTCAAAATTCCTGCTTGGTGGAGGTTTGCAATCATGGCTCCTTAGCAACTGAAGTAACGTTAAATTAAACTGATAAATGATGCTCTAAAAAAAAAAAATAACTTAATCAGAGTGATAAATTTGTGATGCCCTTTCAGGAAAGGTTTACAGGATGTGCTGTGCATTTTCTATCTGCCAAGTGCATTTCTTCATCAGCTGGGTACACAAGCTTTGCAAAACTGTTTTCTGATGAAGTATGGAGTAGATCCACTCACCCCTCCCAGGAGATGAGGAAAGATCTACCCCTTTGTGAAAGTTTTTGTGCTTTTTTCACCCTGCCTGCAGTCCCGGGAAGTCCTGGCCATCATGAGATGATGTCCCAGCCCTGATTCTATGGATTATCTCACTCCAGAACCTGTTTCTACCATGCTGGGCCACTTCTCATGCACAAAGTACTGAACTTACAAAGAAAAGAGAAGCACAGCCTCCACACCCCAAACTCTGACTTACCATTCCTCCTCTGTCTTTTCCTCCTTGTTTAATTAAAACCAAGTTTTAATCCAGAAATGGAAGACTCTGAGACTAAGCCTATTCATTTCTTGGTGATGAGACAGAGCCTGCTCCATCCACTCAGAGGGAGAGGCAGCATGTCCTGCCTCCTGCAAGCTGCTCCTCCATGCAGGCTTCACCCTGGGCAGCATGAGGCAGACTTCTGAGGGGAGGAGGCAGCAGGAGTGAGGTTTGGGGTGCATCTCATGCACAGCAAGGGGATGCTGTGCCTACCATCCCAAGCCCGCTCTGGGAGCCTGCCTTTAGGAAGCTGGAGAAAAGGACTGACACTCAGGTTGAGGCAGGGCTGCGGGCACTTCTCCTGGACTGAGCTCCTCAACCATTTCCATCTTTCCTCTGGACTATCCTGACATGTGCCACTGGCCTGCCATGACTTCTAGCTCCTTCACAGTGAAGTCACTAGTGAAAAGTTGCTTGTTTTATACCCTCCAGCTCCCTTTTCTTTTCCAGTGATTGCTGTTGATTGCTGGCAATCCTTCTGACATGTGCACTTAATCAGTTTATGACAGGAAGATGGGTCAATGGGCGAGCTCTGAATAAACAGTAAGAGCTCAAAACTGGAAATAGGGATTGCTTTGCTGAGCACAATTCTGGTGTCCTGGCTCCCACTACAGCCAGAGGAAAGTAAGAGAGTAATTATGATTTATGTTTCTTCTGCACCTCTGTTAGTGTGAATCTAGTTTATGCATCATAACAGAAAAGCTTTCCAAAAAATATGGTTCTGCAAATTTTCCAAAGTGATATCCAATTTTTTTTTCTGGATTATCTTGGGCTCTTGTCCTAAATAATTTCCAGCAGCCTTGGATTTAACAGGGCATTTATACACTTGCTGTAAAATCTTCTGATGAGCTTTAAAAGGCTGGATTAAAGGATTTGACACCCATGAACTACCTGCCAGTTGGCTGACAGTGCCTTCCAGCTTCACTCCCTTCTGTTGCTGTTATCAAGCAAATTCTTGCCTAGAGAATATTTCTGATTTGCCTTGATGATGGCAATGATTCTCAAAGTGTGTTCCTTGATAAAGACTGAACAATCTCAGGCTGGCCTCCATCAAATCAATAAATTATTCCCATGGGATTGCACAGTCTTGAGGTGTGTCCTGATCCGTTCCCCTGAAGCTGTCAGAGATGGAAGTAGACACCTCCAGGTTAGTTATTTCATCCCCAGGTGGAGTACTCCATCCTTAGGTTGGTCCATCTGCTTTCCCAGACAACATAAAGCTGACCTTCGCAATATATTCCCCATTCCCCTTCTGAACAGCTCTTATAGCAGGACTTACCTCTGCATCTTATTCTGTGAGCATAACCTGCAGACCAACGAAGAGGTCACTTGCTCCTGGCAGTCTCCTCTTGCCTCTCATGGCCACCCTCTGTGATCTCTCCCTGCTATGTATAATCACATTTTGCAGTGTTTGTGCAGAATAATAGATATCTCTGGAATCTATGGAGCCCAAACCTTCTTTCTGTTCTGAAAACATGGCCTTTCTAGCATTATGTGCCCAACAGTCTGTGAAACACAAGACTATGGGCCCTCAGCAGAGTACAGGAAGCCCAGCTAACCCACTGGTTTTAGTGGAGTGGATCTGTTTTAGTGCAATGATTCTACTGTTCTGTTGTTTTTCAGACAATGACATAAAAAATATTCCTAGACGTCTTGTAAGCACCAAGAAAACAGGTGTTTTGTCATGAACCACATAAGAGCTTGTTGTTTCCTCTCACTTTTAATCTCACCACCCATGAATTCTGTTTATAAAGTTTTTGGATAGACCACTGTGTTTCCCTTGCTCCATGCTGTCCTCAAGCTCTTCAGGCAGACAGCAGGTCTGTCACAATTGGATGTGATGCTAGCACTTGCCTTGCATCAAGGAAAATGATTTTCCATAGCATAATTCCAGATAGATTTATTGAATCAAGTCTTAAACCTCAAGAGGTAAAGTGGGCTGTATTTTATACAGAAAATGGTTTTCCCTGCCAGATGAAATCTTAGGGCAGAGTGTCTCATTTTATATAGCTGCTTGGACATTTCTCTATCTTGGGATTAATGGTGATGGGGTAATTTAGATTCTGTAGCAACCTTAGATAGCTGGATTTACAGGGTTATCAGTCCAGCCACTTACAGGCATCTTTGCTTTAATTGAGTTTAGTGCTGTGAAAAAGATGAACTTGATGAAAGGAAGCCTTTTCTACCTGACTTGAGAATAAAGGCCCAGCTGAGGCAGGACCAGCACAGTGCCTTCCTTGCCAGTGCAGTGCCCACAGGTGGGATGGCAGAGCGATGCTGTCTGGGGGTGCTGCCACAACCTGTGCAGAGCAGGACAGAGGTTTGCTGCCTTGTGGTGCCTGTTCTAGAGTCTGAAACACAGCAAGGGGTGCTTCTAGACCTGTCAACTCTGTGTTTGAAGTGCATTTGTTTGCATTACCTAATCTCCTAGAGGAGCAGGGTGTGTTGGACATACCACTGATGAACTGATGCCTATCTCTCTGATTCCTCTGGCTCCATAAACTGTCAGCCATTTTAGATGGTTTGAATCATCTCAAACCAAATCAAAGCTAATCATGACTTCCTACAAGTTAAAAAATGAAATAGTTGACAGATAGAAAAGATAGAAAAGAGAGAACTGTTAATCCTCCCCTGAGGAGGAGGAGGAGGACGCATCAAATGCAAAAACATTGGGACAATATGAATCTGGAACTGTCAGACTGAAACCTCAAGTGGGAAAGGACCATCTCCCTAACCAGGACCAGCTTCTCAGCTTTACCCAGTGCATCAGAAATGCCAATCTCCTGCTGTCTCACTCAAAGCCTGGCCACCCTCTCGTTTTTCTCACTGTGTTGGCAGGAGATTTGTGAGTACATCACCATGTGCCATTTCAAGCTTCATTTGAATAAGCGTCCCATATAATAGACTTTTATAGCTCTCTTCTGTGAATTCTAAATTAACACAACTAATTAAAATGTTCCAAAGTTTTATGTAAATAACTAATTAGCATTTGAGAAGGAATAGTAAATTCACAGATGGTCATGCTCTACTCAGTGCCCACTGTGCACCAGTGTCAGGCCCTTGGTGCAACATTCTGCCTGGCAGGACCAGACTGCCCAGGTATCACCCCAAGGATGACCCAGCACCATCCACCCTGCCTGCAGGCTCTGGGAACTCTGCATCTCATGGGATTAGGCCCATTCTCTCTGTCCCTGGTATCAGGGCTTGCAAGAGTAAGGAGAGCATGGGAACATCAAGAAGAGGTCTGTGCACAGGAGACGAGGTGAGTGTCTGAGCTGTGATTCTCAGTGTTAGTACTGGCATTGCTGTAAGAATGTTCCTCTAGAAAACCTTCCTCAGGGATACCTTTTACAAGTAGGAGCTGCTATACTTCACACAACACAGTTGAACCTCAGCACTGCTGGGTTCCAGCCCCAGCAATTCCACTGAGACCCTGGAAGACTGTTCTGTCACTCAAACCATGTGTCCATGGACCACAGCTGGGAATGAAGATATTTTCTTCCTTTCTCATAGGATTAAAGCTCATTGATATCTGTAGCACAGTAGAGAGGTGATGCAGGAGTAACACCTTGTAGGAATGGGGAGATTTAAAAAATAGGTCTGCATCTAATTCTGATTGCCATCCAGGTGGAATTTGGGAAGTGTCCCTTCTCTGACATCTGGATTCTCATATATACCAGGAGACCTTCATTTATACCCCCATGGCACCTGCACATCTTTGTGCTGTTGCAGCACAAACAGGATCCCCACAAATACAAGGAAGGAGTTTTGGCCAGTTGGAGTTCGTTTGCTCTAGAAGATGGAGATTATCATTACAGCAAGTGAGGAGGGAGAATTCATTTTCCAATCCCATTGAACAGGTCCTACAAGAGTAACCTCACCTGTTCCAAGGGCAGCTCTGACTGTTTGCACCTTCTGCTTTCAGATCTGCAAAGACCTGTGGAAGATGGAGAGGTTATAAAAATCTGCTTTAGAGTAAGATAAGGGGTTTTGATGTATTTGAGCAGGTCTCTAAGAAGGGGAAATGAGTTTGGGAAAATTCATGTTGCTAGGACAGTTTTGCTCAGCCAGAGGGAAATCGAGACAGCAGAAGCAGGAGTCGGTGGGGAAATCAAAGGGTGAGTTAAAATAAAGGAGTGTGAAGAGCCTGGTTGTTTGTGTTGAAATTATAAACAGGAGTGTGTTTTTCAGATATATTCTTGGGGAAGATGTAAAAGTGGGAGATTAAGTAAAACAGTAAAGCTGTTGAGGGGGAGAAAGGGCTAAGCTAAGCCTTCCTATTGCGTGGTCTTATTTGCAATCCCTGTCTGCCCTGGAAGCATCCCCCATATCTCTCTCTGTTTATACATGCAGAAAACTCCTGCAGAGTGGGGAGGAAGATGCAAGCTCTCCATCTGGTCTTCCAGACGTTGTTTCTCATCCTGGCACCAGCCTGGAGAGGAGGTGAGCTCTGAATTGGGTGGCCAGAGGGTAGCCTGGCCATGGTACAGGGCTTTGGAGGCTCATGGGGAGGGGAAGCAAACCCAGAGGAACCTCATTGTTTCATCCCTGCCCTGATCTCAGACATGTTGCTGCAACAGCCTTGGGGAGCACAAGGTGGGTATGTACACAGTGTCTCACCCCAAGTATCAGCCCACTGTGCTCCCAGGCAGAGCATTTGGCATTTTATCCATCACAAGAGGAAGGCTGGAGAGCAGCCTGCTGATCCCATGTTTCTTGAATCCATAAGTGCTGGTATCAGCCCTCACTAACTCTGGGCACATGGGAGCGTGGTTATAGCCTGTTCTGAACTGAGGAATAAGGGTCTGAAATCATTGCCTTTCCCTGCATGCAGCCCAGGTGGGCTGGGCTTCCTTGGCAGGGGACAGGCTGCACCTGAGGCCCCCAACAATTCAAAATAAACCCAGAAATGGCACCTGGAAGGAATTCAAGATGCATGGGAGGCTGGTAAGCAATCAAGTGTGGCAAAAGTAGGTACTTGGATCATCTGAGGAAGTCTGAGGCTGAAATGTTGCTTACACTCAGGGACACAGCACAGGGTGCTCCTGTGGTGCCTGGAGCCTGGGTGTTGCAGGGGGCACAGGAGAGATGTTCCTGTCCCTGTGTGACCCCTCTTGCAGAGAGAACCCCTGGGCCCTGGGGTTTCCTGCTGAAGAAGCACACGTGCCAGCTGATAATGACCAGCATCGCGATGCATTTCAGCATTCACTGCTAAACGGTTCTGCCTGGAAAATTGCCTCGAAAATGTGTTTCAGGATGTGCCAGATAGTCTCATGCTAATTTCTCAGCCAAAACCTCCCATGTGGTGTCCAATGTGATATCAGTAACTCAAAGGCAGGGGAAAATGAAGCCTCTATTTGCTTTCAAGCAATTTATTCTCCTTTTGTCTTTTTACATCCAGCAGCAAAGTAAATTACAGGGATGGAAATACTGAAGGCTTTTAATTTTTTCACTGTAATTTCTTAGCCCCTGGGAACCGAGTAACAACAACAAAAAAAAAGAGATATTATGAAAAAGTACTAATGCCTAACTATAATTTTTAATTATTAAATCCACATACAGATTTTACTGATTAAAAGTAAGAGGACCTGTTGGAGTACAAAGAAAGGCTTCAGAGTTCAAATAGCTGTAATCAGCTTCAATTTCACATTAGAAAATGAAAAGAGAAAAATTTCTGCTGGCGATAACTTTGTATTTCTGGTATACTTCATCCTTCTCTTTTTTCAAGCTGCTTTTAATTTTATTAGCTTTAACATTAATTCTGCTTTTCTGGTACTTAACTCTTGAGGGTTATCCAGCCCTTTAAACTGATTTCTGACATGTTCTGTGTGAGGTACAGTGGTATCTGGAGAGACTGAAAGATCTCTTAAACTCTTTTTCCAGGGGACCTGTAACAGAAGTTCATGGGTATTTGGGAAATCAGTAATAAAGCTTGAAATTATCTCATGTCCTAATGTCCAATCCAGAAATCAGAGAAGCCCAACTCAGGTGCAGTAGATCTTAAATTGTAATTCTGAGCTCTGAATTCTCATACAACAAAAAGACTTCTAGGCTTACCCAAATCCTGTTGCTTTTCCACCTTTTTTTTTTTTTTTCCTTAGGATCCAACTTAAGTTTTAAAGACAAAACTCAACTTGGAAGAGGAAAGGAAATAGCCACTTCTCTAAACTCTTTCAGCTTCACCCTACCCCACCACAAAACAGGTCTCAGTAAATCACTGCACATGGATTTCTGTATTTAATGGTGAGAGCAGTGTCAGCACCAAAGTCAGCAGCACACACAAAATGTTTGCTGGAAATATACGTTCTCAAAGTGCAAGATTCCAGAGCAAGAAAGCTCCTACCTCAGTCCTTTCACATAAGGTTAATATTTCAGTTGTTACAGTATTTATTTCAGGTGTTCATTATAAGGTTGGAACAGCAGTGTTTGAACAAATCACAGCAATTTCTCACATAACTTCAATGTTGGGACTTTGGGTAGTTTTAAAGTTTTGACTTCCATGAATATATGAACACCTGTGTACTGAATTCAGTTTTCTGTAGTTCTCAGCATGGGATATGCAGGCACATACAGGAGAAATCTCTTGTGCATAACCTAGAGGAGATTCCTTTATCTTCCTGCTGGGCAGAAGCCTTCACTGACCCCCTGCTGAATTTTCCCTGCTGGATTTTCCCTGCTGATACACCAAGGCAAGCCAAGTCTGGCTGGGCCAACCAACATGACAAGGTAGCTGCAGTTGCCTCAGATCTGAGGGGTGACCTCTGAAGCCTGGTTCCTGGGGAGGATGCAGCAGAACAATGTCATCCTTGTTGCATTCATTTAAAGTCTCTCCTTCCCCCTGAGCAGCACATCCCCCGCACAGGCTCACAAAGGGCCGCATTCATCAGGGACCAGCAACTGGTTATAATCCTTTTGAAAGACAACAGGCCGTGCCAGCACTACCAGGGCTTGGTTTAAAATGTTCATCCTTCCTCGCTTACTCAAGCCCAAGGCCACCTCGGCTGACTCCTGTGCACGTGGAGGTGTTTGAGGGTCTAAGGACCCACCGGGGTGGTTCCATGGGGTGGGGAAAGGGCTCCCAGGGTCAGCAAGTCCTGTTGAAGTGCTTACATGTCGTGTGGGAGCTCGCTGACTTGTGTCCCAGGAGCTGTTTGGTTTCATGCCCACACTCCTCCCACGGACAAGCTGCTGCTCAGCCTTGGTGCTCTGGATGGGGTGAACCTTCTTTGCATTTCCAGCCTCAATTTATTCATGGTTGGTTTGCTCTCATTTGTTCCTGTGCCAGCACTGGCCATTAGCTTAAAAAAGCTCTCCCCAGTGCTGGATTTAGTCATTTCAGTGTGTGTATAAGGAACAAGCAGCTCCTTTTGGCTTTCATTTGCAGAGGATGAGACGGAAGCTGCTTTAGTTCTCCCACTGCAGAGAGGAAATGCTCAGTCCTCCCCAGTGCTCTGCTCATCTCTTGGGCTAAACTGAATTCTCCTGCTGAGTCATCCCAGGCCAGGCCAAGAGGGGTGGTGGCACCCTGACTGAGCCTTGATGCCAAGGGTGTAGCTGCAAAAGCAAAGACTGAGATGGTCATGGTGGTGTGGTCAAGTAGGGCGAGGAGAGGTCCCAGCGGCCTTGAACTGGAGCAAGAATTGATTGTGGTGGTGATGTGAAAACACTGCAGCAGAAAAAAGTGAGCACATGCTTAACCCTTGTCAGCTGACCTTAATGCAGAGAGTGGGACTGCCCTGATGCTCCTTGTGTCTCATCTCTCAGTGTGTTCTCCATTCTGTTCCATTTCCCACCTCTCCTGCTGCCACTCTCCTTCTTCTCTTTCTGAGTCTTTGACAGTCTTATTCTGGACTGTTCTGGGAGGCTGGTCAGAACCTAGCAAGGTGATTGCTTTCACAAAATTCATCCCCAGCAACCACTAAATGCTCTGAAGGCAGCCCAGGAAGAGCCTGAAATAAGTTTAAGCTGCTAGCTGTGCTTACAGGTGTTTTATGTGAGCATCTGTTTGCCAGTGAATTGCCTCCCATTCTTACCAAAACCCAGAAGTCCAAGGATGTTCCGTGAAATCTTGGCCCAATCTAAAAGCATGTCTGTAATTAATTGTGTGACACCCAATGAAGCATAGGCCATCACTTCTAGTGCACACAAATACAATTTAGAGCCCATTTCCTGAAATTTAGAGCCCTGATGCCCCTGGTCCTCTCAGACTTGACAAGGTAAATCAGCTCCTCTCAAATTCCTCCTGTCTCCCCATCTTGCGTTCCCTTTCATGCCTTTCATGAAACCCAGCAAGAGCCAGACCCCAGTGGAAGTGGTTTCTGTGGCAACTCTAAAAGTCAAACTGCACCTCTTCCCACTGAAAGGACCAGGCACTCCAAGGAAAGCAATAATGGACAGTCATAAATCGCTGTATGTTTTGGTAGTTGCCGTTGCTGCCTGGGAGATGCATTTGTCACCTAGCAACGACATAAGGTGATGAGGAAATAACAGCATGTTAATCTAATGGCCATGAGTTAACATCTATCAGGGAGCAACCTCCCAAGCCCACCAATGAGGTGAATATAATTGAGGAGGAAAGAGATACCAAACTTTTCATCCAGTAAGTATGGGAGGAGTGAGCAGAGGATATCTTCATGTGTGTGTGCAAGTCTGTGTGCATATGCCTCCTCATGGGGGGGATGACAAAAAGCCTGGAGGAATCCCTCAGACTGGAGCTCAGACACAGAGCTGTCCAGAAGATGGGTCTCATTTTATCAAAATCTGAAGGCAGCAGTACCACAGCAGGCAGGGGGCAGCAGGAGGGTCCCAGCCCACCGTGAATTTCAGTGCAAAATTCCTCTGGGTTTTTGGTGTCCCGTCCTGATTGTCTTAGAATGAGTGCTGAGGCTCTTTATGACATTCATGTGTTCAAGCTGCTCAGCTGATCACGGACAGGGAGAGTTTTCCTGCTGAAGCAGTAGTTCTTTTCAGTATTGGAATCACTCCTGAAGCAAAAGACAGGGCTATTCATGGATCCCCTTTAAGCCAACTCTCTCTCTCCTCTTGACATCATTACAGGGAGTGCAGGACAGGCTTCACAAATTGCCATCATCCCTTGCAAACCCTGTATGGGTCCAACCAGCAGAAAACATCAAAGTTTGCCTCAAGGCCGGGAGCTGAGCAGTGATAGAATTCAATCCTTTCTTCTGGAAATAGATCCAGAACACATGCCATATATTATTTTTCAGTACCAGGAGCTCATTGAGGTACCTGCCCCCTGAAATACTGGGGCTGATCCATTTGGTGGCTCTAAATTGAAAGTACCCTGGGTGCTGACATGAGGGAAGTAATTGTGAGAGGAAGAAAACTGAAATTAATTCAATGATAGATGACCTCATTGAAGCCTGAAATTGTAAGAGTCACACAGTTCCCAGCAAGGCTGTGCACATTTTTATACTGCAGGAGCCTTTTCTTTAAGAAAACAGCTAAGAAATTGGTTTAGCAATTTACTGTTGAGCAACAATGGAAAGAAATGGTCTGAAGCAGGACAGCATGTTCAAACCATTTATATTGTGTAGCACGTGCACTTAGCACCATCATGAGAGATGTTTCTCAGTGGGCATCATTTCAGGGGCTCGTCTTTCATTAGTGCTGAGCTGAAAGTAAATATTAGAGAACACCAGGGCTTGGCCTGGGTTTATGCAAAACTTGAACATTAAATAACAAACCTGTGTTGTGCATGTATATCATAGCTGGTTAGACTTCTTGACCTTTCAGCTGAAGCAAAGCCACAGAGGTACATCTCAAGAGCAGCTCGGCTTTGTCAATCATTACAGAAGTAATGGCATCCCAGCATAATGCTTAACTCTAAACATATTCATGGCAACACCCTCTGTGTTAAAATCTGGAAGAACCACAGTTAATGGTGCATTTCAGCCACGGGCTGTAAACTCCAGTGACAACCTATTACTGACTGCTGAACAAACTGGGATTGTCCCTTCCGAGGGGATCAGAGCTACGGTGCAAACCATCTTCTACCCCTGTTTAACCACATCTCCTGGCTGGCTCTATAGGAATTGAATGTGCAGTAAAATGTGTCCCTTGTAAAAAGCATTGGTGTTTTTTTCAGGTGCATTTTCCTGGCAAACCCTGACAGCTGCATTACAGCAGCACTGGTGCTGGTGGTGGTTGTCTCAGGCTGGGAAGGGTTTCTTTCATCCTTGGTGCAGGTTTGAGGTGGTAAGCACAGTGCACAGGACATGGTTAGAGCTGCCTCTGCGATTTCTGTAAGGCCAATATTCCATCTGAAGGCAGCATGCCATGGAAGTGTGGCCCACTGCACAGACACCAGTGACTCTTTATTTGTAGCAGGTCCTGTTAAATGCAGCCGTGGGTTAATATGGAACTAAGCCTCAGCAGCAGGAATTTGTGAGCAGCTATGAAAATACAGAAACAACTGCAAGGTGCTGACCTTAAACCAGTGTTCCTTTAACTTCTGTCACCTGTTTGTGTCCCTGCAAACCCAAATTTGCTCCCTGGCTAGCGGTAATTTCTGAGGCGCAGGAAGCCATTGGGTAACGTGTTCTCTGGCTGCAGGCACAATGTGCAGAGGAGTTTTAAAAGCACCAAATTACAGAGGGTAAAACACTGCTGCAAACAAAGCTCTTCCAATGTTTCTCACATTAATAATGTGGAGACCTGGGGCTTTGTGTTTAACTTCATGGATCACAGCAGGAACTGGAGTTCTGTCTTTAACCTTCTTCCAGGTAACCAAACCCTTCACTGGGATCACTGGGATTTTGTCAGGGGAAGATTCCAACTTTTATAGAATTTAGTCATCAGCTATTATTATTATTACTATTACTATTACTATTACTATTACTATTACTATTGCTATTACTATTACTATTACTATTACTATTACTATTACTATTATTTTGTGAAGGACTTTTTTCAGGACCTAATGAATTTGGGGTTGATTTAATGCTCACAAAAATTCCAATTAATGAAGAGAAAACTTTTGTCCTTTATTCTGTCTGTGGCTATTGAAATGGAAGAGTTTGGGGCTTCAGCAGCGTGGGTGGGTGTTTGGCTGCTCTGACAGATTCCTGCCTCAGAGCAGATGCACTTTGCTGCAGTTTAACTACGCTAAGGTGGCACTGCTGGGCTGGTTTGAAGGATGATAAAAGAGAGTCCAGAGACTGTCATTCAGCCATGAAGAATACTCAGGATACATGTAATCACAGCAATCAGCTATCTGCTTTTGACCTGTTATTTAATAATCAGTTGAAGTGCAAAAAACCCCAAAATAATTAAAATATCCTGCACCAGGGTGCATGTGTGACATGGCAAATTAGCTCAGTTTTAAAAGGATGCGTCTGGAAGAGTTGAAGCTTCTGTCTTTCTCTATTCCTCATATGGGTTTCAGCCACTTGTGAAATTTCAGATAATGCTTTATATGAAAGACTTACTATACCCAAGGACCTCTGATGAAACTAGAGATTGAAAGGCAGTGTGTGCACAGGATCAGACACATTATAGAGATTTCGGGGGGCATTTCTTTCTGTTTACAGTGGCTTGAGCTTAGCATAACAAAAAGAACTTGTTAATTAGGTATTTAAAATGAGATCTTTTAGTTATGCATATTTGATACAAATTTCTAATTCAGAACAGAACCTTCCAGTTTGACTCAAAGTCAAAAATCTCTAAGTGTTTTGGATATATGCAGAGGGAAATCCAAAGTAATTACTTACAAATTACATTCTAATAGTTTTTTTCCAAGAAATAAATCTAAATTCCTCTATCTTGTTCATTCTGCTTTCCAGTGTTATCACAATTCTATACCTGATCTGAATTTTTTGTAGCAACATTGGGCAAGTGTAATAACACACCTAACACCAGTCAGCCAAAAAAATCTATTGAATTGGATTCAATTATACTGATGAACTGCTCTGGTTCCTTTTTGCACAGATAGTATGAAACTGAGGCTAAGATCTACAAGGCTTACAAAAATAAACTGGCTTGGGCTGAGAGTAGAAAATATACCTGAAAAACAAGTTTCAGGTTCACATATTTGCAATACCTGAAACCTGACTCTGGGAATGATGCACCACTACTGAAAACAGGACAATGCTGGGTAGAGCACACTTCTGGTCAAAACAGTTCCAATTTTCTACTGTATTCACAATTAGCTCCCCCAAAAAATGAGCCACAGAACAAGAATTTAATAATGGGGCATTTTCAGCAGGTATTTCTGAATAGCAAAGCCCAGTGCAGTGAGCAGGTCTCAGACTCCAACTGGCATTTCCCTGCTCTTGTCTTTCTCTTTTTCACATCAAAAGGAATGCTTTCTCCTTGGCCTAGCTTTCATCTGCAAGCTATTGAATATTTTGAGCTCTTGGTGGGGTTCTCTTGGCTGGATTCAAAGCAGAGACCCACAGAGGCAGATCCCTAAGGAGAGATCTGGGTTCAACCCTGCAGGACCAGCACTCATATGGCTCTTCCTCTCCAACTCCCCACTCTGAGAGCAGTAATTATACTGGTAAATTGTAAAAAACAAAACATACCTTCCCTCTGTGATTTACATGTGTGTTTTCAGTCAGCAGACTCTGGGTCAGACTGTGAGCTTGGCGAGAGGTGAGTGTGGCTTCATTCTCCCACCGCGGCTGCCCCCTCCCCAGGCTCTCTCAGGGGTGCTGTACTCCTGCCTGGCACACCAGCACAGCAGAGGAATGAGAGAGGAATTTTCCTTTTCCAGGAAAAGGCCATTTAGGGTTGGGGTTTTTTTTCAAAAGAAGAAATGGAGGCTGGCAACCCTTTGGGTTTTCAGCAAAAATGCTGGTGGCAAATGCCAGTGTTGAAAGGCAAACAAGTGGCACTCTGCTTCTGGCATCATCTGCATTGCTCCCGTCCACACAGAGAAACTTTTAATTTAATTTTTAATGGGCTCCCTTCATGGAAGTAGACTTCTCAATCTTCTGCTTACTGGTGGTGCTTGTCTTTGTGTTGGTAGATGTGCTGGGGTGGGTACAACAGCCTCCTCACACTGGACTGAAAGTCCTTTTAATTCTTCCCTTTTTAGGTGCATTGGACAGAGCGATGAAAACTTTAGCAGCTGGTATGTGTGGTAAGTTTCAGATCTGCTTGAAGGGGAAAAACTGGCAAATAATATTCTTTGATGGATATATGGAGAGAAAGGCATTAAGAGAGACTGATAGCTAGAGAGCATTGCTCCTGGGCTGTCCCTGTGTTCTGTCTTTACAAACTAATGGAAATCATTTATCCATATCCTCCTCACTGTACGCTGACAACTGAGCTGGGAAAAAACGATGGATGATTTCAGGGAGAAATGTTTGAATTTCCAGCCAGCACTGGCTGCTGAGCACTCAGGAGTGAGACATTGGTTTCTGGGGACTTTGATCATGTCCAGTGTGCTGCTGGGGAAACCGCAGCATCTAACGGCTGCTTGCAAAAGATGTTAATGGAGATGTTAATTTGAGGACGTGCAGCCATCTGTCGGTGCTGCCTGCAGATGGTGACGGCACTGTTCATCCCCTGCTGCCTCTGCCTTAGGTTCCTGGTGCTGTTTTTCCTGGCCGTGCTCCTCTCCTGCGGGATCTGCTGCTGCCTGCAGTGCTGGCTGAAGCGGCGGAGCTGCCTCCCCCGACGCACCGTGGCTGTCTTTGCCCTCAGCAGCTCGGATGCCTTTTGTGGTTAGTCCTGCCCCTGCTGCAAGGTCCTGCTGACCCTGGTGGCCTTATTGTGGTCCATCCATAACCCAGGAAAAAGCAGCCAGGCTTGAGTGGGTGCTGGGATGCAGCCAGGGGCTGTATTGCTGGTGAACAGTGGGGTGTCCAGCTCTGGCTTCTTGGGGACATGTCCAGACCATGGACTGGGGGGCTGAAGCCACATCTGCGTTTCCCTGAGCCATGCCTTGGTGCTGTCCCTGTTGTCCATGTGTCCCAAAGGTGCCTAGTGAGGCTTGGCCAGGCAAACACTGGAGGTGTGTGGGATTTTCTCCTCAGTGTCAGGCCACTCAGCAGCCCAATACATGCAGCCACAGGCTCTGGGGTCAGGCAGCCCCTTCCAGTACATGTCCTTCATTTCTCACTCAGGCAAAACTGTACTGGTCTAACTCGAGCCACCCCAGCAGACAGCCTGACTGGCTAACACACCCTGGGGTCTGTCAAAAGACTGTCCTGGTGGGTGCTGTTCATTGTAGCAGCCACGCTCAATATTCCCCCAGGAGCACCCAGGTTTTGGGGACTGGGCTGTGATGACTGTGTAGCATCCAGAACTGACCTGGAGTATGGCCAGCAGTATCAGCAGGCTGAGCCAAACAACACCCCCCCAAGAAAAATAAAGCTAATCCTGTCATTAGGCTAAGCCCTTCCCAGAGGACATATTACCTGCTTTCTGGGTGGTCATAGACAGTGTCTCCACAGGGAGGACCCACCCCAAACCCACCCAAATTCCTCTGTCCCAACTTCTTGTATCTGGAGTTTGTGGTGAAAGACTTTGTGATGCCATACTTCAAAAATTACATCCATGCCTTTCTTGTTTCCAAGTGGTTTGGCAGCTCCTGCTGGGCTCACCCCTCTTACTCCCACACTTGCCCTTCACACCTGTCTGCTGTACAGTTGTGACTTTGCTTTTTCCCCAGCTACTGAAGCAGCTCCATGCCCATTCTCCGGATCCCTGAGCCCCTGCATGACTGCAGAGATTTCCTCTTCTCCTGCCCCAAGCTTCAGCCTTGGGGGAACTGAATTGCCTCCGTCCTATGAGGATGTTATGAAGGAAAACAAGCTCTAGACACCACATGTTGGCTTTCATTGATCCTGCTTGGTCTATCAGAGATCTTCCATCATGCTAAAGGAGTGTGAGATCAAATCAGCCCTTTCCACAGGTTGGCCGAGAGACTGAAAAGCAGCACATATTTCATCTGAACCTGAAAGACAAGACTAAATGCAACAGAATAAATGCCAAAAGTATGTGTTGAATCTGTCACAAGAGTTCAGCTTGACATTTTAATATCTCTGGATTTCAGGAAGCTTCCTCAAAGACCTGTCTGTATTTGGGGTTTCTGGCTCAGCCTCTAGATTTATCTCTCTAAGGCTGCTTGAGCTGGTGCAACCCCATGTATTTTAGGACCAAATGTTGATAAATGACTTGATAGTTACTTCTCAAGCTTGGGCTGCCTCCTTCACTCGGCACTGTGCCAAGAAACACCCTCTGGCAAAGTCATGTTGTTCTAATACATTGCAATGCAATCATGCCACTCTGTGATGAAGGATCGTTTGCCACGTTTAAAATATTTAGCACAGCATATCAGATTTGTCTAGTGCAAAAGGCAGCAAATTTATGGCCAGGGAAGAGAAAACAAGAGACAGGGATTATGGAGGAGTAGCAGTGGCAGGAGCTGGTTACAGAGCACTAAAAAAAAGTGAGTTTGCTCATTTGAGTTGTTCTTAATTTCACAGTGACTGTCCTCAGTACTCTAGCCCTAGCATTGCAGACCAGAAGGCTTTGAATGGCCCAGGACCCACATGGAAGTTCCCCACAAACATGAATTAGGGGCTTAGGTACTTAGTACTAAGCTACAGAAATCTATTAGGATAAAGAATGCCATTTTCTTTGAGGTGATCACTGCAGACAGTATGGAGAAATACTTTAAGAAGCCATCCAGACTGCCTTGCTTCCAAGCAGGATCAGCTCAACCAAATTCATTCCTTGGAGGAGGTATTAGCCTAACTAGTTCTCAAATTACTGAAGAAAGATGCTGAATTTCCCCTGTAGCTGGATCCAGATGAAAGCAAATATTCCCCTTTGTTTGTGGTGGGCAGGTCCCTGAAGGCTGATTTCAGCCTGCCTGACCTCTCTGTCTCTGCTCTCTCAGTGGCAAGGGCTGGGGGTGCAGTCAGACCTCTCTTGCTGCAGAAATGTTACCCCTGGTCCCATGCTTTGTACTCCCATGGAACCATGAGCCAAATTTGGGCAGAATTTTGGAATTTTGGATTAGAATCCCAAAGATAAATAGAAGCCCAGAGCCTGCCTCATGGAGCACCTCCCCACCTGTAGAGTGAGGTTAGCACCAGTTCCCGTGCTCAGGAAGGAAACTGGGAAGATAAATGCACTAAAGTTTATCATATTCTCATAATGATTCTATGTAAGTAAATTTTCTAGATGTAGAAGAATTTAAACATATTTTGAGAAAAAATTATTTGCCAGCACCACTGCAAATTATCTCCCTAAAATCTTATTTTAGAAGCAGCTTTAATGTTTGACTCTTGTGTGAAAGGAAATAAATGTTACTTGTAGCCAAATGAATGTTTGTGCCAGCAGGCTAAAATATTACTGGATTTATTAATAAGAAAAATTTGCAAGTACAGACTCAGCCAGGGGAGAAATCGAGCAACTTCTGAGTGTCCTTTTGCTGGCTGAACTTAGTAAGAATTGCAGGTAATCAGCACCTCTCAGGATCAGATCTTTCATGTACATAACTGCTTCCACCACTCAACCCCTTCAATTTATGCCCTGAAGCATGAGATTTGATTATGTTTGTCACTGCAGCTTGCATAGCCTGTTAGTGGGCATTAAATCAGCTGTCACTTGATTCCCACCTACACACTGTTTGCTTCAGTGACCCCTTCATGGCACAGAACTCCACAGGTTGTCTGCATTATGTGCTGCATAAAACATTACTGCCTCCTGCTTATTAATGGCTCGGCTCTAAATAAATCGCTGCCTTTAATTTCACTGAATGTCACCTTCTAATCAGATGGCTGGAGAGGCTAACAAGCAAGGATTGCTCAGGTTCTGACGCCTCCAATCCCTCTGCTCTCTCTCTCAAGGATTCCCGAGGTGGTAAATCCTTCCCCAGCCACCCAACAGAGGGCAAGCAAGACTTTCAGCACACAGAAACACGCGAGGGAAGCGTTTGTTCCCCTGCTACTTGTGTGCTTTTGAGTGTGTTCAGTTTCATGTTTGAGATGCTTTAATTATGCACAAAAGGAATCAAATTATTCCATCAGAACTGCGACAAGTGGCTCAGAGTAAAGCTAGTGGCTGTCACAAAATCAGGCTCCATCTGTGAGAACCTGTGTGCTGCCATACCTGTGCAACATGACAGGAGCCACAGGAGCTTCCAAAAACTGCTGAAAGTCAGGAGGTATCTGCAAAAAAGAGCTTGTGTAGGGCTGCTGCAGGGAGGACATAAACTAATATTGCTGCTGGCTTGGGGTAGGGAAGGGAAGTACCCTGAGAAGGGGCTCAGGGCCCATTCCTAATCACTGGGATGGAGAAGACAGGGGATTTCTTCCTTCTACAAAAGCATTTTGGGTGACCCCACCAACCTATTATTCCCTATGGATGCTGCTTCTCCCGGTTTGCCACCTCACTCCTATGTTCTCCAGCAGAATGGACAAGGTTTCTCCAGGTCTGTGTTCCCATTCTTACACAAGCAGAGATTTTCCTGGGTAATTGATATTTTTATAAGAACTCAGCTCTTAATGAGGGCAGTTAATGCAGTTTGGCTGATGTTTCCAGAATTGCAAGGAAAGAAGAACCATTTCCTTATAATTCTTCACCTTAGGAATAGGATTCACCTTGGAAAAGCACTTGTCCTGCTATGACTCTCTGGCTGCCACTCGTCCTCTGACTTACACTTCCTGCTGACTTTGAGAAGAAATGGCAAACAGCTCTAGAGAAAGGCAGAAAACACTAGAAGGCAGATGTGTTTGTGGAAACTTGTCATCAGCAAGACTTGTGGGGGGAAATGGGAGCAGTGCAGAGGAGCCAATTGCTTGGTGACCATCTGGAACGGAAGACAAAGGGAATGTGGCTGGACTTTCACCTCTGCAGATTAAGAGCTGAATAATAAAGTCATAAAGTGGCTCTCCGGCAAAATAGAACAAAACCAGAGGTAGCTGAGCCATAACAGGGCATCAGTTTGGAATGCCAGGAGGCTTGGACAAGAAAGATGGGAAAATAATTTATATGCTCATTAATTATTTGTCTTAAATTGTCATCCAAAATTCTGCACTATGGGCTGAAGACTTCTGTGCAGACGGGGCTGGGGACAGATGCCCGCTCTCTTTGGGTCACTAGATGGCACAATTCTGGCTCTTTTCCTCGCTCAAAGGCATTTTACAGCAGGAGCCCAGGAGCTACAGGGAGAAAATAGTTCTCGCTGCCGTAACTGCGGTTGGACAGAGTATTTCAGTCATTAATCACTTGCCCACAATATTTAACAGATGCAGAAGAGCAAGCTGTGGGAGTCCAGCCCCAGTGGAGAGAGAAAACATTGCATTCTTGGTGGAATTTTACTTTTTTCTCTTGGAAAGTTTATGAAATTACTCTAAGTAGATGTGTCTAAGCTGGGACAAAGTCTTCAGCTGCTGAAGATGCATTGCTGCAGGTGTACACTGGGGTCTGAGCTTTGTAGCTACCAGAAAAGGTCTAGGCAGCCTCCAAAATCACTCCCCCATGCCCAAGGGCTGGTCCTATTTGTGCTGCTGCCTTTTGTGTGTCCTTGCAGGAGAGCAGTGATTCCCCTCACAGGAGTCAAAGCAGGTCACTTGCAAAACACCTTCTGAAGAAAACGTGGCTGTGGGTTAGAGAGCTGCAGCACTCAAAGGCAATTGTGTTTGTTATATCCCACTGATGTTACAACGTTTAAGAAAAACACAGTTCTGCACTGCTGCTCCTGTCTACTGGAAATAATTGTCCAGTTCTACTGAATTCGCACCAAAATCATATGGCAATGTCAGTGAAAAAGCAGGAAATCCATATCTTGGGAAACACTGGTGTGGCTGCAGTAGGAGATAGCCTAGTTCACAAGGTCACAGTAAGAGTTAGCACTAATTACAGCTGGAGACGTTAAAAACCCTCATGAGGGAGGCTGATGGAGGCAGGGAGAGATGCTGCAGGCAGAAAAGGACAGCCATTGCAGATGTCATTTTTTTCTCTCTCTCACTTGCCTGTATCAAAATGGGAAATCAATAGCTATCTGTAAGGTGTGGAATCAACTTAGCAAAGATCTTACCTGAACACTTTACTGCTTTCCATAACCTGCACACAGCTGGATCCCTGGCAGAGTGCACAGAGCTGTCGGGGAGAGGACAATGGGGAGCCCCAGTTCAAGGAAGCACCCTGGGGCAGGCACACAGGGAGGAAAGGTGCTACTCCCAGCTCTCAGCTAAATCCCTGGCTCTCCCTATGCCCCGGAAACAAAGGCTGAGGTGGCCAAACATAGAAAAGTACCCCTTGTAAGCTAGTAAAAATATGGAGAAACCTAAAAAACTGTTGGAATTGATGGATTAAATGTTGGGCCTCAGCTCAGCTGGTAATTGCAGTTGAGCAAAAAGCCTTGGTAAACCATCTATGGCCATCAGGAGGGAAAAATCAGTCTATTGTCATTCCTAGTGAGCTGCTGCTGAATGGAATGCAGGTATGTATTAAGGAAATACTTTAATAACTGAGCTCACCTGATACATCTTTAGCCTTAGGGACTGGTTGAGATTTTGAAAGAAAAAAATACGTCCTGTTTACTTTCTGGGAGGTTTCTTGCTAACAAATACACAATTAAACTAGAATAGATCTGCACTGTTACCTGATAATGAGATAATGAGGAGTGCATCCTGCAGCCACGAAACCAGTGTCAGTATTAAATCTAACAGGGATTAACAATTAAATATTAACAGTTGATCAAAACATCAGATAGACTGTCAGCAGAATTTGAATAATGAAACAATGCACTGGTTACAAAACATTAGCCTAGCAAAACTAAGAGTTGCTGTGATCTTTTCCTGATCCTCTTGTGCAGGAGATAGATCCTCAAAACCTACCATAGAGTTTGGCTAGAATAGAAGTATGATTAAGAAATTAACTCTTATTCTATACAGATACTGAAGAAGAGAGTCTCACAAGTGTTGATGGAATATTCTTCCTGATATGCAAAGAATATCTGTACATAAATTCTTTGCATGTGAAGTGTATTTGAGGAGGATGAGTTAAGGTGGTATTTGGGGTATGTGTGTGCTCTCTTTGTGTACCCCAAGGAGGAACACAGGGCTAGAGGGAATAAAGAAATAAATCCTTAATATTCACCCCTGATCAGGGCATAGACATTCAGTGCCCACTGAGCCACTGCTTGGTGTGACCCACGTGTTGCAAATCACAAAACAGCTCCCACCACCTTAAAACGAGCTGAAGACCATTACAACAAAGGCCCAGGGTCAAGCACTGAACAGGAGAAATCAGTGGTCTGAGATTTGTAATTACACCTGCATTTCTTCTCTGCTAAACAAGAAATAAATCTTCCTGGCAAGAAATAACCTTTGTGCTCAGGAAAAGTTATAGAAAACAGCATCAAGAGGCTGGCAGGCATCCCTGAGTGCTTGTGGGGTGGCATAATGTGCTGGCTGCACAGGCTGGGGAGTTTTTGATTCAGAGCTGATGATGTCTTTGCTGGGAACCTCCTCCCCAGGAGCGTCTCTGAGCTGGGTGAGCCAGGCTGAGGCTGCCTGCAGCATCTCTCCTCCCTCGGGGAGGCTCAGGCAGCATTTGCCTCTCTGGGCAGAGCGGGGATGTGGGCAGTGGAGCAGTCACTGAACACAGCTCTGCCTCTGGGCTCTGTTCACCCTCCATCTCCTTCCCTGTGTGTCTCTGAAGGAGCAGGGGAGCAGGGACACAGCCCAGGAAGCAGACCCAAAAATGTTCCCGGAGTTTCCCTGCCCTGGCAGAGAGTATCAGCAGTGTCAGCTCCCCTCCCCCAAAGACCCACAGAAAACACATTTCTGATGTGGCTGTAAAAGTTTAAAAAAAGAAAAACAACCACCAAACTCTCTCTGAATGCAGTTCCTGCAACACCAGACAAAAATTCCTGTCACCTCCAGATCTCTTTGTGCATTCCTGGTATAATCCATGAATTCATCACATCGCTCATAACTCTTGTACTCGTTGTCTCTCAGGACCTTGTAAAAAAGCCTCCATCACCTCTCCTACTGTGTTTACATCTGTTTGATATAGCTCATCTGTTGGCAGTAACCTGCTCTCGGTTTGGCTGACATAAATGTCTGCCAGCCCAAGCAGCACGAACTCTGCAGGCACGAGCCTCCCTTGCCCAGGGAGAGCAGAGCTGCCACCAGGGCTCTTGCTGAGATGGTTGTGCTGTGCTCTGAGCCCTGTGGAGGTGCCTGGGCCTGCAGCAGAGCCAGAGAGACCTGCTGTTTTCTGTTTGTTCCAGGCCCCAGGTGCTTCTTGACTTGGAGCCAGGTCAGGGCTGGATTATGTTTTGGCCTTGCTGGTCAGTTCTGTGCTGCAGTACAAGGTGCTGCTTCCAGAATAACCCATCAGAGGACTCAGCCCTTCATTTTCCATCACAGGAGTTATCAGAAGTGCTGCTTGGGATACAGCTCACTCCATCCTCAGCCAGCCCATCTCCCTCTGGCCCTCATAACATAAGGTTTCACTTCACACTGTCTGGGAGAAGTAAATCCAGCCTCCCCATGGAGCCCGTGGAGAAAGCCTACCTCTGCTAGTGCTTCAGCACCCACAGCTGGGCACACCCAGCTGAGGCTCCACCTTTGTTTCTCCACTGCCCCTAAGCAGATAAATCTCTGCACTGGGAGACTTTTCTCAACCCTCAGTGTCCATGATATGGTGTGATGCCCATGGTCAGAAAGGACTGAATTTGGACAGTTCCTACCAACCCTAAGAAAACTCTGTCCCAGCTTCTCCCTCTATTAAAGGCATGAAAAAATGTTCACAACCATCCTTAGGGAACATATTAAGCCAAACAGGGTTTTTCCTCCCCTACCCTAGTGAAGACCTGGCTGATGTTCCAACCTCATCCAGCCTGGATTGCAGCAGGGGCAGCAGTCCTGAACTAGGTTTAAATACCTTTTGATTGAAAGGGACAATAGATTTTAGTATCACTTATCCTAGTTTCTAGCTAATGTCGGTATATTGTAATGCACAAGTTCAGATTTTGGATCTTCACTCACTTTGTCCAAGCAATGTTTTTATTAAGCAGAATGAAGCTGGCAATTTCCAGATTTCAGCGAGTTTAGAGCATTTGTAGTGTGCCTTTTAACACTGACTGAGAAGGACTATTTTTCAGGGAAGAATGCACCTGCATGTACAATCTTTTCTCAGTGTGGAGGTTCATGGACCAAAGAGAGGGTCAGACATTTAACACAGCTCTTATCTCCTGAAAAGCTCCCCAGCTGTCTGTAAGAGGGGCAGACCCCCATACTGAGTGCACAGGGTCCAGATGTTGGTCAGACAGTCAGTCTCTCCCTTTGCCAGGATTTTGTCCTCTGTACACTGTTGACACATTGCCAGACATGGAACAGATCCATCTTGCAGTTTGGGGATCTTCATGCAGAACATTGCAGTCTGATTCACAAATGGCTGATTTATCTCACTTCTGCAACAGTGCTGAGACAAATGCTGAAAAGAGTTTATGTTGGTTATTTCAGTCTGTGCTTATGCAAGAGGCCCATCACTCAAGACAAGAGGATTCCAGAAAGCAGGATCTTCTGAGTTTGCTTTCTTGAAGGAAAGGTATTTTGAAGCTCTCATAATGCAAATGTAGCATACAGCAGATCCTTCAGATTCAACTGCATCTGTATCACAACCACAAGAGCTTGAGTCTCTGTGCAATCCACTACAAATAAAAGCAGAGCTCTTTCTGGAGCACCTACCTCCTCCTCACACCCTTGTGTCCACCGCGTACATTTTGGAGGTGGCAGTTTGCGAGGATGGCAAATGCACGTTTGTGACAACGGTCGCAGCTGAGGAATAGCCTTTCCTCAAGGAGTAGGCAGAATGGAGTCTTCCAGAACTGGTCTCTGTGAGGCACAGGGAGAGAAATAGGAACTGCTAATGAGTGTTTGGTGACTTTCAGCTGCAAAGTTTCGTTATTCAGGGAAAGCAGCACTCCAAGATGCGACGTAGTAACAACACACTTTATGTCATCCTTACACCTCAGTTCCTGCATGAAGACCTTGATGTGCTTTCTAGAGCTGCCTAAGACTATTCCCATTTTACAGGTGAAAATATCACCACTGGAGATGAGCAACCATGCCAAAGGCCTTTCCCCACCCTGTGCACCTGTAGCACACCCTGAGCAGTGGCTCTATCCCTGAGCTGTGCTTCAGCCATGCCTCCTCACCTCTGAAGAGATACATGCAGCAGGTCAGCAGGGACCCAGACAAGAAGCAGCCAAGTGACCCCGCCATGCCAAGCCAGCAGGACCAACCAAACTTGTACTGGATGCCCAGGAACACGTTGTGGAGGAGCAGAGAGGAGCGCTCCACGTAGACATCCACGGCGTACCACACAGAGCCCGTGATGCCAGGGAGACCTGCAGGGCAGGAGAGAGGTCCCACACACACATGAGGGATCAAATCTAAAGCTATGGCTGCTGTCTGCTGGGTCTGACTTCAGGGTGGGAAGACCCTCCTGGGATGGCAGGTTTTGACCCCTGTCCATCCATGCTCAGCCTTTGGTGGATTCATCCTGGCCCCTGCTGATATCCTGTGCTGCCAGGCAGAGGCTGCACCTCACGGCTTGGCACTCACACACACCTCCAGCACACTGGCAGCACTCAGGTTTCTGCAGCAAAAGGCAGAAAGCTCCTCCCCTCTCAGCTGCTTGTGAAGCTGTCTCCAGAATTTAATTTTCTGATCTGTTTTGATTTTCAGAACTTTGATGATGTTTTTCAGACAAACTTTGAGAAGTGAATGGAAGATGTTTAAAAGAGCCTCTTCACGTGTTTTACACATGCTCCCAGTGGCTGGGGTGAGTTATTAAATCTGTTTAGACTGAAGAAGAGATAGCTCTTTGATATTTGCATTAAGTCAAATGATATTATTTGACACCTAGTTGGCTATTTATTTTTGTATTTAAAATTCTCCCACCGGCTGTAACAGCAAAGCACCTCAGCTACTTGGGTATTTATCACCTAGAAGGGACAGACGTGCTATTATCCTTTTATTAGAGATCCACTGCAGAGATTTTGGGCTAAGTAACTTGCCCAAGGTCACACAATCTGTGGCAGAGCCAGGATCCAAACCAGGATGCCAGGACTTTCTAGTCCTTCAGTGATTGGTCTAGAGAACTACAGCAAGGTGTCTTTGCCATATCCACAGCCTTGACTCCTCCACAGTGAAACAGCAATAAATGGCAGTCAGGCAACTCAAAGCCAAGTCACCTGGTCAAACTGAACTGAAAGCAGATAAACTTAACTGTGTGCTGTTCAAGGCAGGTGGTGAACAGAAGAAGCTGCATTACACAAATAAATATAATGAAGATCCTTCCTCCTGCAGAAAATCACCAACCAAAATAAAAGAAAGCTTTTAAAGCTTCCCCACTTTGCCAAAGGGTGTCCTACAGAATGGGAATGCAGTGGGGAAATACCTGCAAGGAGCAACATAACCCCAGACGCCAGGCAGATGCGCAGCTTGATGAGCGGCTCATCGGGAAGGAATTTCACACAGTCCAGTCCCAGGACCAGGAAGAGAAATCCAAATCCTGACAGGATGTCTGCTGTTATCATCATGGCTCGGGTCAGCACCAGTTTCACTGCAGGACAAAAGCAAATCATTCTAGTGCACAAGGAATGGCAATGTGGGCAGGTAATGGGGTCAGATCCCATAAGAACATTTTTTTTCTGGTGTTTGCTTTTTTCGGCTTCCCCTGGGAGTAACACCTGACTGAGAAAAGAAACATGCCTCTAATTATCTGAGTAGAAGAGATACTCTTTGTCTACACTCAAGTGTCCCCACCACTTGTAGAAACATCTCTGACTCTTACATACCAGAATGCTCGGCGTAGATGGAGTCGTACTCATCACAAGTTTGGATGCCATCAAAAACGTTTGTGACACATTCCCACCACAAGCCACGGCATTTTGTACTCACCTGTGGATTGAGAAGACAAAAAAAGACCATAGGTTAAAATATCCACCAATACAGCAGGTGGTCTCTTAGCTCTTCAACAGAAATCCTGGTCCAGTTACAATGATGGTAAACCAGAATGTTTAGCTTGAAGGGAAAAAGCAGAAGGATGGATGAAAAGGACAATATTTTCTGTGTCCCTACTAATGTTTTTACATTACAGCAAAAGAATTTGGACTAAGCATTAGGAAAAAAAAAAAACCTTGCCTACTTGTGAGGATAAAAATTTTGAAGAAAATTTCTGGGAGGAGCTGGAGGGTGGCTGACCAGAAGGATGTAAGAGTAGGTTTGCTCACTCATTGCCAAACACTTGTTCAGGCTGAGCTGGGCAGGGCCATGGACCAGACAGCCTGAGACTTTGCTGTGTGTGCTCTCCTTCCTGACACCATCCTCGTGACGGAGGAGCAGCAGCTCAGAGAGTGGGAGAGGAGTGCAGAGGAGTCTGGATGTGAGCCCCTGTGCAGACACCTGGCGAGGGCAGCCCCCAAATGACTCAGCTGTAAACACTGGCTGGAAAATGAGAGGCAGCCAGTGCTGAGAGCCCTGGGGCTCCCGGTGTGCTGCCAGCCATGGGACCACGTGTGGCCAAGCCACAGTCATCACTGAGACATCCAGACTGGGGCAGATGATGCAGTAGCATCGTGGTTAATGGTCTCCGCTCTCCTCAAGCCGTAGATACCGTTCCCAGCCCAGCCTTCCATAAATCACTTTCATATGGGAGGCGTTTTCATTACCAATGCAAATATGGCAACAAGCACCTCTAAAATATTCCTGGAATTGCTCATACAAGAAGCAGAGTTAATGTCAGTGCAGCTTTGGACTCCAGCCCGCCCACTGCTGCCAGCGACAGCCGCTGCAGTTAATGGAAAGAGAAACTCTTCCAGCAAATGAGTTTCATGCAGGGGAAGGGGACCAGGCTTGCTTGGATGATGCAATAAATTCATTTTTCTTGCGCTGTGTAAATCACAAAGCAGATAATAATATATCTCAGACACATAATAAAGTCTTATTCAGGATGTACTGAAGTCTGTAGCTAACCTCAATATTTTCTCCACATCACAATATCTGAGCCAAGCTGTGCACCTCCTCTGTGATACTGCACTCTGGATCAAAGGTGAGGAAAAATGACTCTCTGCTTCAGACTGGCAGAAGAGATACTATTTACATTTGAATAAAAAAAATCTACATGTTTTGTTTCATGAAGATGAAAAGTGCTTAACATTTCTGAGAATTTCAGGGCATATTTAATGAAAAATATGATGAAAAATGAGAAGCAGCGATGGAAAAAAATAATTTCATTGATTCTCTGCTTTTCAAGAGAGCATAGTCTTGTAAAACAATTTGCCATGTTTTCATTCAATGTATTTTTACCATGGCCCTCTTAATGCCGATCCTTTCCTGTCTTAATTCACCATTGTTCAGGCTGTGCTTGAAATTAGCATATTTTTATTAAATTACATTTTGTTCCACTTGCATTTATATAATTTTTCTTTCTTCCCAAACCACCATAGGCTTATTTATACTACTCTATATTCAGCTAATAATGTCACTTACTTCCTCACTTGCTGATATTATTACAGTTTTTTAAACCCTACAAGCAGCATCTACATCTACATTATTTATAAAGAGACTAACAGCATTCCAGGCTTTGTCACCCTCCAAGCAAAACAGAGGTCTTAAGCACAACAGTTATGGTCTAGCTTGTGAAATAACCCCCTTCCCAGACTAAAAAAATTTGGTTAAGGTTTTTTGTTTCTTTAGATGTTTCAGTTGTCTCTACTCCTGCTAGAGCCAGCAGGGGCAAAGCAGGAGCCAGCCCATCTCCACACAGCCTGTGTGCAGCCAGGGACAAATGTGCTATTGCCTGGTGCAGGAGGGATGGCTGTCACTGTGGGGACCTGTGGCTGTCCTGAGCCGCTGCTGAGCTGTTCTGCTTTCTGCTGCTGAGGGCCAGCACTTGCTCCCCTCTGCTTTCTGCACTGCTGATCCTTCCGGCTTTCTTAATCTGCTCCCCAGAGTTAATCTGCTCCCCAATATTAACCTGCTCCCCAGAGTTAATCTGCTCCCCAATATTAACCTGCTCCCCAGAGTTAATCTGCTCCCCAATATTAACCTGCTCCCCAGAGTTAATCTGCTCCCCAATATTAACCTGCTCCCCAGAGTTAATCTGCTCCCCAGGCACCCTTGGGCACCTTCCCTTGTGCTGTCAGCACAGACTTTCGGGCACACAGGAACTCGCTGCTGTAAAGGGGACAGGGGTCGGGGCATGGGGCATCATGCAGGGACATGGATTTCCCCATCCCATGGCTGGACCCCTGCACCATGTTGGTAGCACTAATTCCCCATCACCTCTCTCCCCCTATAGCAGATCTGCTCCAGCTTCCCTGGCCCCAAACCAGGACTCCCTGAGCAGCCAAACAGCACAGCTCCTCATCCCCTGCTCCGATTACGAAACACGTTGCCACGACCTGCTTTCCCTAACACAAGTATGCATGTAAAACATGAACTGCATAATGACTGTAATACATATAATTATATCCTATCCATAATGTATAATTAATATTAAAATAATTCTCATACAGAAAAAAAAAGGAAAATTACAGAACAAGCACACACACTCCTGGGGAGAGCGGAGAAGACAAACACGTAAGAGATGTTAGTCACAGTGTTTCACCGCACTCTGAGAAGGTGCCAGCAGACAATGATTACAAGCCCAGCTTGAGAGTAAAACAGGCAGCGTTTAACAGTAGTGGTGGTATTTATAATCCACCCGCAACAGGGAGGGACTGTCTACACAATACAGCACTCGTTGAGAAGCACATTATGGGCTTTTTCCACTACAAACTACCGCAAAAATTGACCCAGCCCTGTCTTGATGCTTCGCAGGGAGTCACCAACTTCAACAACTTTCTGGAGTCACCAACTTAAACAACTTTCTGGATAGCTGTAACCTGTTGTTTCTGAAGGGAGGTGAGGGGCTGTGGAAGCTGAGTCAGGGCCCTGCAGCCTCGCTGGAGGCGGCTCCTCCTGGCACTCCCTGGCCTCTTCTTCTTGGGATGTTCCTCTCCAGTGGGACCACAGTGGGGGCTTCATCCTCCCCAGCTGCTGGGGGCCAGGGTCAAAGCCAAGCAACCAGCCAGGAGCCAGCAGCTGCTGAAGGATGGAGTTCCCTTCTCCTGGAGTCAAAGTTGCCTAATTTACCCTTTTTCCGGCTGAAAACAGGAGTCACTGAGGACTCTATGCCTTTCTGGCAGTGGACATTCCCCTGTTTAGAGAGGCAGTGAGTCATTAGGGTCATTAAGGAGATCAGTGGTCAGGTATTAAGGCTGGGGGCGTTTTGTTTCATTATTTAGTATTCACACTCAGAGCCGGAATGTGAGAATAGTGGTTGCTAGTAACCAAACTGGGTGTTAATGGAGCACTTCGGACAGCCCATCCAGGTGCCTTTGTGCCAGGAAGACAAGGTTACACAGCCTCGGGGCAACGGACCGGTTCTTTACTGGACTCACTTTGCTCAGGAGCTGGGCTTCTCTCATCTGGTTTTCCTCCCAGCTGGACTCCCTTGGCTCTTCTGAGTACATTGATAACTTCATCTGAGTACTTCTTAAAATGAAAGAACCCATCCAGCATCACTGGGTGCACTCTATTTGTAAAGAGGCTCACTGGGCAGACACACTGACCTTCAGGAACTGCACTGTATTGGATCATCACCTCAGCACTTACATCCACCTCCCAGGGTTTCTGAGTCAGATTGTCAGGATTTCTTGTAGCATAGAGGAAAAAAGTAGTTTTTCTTGCCATTAGTTTTGTCCTTCTTTCTTTGGATAATTCACCCCTTCATGTGCTGCAGCTAAATTCTGCATTGCAGTCACTGAGGGCAGAGGAGCTCGAGGTTTCATATGCTGGATAGCAGATAGAACTTGTCCTCCTGATACATTCAGCCAAACTTTCTGTCCTGGAAGGTGTTTCACCTTCACTGCCTAAACAACCCAATTTGCCAGGGACCAGCTCCTACACTGTGGACTTGCAGCTTAAATGTACATAAATGAATGGCCGTGTTGGGAAGAAAATTACAAATTTACAGTATTGAGTGCTGAAGAAACAGTGATGATTTGGGGCCTGGAGTCTTTGGGGCACACCTTGCCTGTAAGAAGCAATCTTCTCCCTTGTTTGTAACTAACTTTTACCAATACCTTCCTCTAATATGAGAGTGCTACTGTCCACATGAGTTCCAGGAGATATTGAGTCCCCATGCTCCCCTTAAATTTCTGGTAGCCCTGTAGCTCAATGGCTGTTCAAAAAAAGACTTGAAGAGCACAGTTGTACTCCACCAAGAAGTCTGAACCACAGAGCTAGAAACGTCTCCAAAATATCCATGCAGGCTGGAGGTACAGGATAATTCCTCTCAAGTTCATGCACATCTAAAACTAGAGTCTGTAGATCTTTCCTGAACTTACTAAGTGAGAGCACAGCCTGGATAAAAAAGTCTGGCAAAAAGAATTACACAAAGTACCACTTTTCTCCTGCTCTTGCCACAGTAATTATTTTCATACTCATCCACTGTCATCCAGCACAACAGGGAGAAAGAACATGAGTGTGGAGTGGAGCAATGACACCAGGAGCAAACTCTCTCTAAGACACACTGATTTTGGTGATCAGGCTACCCCTTACCTCCAGGGAGTCATCAGCATTCACCATCCAGCAGTCTGTCCAGGTAGATATTATCAAAAGCCCAACGGAGAAAAAAGCAAAGAAGCAGCCCACATATTGGAAGAAAAGCTTCATGCTCAGCACATGCAGGGGAGTGCGAACAGCAGTGCCCAGCCTTGCTGCTAAAGCCGGGGTACAGACAGAGTCTCAGTGTCCCAGATGATCAGCACCTTCCTGCAGTGACCACGAAGAGCAGGACCTCCTCACTTGTGCAGATGCCATCAGGTAGTGATGGCTGCAGGGGCAGTGCTCACCTGCCAGGGGTCAGGAGGAGGGTGAGAGCGCCCACAGGAGCTGCTGCAGCCAATCCGCCCTGCACCACTACAGCTCTTGTCATGCCTGACTGAAGAGAAACGGGGCTCTGCAGGAGTGACATGCAGCTAACTGGAGCCCTGGACTGCCAGGGGAGGCAGGGATCGTGGCAGGTTGTGCCAAAATTGGGATTAGAAAAAAGGCTCAAAACTTGTTCTCTGGGGCAGAAGTTTTGAGCACTGCTGAGGGACACAGGCAGAAGCTCTCATGTGCACACACACATTTATTCCTGTTCAATGGTTTATGCCTTAGCAGGGAGCAATTATGAAATGTCTTGGTGTAGATCCCACGCTCCTTGGTTGTTGCCCTCTTGGTCTCTGGTGCAGTGATGATCTAGTTCAATGCAGAAATGTCACCAGGGAGGAAAAGGAAAAGGAAAAGGAAAAGGAAAAGGAAAAGGAAAAGGAAAAGGAAAAGGAAAAGGAAAAGGAAAAGGAAAAGGAAAAGGAAAAGGAAAAGGAAAAGGAAAAGGAAAAGGAAAAGGAAAAAAAGGAAAAGGAAAAGGAAAAGGAAAAGGAAAAGGAAAAGGAAAAGGAAAAGGAAAAGGAAAAGGAAAAGGAAAAGGAAAAGGAAAAGGAAAAGGAAAAGGAAAAGGAAAAGGAAAAGGAAAAGGAAAAGGAAAAGGAAAAGGAAAAGGAAAAGGAAAAGGAAAAGGAAAAGGAAAAGGAAAAGGTAGCAGTCATGGGCCTTCAGAGCCAATATCCACCCCATCCCAGATACAGAACTTTATATCCCGAGTTTAAGACAAACCTCAATACCTCTCATGCCCTGGGCCTCAATTTGTTCATGACATGAGTACAACTCCCATGTGGAAATCTTGAAGTTTTCGGACTGGTGCCAGCCTGGAGGATTTCAGTTGGTTGGAATTTCCCTGTTTTCTTACTCTGATTGCAAACTTCTGTTTTCCTGCAGGACTCTGCAGGTGACCAGAGGTCACACAGGCTGCCAGGGGCAGAAGGTTGGAGCCTCTGTAAGAGGCTTCTCAATGTCTTCTCTCCTGCAGTGCTGAGAAAGACATCAGGGCTCCAGAAACCTTTCAGGAAAACCAAAGGGGAGTGGAACTAGAAATTCCTCCCACCCGAAAGGTACAGATGTACAGAAACCATCGTATCCTCAATGATCTTTATTTTTGAATATAAAAAGAAGCAGGAACAGGCTGAAGACCTGCCTTGAATAGGCAAATATTCAGCACAGAGCAGAGGAGCAGACCCTTGCTCTGCGTTCAGCTTTGCTTCCAGCCGCTTGCCCAAGCTGGCGGTGTCTGTCATCTCAGCTGTCACCTCCAGATGGAGCCAAGCGGCGCCTTTACAGAGCCGCTCAAAGCTCCCTCTTCCCCGGGATTCCCCTCCAATACCACAGCAGTGAGGAGTTTGTTCGTACAATGGATAACCCCTATAATTCCAATCATAACCCCGTGAGGGGGCTTTGCTGACAGACATCACAACTTTTACCCTCGATGCCAGGCTCTCTCCACTCCTCAGAGGTCGCTCTGTGGAATAGATCCTCAGCACATGCTTTGGGAGCCTTAAGTGGAGAACAGAAGTCCCAGGTTCTAAAGCCAGGGTATGCGGGAGGCTCTGCTGCTTCAGCTTTCTGCTTTCTGTTTCCTAATTCCATTTGTAGAACCTGACAAGTTATTTTCTTCTTTCATCTTTCCCACATACAGGTCTTGATGTGGTTATGTGGATATGATACTTTCTGCTGAGTTTTCTGGTACCTAAATGTCTGAATATATCAAAGAAACCTTCATGATTTTCACTTCATGGCTTTCTGTGACAAGGGTAGCTTTGTGTTTTCAACAGTTCTGACCCATGGGGACATGGCAGTGGCCACACTGGGCCCATAAAGGATAATGACTTTCATTAGCACATAAAAGTATATAGATTGCATTTGTGTGAGACAGGTACTGAAAATACACATCATCTTCCTGTACTTGTCTTGTACTGTGTTCATTAACCCCTGTCTGCACCCATTTTTAAAAAGCATCCTAGTCAGTTGCTATTAGTGGCAACTCAGAAAATGTGGTGTGGTGAGCTTAGAAAGGGCCTGAAAAATCTGAGACAGTCTTCCCACAGTCAGCATGAAGTCCTTAGCAGTGTCAAGACCAGGGTTTAACAGCAACAGAGCCTGGATTAAGCAGGAAATGTATTACAGCCATATGAATGTCCTTGCCTTCTCCTTCTGTTCTGTACCCAAATTCAAGCTGCTTTCAGAGAGGATGAGCACAGTGGAAAGAAAGAGGACATTTTCTCTTCTTTGGTGCATGATGAAAGTGTCTCAATACAAGCACGACAGAGGTGGAAGGTGGAAATCTCCCATGGTAGTAGCCAGAGAGGTGTTTCTAAGCTTTTGTGATGGGCACAGCATGCTCTGTTCTTCCAGCCCAGGCCACCAAATATCCATGGATGTCAGACCAAGAGGCAAACTCCACTAAGGGGTGGAGGCAGCATGTGAGGCACCAGTGCTGCCTGTGCTTCACTCCATCTCTCCACAGCTGTTATTGATGTCTGTGTATTTTCCGCATGCCCAGCAATGTGTTGCTGTCCCAGCTCCTTCCTCCTCCCTGCAGGGCAGGGCAGGTGACTGACCCTTCCTAGAGCAGGATGCCAGTGCTTCCCTGGCCATGAGTCACTGGGCACAGGAAGTGGCTCCAGCCATTTGCATCTAGCTCGGGGCTCTGGAGCATCCTGGCCAGGATGGTCAGGAGAGCAGGTCAGGATCCTCCAGCTTTCTTTAGTGTAAGACTGTTCCAGAGTGTGCAGCACAATGAAGATGGTTTGTGACTTTTCACCTGGTGAAAAGAGAGACCAATCCAGTATCTAGTCACTCTTTAGGTCTGTGTCTCCAAACACTCCCATGGAATCTGCTGTACTTACTAGAAAAAATACAATATTCTTTCTTTAGTAGAAAAATGACAAGATACATGTTTAATACTCTTTATTTAAAACAAGTCAGCATCTTCTTGAAGCAAAGTCTGTAGCAGTTTCTCATCATGGTCTGCTTTCCTAACTTGCATGACAGATGTCCCCTCAGCTTCAGAAAACAGCTCTCCCAAAATAGCCTCCCAAGATGTCTTTGTATAACCCAAAACCTGGCTGACATGACTCAGAGTAGCTTTCCAGTGAATTTGTAGGCTGTACTACATATGCTAACTGTGCTTTGACACTAACAAAAGCATTAGGGTATCCTAATATTTGATCGTCAGAGCTTGGCCTTGTCGGGCTCTTACTCTGCGAGGTATCGATGCAGCAGAACTTTGCTAATGTTAGAGTTTTATCACCTTGACAACACTCAGTCCCAGCTCAGGGACAAATGCACCATGGGTCGATTGCTTTTATTACTCATTAACACAAGGTGGGTCTGTGCTCTCTGTTAAAGCCACGCTATTTATGTTAGAGAGAGAGAAACTACTGCCAGTCTTGGGAAGGGGTCACCAGTCTAGTGACAAAACCATTTTTGCAGCAGCACCCCACTGAGGCTGCAGTCCCATGAGCACAGAAGGGTGGTGTCCTGCCTTTACTTCCTCAGTGTCTGACATACAGTGTAACACAGGGCCTGGAGCAAGAAGGAAGTGGTGATGCTGTGCCTTCATGCATGAAATACAGAGCTCCCTGCAAACAGGCAAGCAGCCCATGAGGTGTTCAGGGCCAGGGGCTTGTTCAGCAGGAAGGGCTCAGGAGTCAGAGGTGATGGAGAGCTTTGGGAGGGGTTTCCCTAAGAGCTCTTCTGCTCCGTGGGCTTGTCTGCCCAACCCTTCCCATTCCTCCCTCCTGGTTGTATCCCCTCCATTTTCCTGCTTCACACACCACCATCCATGGCCTCTAAAGGTGTTCACCACTAGAGCACGTCCTTGGATGTGAGATGTGTACACAAATAAATTACAGAGCAGCGTACAGAGAAGTGTACCCCTTCAGCCATGCTCATTTGGTCACAAAACCTCGGGATTTAGCTTGGCTTTAGCTCAGTAACGCCAAGGAAAGTAGTAAGACTTCTGAGCAGCCTATGATTTTTCAAGCAGGCAATACATAATATTAAAGGAAAACAGGAAAGCAAAGGTATGTTCTGGTAGATGAGAGCTTAAAGGATTGGTAAGTAAAAACTGTCTTTGTATGCGTGCACGTGTGTGTGTCTGTGTATACTATACACACAGGTATGATGGTTGCACACACTCCTTTAAAACAGCCTTTTTAGTCACTCCAAAACAATAAATGCTTAAAACAACCATTTCATTACAGTCTTTTCAGGTTCTCAAAGTACCACGTTCTCCTCAGTACAATAAATTTAGTTTTATGGCTGCCTATGAAACCCCACACCTAAAAAGCGCATAATCTCGGTGATGTATTACTAACCCCATTTTAGAGCTGGGGAAAACGAGGCCCTGACTAAGTGCCTTTAGGTGGAGAGGCAGGAGTCCCAGCCCCGCTCCTCTTTAGCAGCGGGGCAGGACTCTGTGCCTGGGCGTGGTGAGATCCGTATCGATGAAAAGGTGTGTGAGCCCTCGGCTTTCCTGAGAGGCGCCGGAGAGTGCGCGGTGCCGTCACCGCAGAGCAGCCCCGCTCCGCAGGTGTGCGCTGCCAGAGCAGCTGCCCAGTGCATCAGACACACCTTTTCTCGGCAAGGCACAAGTTCCAGCCCACTGCCCTCGTCCCCAGGCACCCCGGGGGCTGTTGATGCCCTGCCACGTCCCTGCGGCGTCATCCTCACCCAAGCGTGCCTTTCCCAGCAAGAGCCTGAACTCTGCCGTGCGCTGATACCCGGGCGACTAAATGCAAATGAAACACAAGCCCTGTGCCACTACTAGCAATCGTGCCGGAAGGGAAGGGAGAGCAGAGAGAGCATTTAGCACTCTCCAGAGTACCAGAGAAAAGCACAGGAAGAAAGGTGCCGCGGTGGAAGGGGTTTGTGTGGTGTTTGAGCTCGGGGGGCTCAGGGACACCTTGTGCGAGGGGCCGTGGGTGCGCCTCCCCCTGCAGGGCTCTCCTGGCTGGAATCCAGCCCCTCCTGTGACTCACTTCACAAGAAACATCCGCTCACACCTCTGTGCCTCTCGCTGATACTCACCAACCTGCTTATCAGAGTGACGAAAGACCCTCTAGGAGACTCATCGAGAAAGGGATGAAAGTAACTGCGGGGTTAGAAATGCACAGTTTGGTAACAGGATGTTTGGTCTGCTATAAAAAGCCCAGGAGGACAAGAGCTGAGGCTCGGAGAGAACAGTTGCTGCTGTGATTCACAGACCATGAACACAGGAGGGTTTTGAGATCTTGTTAGATGAGCAGGGGCCAGGTTTGGGTACAGGATCTGGAAGGAGTTTTCCTGCAGGGATCTGGGGCTGTGACTCCCGTAAAATCAGTGTGTGCCCACCTGCCTGGCATGTGTCCCTACTGACACACTGTCCTGTCCTCTCCTCCACATCGGAGTCTCTCTGTGCGCTAAGAAAAGAAAGCACAGCATGTCCCTTTCCTCTTTCTTTTACCCTGCCCCTATTCTGCCCTGGTGGTCCTGGTTCATGTAGGGCCCCGTTTCTGTTCTTTATGAAGATGTGTTGTTGTTCCTCACCCACGCTCTCCCAAAGGAGATCATCCCTCCCCTTTTTTCAGGCTTAAAGCTTCATTTGCACCTTCTTTGTCAACAGCACAGGGCGTGGGCTCACGGAGCGCTCCCGAAACAGCCGTCGGCAAAGCCTCTGTGTACATCGGGCTTAAGGAAGAGTTTCACGGGCAGAGACACAGCTGTGAGAGAAACACCCCCGGCCTCTGACCTCCAGCCAGATAACTGGGGTTTTAAACTCCCTCCAGGCACTGAAATACGACCTTGGGTTTCCAATGCGCTCTCCCAGTCCTAGCGATAAAGGGTGTGTTGGAAAGTCCAGGGAAGAAACTCCTTCCCTCCTCCTCTGCCAACACACAGATCTGCTTTCAGTGCACATGTGTCTTGCACTTAGCCAAGGCTTTTCAAGAGTTCCATTTCCTTGCAGGCGTTAGAATAACTGGTCACATTTAAACACTCTTTAAGTGTTTAACCCTGCTCCCCATTGAAAAATCCAGCCATGTGTGTTATGGCAGTGGCCACTGAGTGCTTGAGAAACACCCAGCTCTGATTTGAGTGTCTTAAAGAGGACTGATCACATTGAACGTCAATACTTACAAATCTCGTCCTTCTGCTCCTCTCAGTTTCAGAGAGAGCTGCTTTTTGGAAGATGGTTGTACAGGGCCAGCATACCTCTGAGGATGCTGAGCAGTTGTTAACTGTTTCTGGCATTATCTCCTACAGCACAGTAATCTGTGTATCTTTAATTTTTCTACTGTCTGAGAACAGCACAAATAGGTTTGGTCTTATTGATCCCCAGAAGAATTCCTAGATATGTGTGACAGGGGCTAACCAGCAACCTGAAAAAGATGTGAGACTTCATTTCCTAATCTTTGCATTGCCCCTAACAGTTCGATCTAGAAATCTGGCAAGAATTTACAGCAGAGCCTTTCTAGGAAGGACACTGGATCACTTTATCTTCCCAGCACCGATTATCTGACATGTCATAAGGACTTAGGAAAAAGGCATATGTTGTGGTCCAGGCACAAAAAGGTGAGACATAGCCATACCCTGAGATGAGAATCTCTGAGTAATTTCTAAAGTGCTGATTGCAGCTTGGGCTTTTCCTTGGCATGAAGGTTGCCCCCAAAACCAGACTCACAGGTACTTGATCTTGATGGCTCACTTGGTCAGTGGTTGGGCAATGTAGATGGTGATAACTCTGTCTTCAGGACTGTCTGAACAGCAGTTCCTGTGAAGGACTTCAGATATAGTCATTAGGCATCTTCTCTCCTCCCCATCTCTTTGTAATACCATTCAAATGACCCCTCCCTCCCTTCATCTGATTTCAGGAAGAACAACCTGAGGTTATTCCAAAGAGGAAATTTTTTCCTTGGTGATTCTAAAGGTGATCAGATTCCTGCCAGTCCCAGAAGTTCATTTCATAACTAGGGCATCAAGTTCATAAATGAGCATGGGCACCATCCATCATTGAGTTCCTGGTGGACACTTGGTGAGATTTGGGTAGAAAAGTGCTTCTTGCTATAACTGGTCTTGGAGGATCATGACCAAGACTTTGGAGGCATCAGGAACATGATGAGAGCACACAGGATGGGTGGATGGCAAGGACTAGGTCTTTACAGAGCCCATCTGCTGGAAATGCACTTAGAAAACTCTTCCATGGATGGTACCAGGGATGATTTTTATCTTGTCAGGACCTTGGTGCACATCTCTCATGGCTCGTGCACTGGGCATAACACACACACACACACACACACACACACATACACATGGATCTGCCTCCCTCTCAGCCCAGCCCAGGTCTCAGTTATTCTCCTTGCTTCCCCTCTCCTGCCCTGGGACTGTGACACCAGGAACTGCTGTGCTCCACGTGCTCCTAGTGGCACATGGTGGGGAAAGTGGCCACACTTTGTGGCTGATCCTTCTGACAGGGCACACTTTCCATCTGCCACGTCACTGCTGAACCTCTGCCCCAGATGCCTCATCACACCTGTGACATCATGACACCACAATTAGTTTCATACATTTTGAAAACTAAATTTGTTGTTGATATGATATAAAGCTACCCTCTATCTACAACATTTAACTCCCTGCTTTTCCCACCATTACCTCTCTAGTACTATGAAACTCATTGTTTCCAGGAATTTGATTGTGTCTGACTTTTGTTTTCTATCTGGCCTCTGGTACAGAATGTCCAGTGAAAGAACAATACTAAAATAGAAAAATTGAAAACAAAATAAATCCTACCATACAGGTCAAATCTCTTGGCCTCCAAGGGCTGGGTTGCATGCCATGGAATCTCTATCAGAGCTTCCAGTATTGCTTTGAGAAACAACACATGATCAGCCAAGTGCAGGACCACCTTTATTCCTCAGCAGCTCACTGCCCTGCAGGGGCAAGCCCTGAGGTCTGAGAGCTGTGGGGAATGACACACAAAGTACAGCTTTACACATGCCAAAACCACTTACTTATGGACGAGAAAGATTCCAGTGTTTTTGGGGCATTCTGAGGCACAGTCTCAGGCCCTTTAGTCATTTGCTGGTGGCTGATTCAGAAGAGAAGAAAAAACAAAGGTAACAGGTGAAAACTGAGAAGCTGGGGAGGAGACAGGATTCCTTTCAGAGCCCTCGTTAGAGAGAGGTTTGGAGGAGAAGTCAGGAGTTCAGCCAGCCTCACACAACTTCAGTGTGTTGCATATAAGCAAATTTTAGCTATTGCCAGGTGAAATCCATCATGTGAAGAGTGGAATTAAACTACTCCCAAAACTGTAACCTTATTACAACTGGTGGGAAAATATGAATGTTTAATGACTGTAAGAAGAGTGTTGATTATTAACTTGGTTTATCTCCAGCTGATAAGGAATTCCAGGTCATGTCTGCTGACAAAACATAGATAGGTTTATGATGTTTCTGTCCCCAATATTTGAGTATGAATAATTATTACAGCCAATAATTATATAGCCAATATAATAAAATTGTATTTTCAGAATATATTCTCTGTGTGTAATCAATATCAAGTAAGTCCCATCAGTCCCTCCAACAGATGCTGCCTCCATCAACGCCAGATTTCAATACCAAAGAGGAAATCTGAGCTTTGCTCCTGGAAATTATAGTTTCAATTCATCTGTGTAGGTAAAAGCTCTGATTTTGGTGCTGTTCACTGCCCTGTGGTTTATGGGAAATGGGAGTCATTTGAAGGAAGTCTTCTCCAGCAACTTTTCTGTAAAACTGTACTGAATGACAGCCCTGCAGGAGTGAGCAGCAGATGAAGGGTTAAGCTTTCCTTCTGCTGCCCTCCCCAGCACTGCAGGCTGTGATCTTTGGCTGCTTCAGCTGCTACCATGGTCAAACACGGTCTGCCCTCACTGCAGACCAGGCTGGACACAATCCTGACTAATCCCAGGGAAGATTTGCAGAGATCTTAGATCCTCCTGACATCTGGGCAAAGACATGAGGGCGCTGCCTGCAAAACAGTGCTTGCAGCTAGGGTTCAGCAGGGGTGTTTCTCCTGGACAGATGAAGTAAGTGGGAGAGAAGGAGAAGAAAAAGCAGCCTGCAGATAAACAACGAAGTCTTTTTAAGGTTTTTCTAGACAATGTAAACCTGAGCTAAACACACATGGTCCTACCAGTCTGCCCTTTTCCTCCAGAACCTTGGGGACTTCAAATGAAACACCAAGTCACAGGGTTCAAAAGAAACAAGTTGTTGCACTTTACTGTGAAGCACAGGGTAAATCTGCAAAACTCCTTCCTGCATAATGCTGCAAGTGCCAGAAGTTTAAAAAAACAAACAACTAAATTTATGGAGGAAAAATCAAGTGAGCAAATTTAAAGTTAAAAGTACTGGCACGGGCTCAAGATATATTCAGACATGAATCAGGGCGGGCTGTAACACTTTGTGGGGAAGGGTCGCTGTTCTTGCAATATCTCCTGGCTCCACAACCAGCTGCCACCAGAAACATGGGCTGGAGTGCTGTTGTCCAGCCATTCCCATTTTCTGGCCCAGTTGTGTAGCTTGTGCCTTCACTCTGAAACCGGAACAATGCAGCTTTGCCTGCTCTGCGCACCTGCTGCTCTGAGCACCTGCCCAAACTCATAATAACTTATAATCAGATGCTGACCCTTATACATGAGTTTTAGCTCAAGGATGAATTCAGGGGAGTCTGGGGGCAAGCTTTAGTGTACACAAGGACAGAGTGAGCTTCCCAAACACAGGCATGCACAGTGAGACCTTCCCCAAGAAATGTCTGAGAGAGGAAACCAGGCTGCTCAGCTGCAAGTCCTGGCAAGCATTAAAGCTTGTTTTTGCCAGAAAAGGAAACAGGTATGGTTTACTACCCACAGAGCTGGGATCTCTGCTGAGTGCAGCGCTGAGGCTGCTCTCTGACTCACATCCCCCAGGGGAGAGACCAAGGTGTTGAGCATTTGGCCAGTGCTGCCAGGGCTGTGGCACACGAGGGCAATCCCTCTGAACAATTAGAGGAGTATCTCTACCTGCAGACAGAAACATGCCAGTTTGATTTCAGGGACTGTCTGTACACACGCCTCTTCTCGCTTGGTCATGCTATTGTAAAGGACAAAAAAATTCAACTCTCATGTTTACCTAAGAGCTGGCCAATCGCTAAGGACTGTCACTACGGGAGTACCTTTAGCCTCAGGAATACAGAGGAGATTGCAACATCTTGGATAAACCCAGGTCTTTCAGCTGAGATGGATGATCTGAAGGAATGGTATTTCCCAAAGTCAGGTATAAAAACTAGGTGAAAATAGAGTGAAAACTCTTTGGTACTTCCAATGGGAAAAAAATAAGAAAACCAAAAGAACTTCAGGCAGAGGAGGAAAGACAGTGATTATGCAGTAAAAAGAGGTTTTATTTTGCCCATTGAATCAGAGCAGAAAATCGTCCAAGAAAAGAAATAAGATATATCATGTCTCAAAGAAAGGAAGGAAGTACAGAAGAGGAGACTAGGTGCTCTTAGGGATACTGTAAAATCCACTGCAAATTCCAGAGTACTGAGAACACTGATGAGTGATGAAGGGGAAAAGTGGAGTTTCAGTGTTTATCTTGCTATGTAAATTCCTTGTGGTTGATTCCACAGAATTTTTTTTTCCGGGTTTTGAAATCTTTTATGAAACATGAATAAAAAGTATCTACCTCAAATTGTCTCTAGAAAGCAAAATAAAATTGGGTGCTCACGAGGCTGGCAGTGTGTATGAGGGTTATGTGTAAACTCTGTGTACAGATTGTCAGGGATGTTCAGTGGTCAAAGAGACACTGGCAACTTGTGCTGCAGCCTATGAGGACCGCAGGAGGTCTGAGAGCACATGGATGTGTGCCTTTATTGCCTTTCATTTGCTTTGTTTGACCCAAGGCCACTCTGACATCCAGTAGCACTGCCAGGGCAGCACCATCAGGGACGGATGAGCAACGGGATGGTTGTAGAGCCCCTGAGGAGCCCAGCATCCATCTCCAGGCAGGTGCAGGCTGCAATCCCACAGTAATCCTCACACAGTATTGCTGTCTTCAGTCTAAGCTCCATGTCCTCCTGGAAGGGGAAGAAAACTGAGCACAGATGCTGTCCTGCTGTATAAGCAAGCAGTCAGACTCACACTACAGGCAATTTTGGTACAAACTGTCCCCAGAGTGCCACCAGAATAAATTCTAAGATAAATCCTAAGCCAAATTTTCCCAAGAACAGACTGGCCATGAATTTCAGTCCACCCAAGAGTTAGCAGCATGGTCAGGGTGCTACAACATGCATCACATGCTGGTGCATGCATTTCCCTAAGATCACTGTCCCTCCCGGTACCAGTGCAATTAGATCATTGATACCCAGGACTCCTCCCTGTACTTTCCTAGATGGTTCAGTATAAAGTCCAAGACCTTCCCATACAGAATGGTTGTGTTCCACCTCCTGGCTGTTCAGAGCCTGTAGACAAAGGATCTAAACCTGCTAAAAGTGTCTTGGTAACTTTTCACCCTGTCCGGAGCTGACCTTGCACTGCAGGAGTCAGTGAGGAGCTGCCCAATCTGCTGGGGTGGGGGCTGGCAGGAGGGTCAGGAAAGGGGTGAGTCAGTTTAGTGCTCTGAAGCACCAGGAACACTGCACATTCCTTTGCAGATGGACACTGTTGGACTGAAATGACTACACACATCTCAATGATCAAATCCGGACACTCCTAACTCGGCTCTCCTCAGATTCACATGAGTTTCTGCCCTGCCTCTTTACCAGGCAAGGAATTGAAGTTCATCACAGAAGCCAGCTCCAACAGCCAGCACCATGCTGGTTTCGCTGCTCCCTGTATCAGTTCTTCATGAATACAAGATAAAATGCATCTACTTCGTTATCTCTACATTGCCAAATAAAACTTTGCTGCTTTCTTCTTCTTCACTCACAGAACTGGTCCACAGAGACATAGGGAAACACCATTCCTTCACATGCAGAATCACAGCTCTCTAATCCTTCAAAAGTGAAAAAAGATATAACTGGAAAAGTTTACTACCAGGCAACTGGGGTTGATTTCATCACACCAGCACTGCTGCCTGGGCACTGAAGACCTGGAGCCACAAGAGTTTTCAGAGCAAACCAGCCTGGCTTTGTCTCTGGCTGGTGGAGCAAGATTACAGTGGCTTTTCTCCCCTTTGACCCCCCTGGCATTGCACAGGACAGGTCAGATAATCACTAGTCTGTTTGTTTGTCTGTTTGCAAATCTCAGGAAGCAACTCCAGCAAAATCTCCTAAGTCATCAGAATGAAGCAAAACATGGTGTCAAAACAATGCAACCCCATCTCTACCTTCAGCAGGACCTTTATCAGGAATTATCACCTGTTTATCTCAGAGTTTGGGATTACAGCAGGTCCAGGCTGAAGGACCCCTCCATCCAGCCTGTGGTGAGGGCAGGCAGCACCACCCAGCCCAGGCCGTGCCCTCTGAAGGAGACAGCATTTCGTCACTTTGCCTGTTCTGAGTCCGGATGTGTCAATATTCAAATATCCACGCAGGAGAAAGGGAAACTACAGTAACTGGACAAACACACACCCAAGAGAGAGGACACTCCTTCCTGGTCTCTAATCCCCTGGTTCAATAAACCTTAGCAAATTACTGAGGTGAAATTTCTCCCAGTAATTCAGAGGTGTACAGAACACAGTACTTTTTAAAACAGTAGGTTCAAAAGTTTGGATTTGTACATGGATGATGAGTGTTTGCACAGCTGCCTCTCTGAAAGCCCTTCAAAACCAGAGTACTCCTAATTCCCATGGCTGCTCTACTGCCCCCTCCGTAGCTGGTTGTCCCACGTGTGCTGCATGTCCAGGAGCCAGGCAGCGAATGTGCCAGGCGGAAAATGCCCCCCTGCCTTGCCTGGCGGCGCTGAGGTGCGCTGGGGAAGGTGGTCACACACACAGCAGCTGGACAGGTGGAGCCGGCACGGCCCCGTCCCCACTCCCCTGCCCGCTGTGCTGGCTCCGGAGAGCCGGAGAGCCGAGTTCACAGCTCCAGCAGGTGAAGGACAGCAGCAGGCTGCTCTCCCAGGGAAGGCGAGCGGGGGTTCCCGCTCTCAGCACCCCCAGCTCGAGGAAGGGGCAGACCCACGAGCGCAGCCAGGGCAGCCTTTCGAGGAGCCAAAACATCCGGGGGTGCCAGCGCAGCTCTCCCGTGGGGAAGAGAAGGGATCATTCCCCGGGGGCTCTCTCCGCAGGGAGGGGCAGTGCGGGGCGGGGTTCCCTAGGGCGGGACCCCGAGGGAGGGGTGGCTGTCGGGGTGGCTGTCGGGGTCCCCGCGGGTCCCCCCGTGCGCGCGGAGCCCCGCGGGGCGGGGCCGGGGCGCGGCCGGCAGGGGGCGCGCCCGGCGCGGGTTTAAGTGGCGCGCGGGGCGGCGCGCGGGCGGCAGTGCGGCGCGCGCTCTCTGTCCCCTCGCTGCCACCGCGCCCCGGGCCGCAGACATGGCCAGCGGAGGGCTGCAGCTGCTGGGCTTCGTCATGGCCTTCCTCGGCTGGGTCGGCATCATCATCAGCACCGCCATGCCCCAGTGGAAGATGGCATCCTACGCGGGGGACAACATCGTCACGGCCCAAGCGCTCTACGAGGGGCTGTGGATGTCGTGCGCCATGCAGAGCACGGGGCAGATCCAGTGCAAGGTGTACGACTCGCTGCTCAAGCTGGACAGTAAGTTTGGGCTGGGAGCTGGTAGGGGTGTTGGGGTGTCCGTCCCGTCGGGCCCGTCTCCTCCGCCCCAGCGCCTCTTGCAGAGTTCGGGGCGGAGGTACCGGGCCCGCAGGGTCATTAATTACCCCGCTTCGGTGTCGGTCGCATCGAAACTCAAGCTGAAATATTTAGACTGAGTTTGCCGGCCCTATTGCACTTCCGATGTCCTATCTCCGCCGTCGTCCGTGTCGTCCCCACGCCCTTCGCCTCCTGTCGCGTTAGGGGTGTCGCTGCTGTCGGGCCTCACGGTCTCTGTCCCATTGGATGTGCTTAGCCTGTCCCTTCAGGGTTGAAGATGCAGCGCTCAGGGTCCCCCATCTCTTTTATGAGTCCTCATCCTGTCGGATGCGCGTCTCCTGGGGCTCCCCGCCGGAGCTGAGGGTCGCTCCCCGGTGGCTGTCCTTTGGGGCACCCTCGGCAGTGCCGCCTCCCCGGGAGGGGAGCGGGGGCCGGAGCCGCCCCTCATCCCCCTGCCCGTCCCCACCCAAAATGTCCCGTGGGGAGGAAGGGTTAGATTCTCTTCGTGCGTTCCGGAAAGCGCTGTGTTTGCGAGCAAGAGCTTTTCGCTGTAGAGGTCCAGCCACGGACCGGCTGCCCTCGCTGGACACGGCTGAGCGGGGGCAGAACCCAGCAGGGTGGCCAGAGTGGGCTTTTGGAGCACGGGTCCTGTTTGCCTTTGACTGTTTTGGGCTTTTGTTCTCTAGGAAAGTTGCTGCTGCTCCCGTGGGGCTTTTAAGCTGAGGGCTGGCAGGTGAACTGGCCTCCTGCCCAGGTAGCACTGCCTGGAGTTTTTAGACAGGCCATTATGCCAAGATAATCTTTGGGTCTCTTATCATGTCCTGGGACGGCAAAGCCATGTCATGCAGGCAGGAGCTGCAGCCTGGCTGCCTGGGGTGTCACTGGGGTGTTCAAGCGGAGCTGGAGCCTCAGAGAGGGCTGTTTCTAGAGCGCTGGGGCAGATAACATGCTGACACACAAAGGGGTGAAAAAAAACCGTACTACTTTCTCAATACCTCTCGTCTCATCTCGACTGCTGGAACACCCTCATCCCTCCCTAATTAATAAAATAATAATTGCCACTTTGGTCACCTTCTCTTTCCCAAAGGAATGAGCAGGCAGTTTCACGTATACCGCGGTCCGCGGGGAGTGTCCCCGAGTCCGATTGCCCCCAGCCCTTGCTGTGTGTCCCGCCGGTGAAGCCGGGCCCACGTTCGCGGGTGTCCCTCGTTCCCTTGTCCCTGCGGCCGGCGGGGGAGCGGCTGGTGCCCGTCGGGAGCGCTGCGCGCCCGCTCGGCACTCGCAGGGTGCGGGGCTGTGCTGATGGGGCAGGGCTGGGTCCGGAGTGCTTGGAGTGCTAATTACGTGTCCGCTCAGCTTAGAGCCTCTTATCTCTCCCTGGGGGTGGGGGGCGAAGATGACAGGAGTGGCTGAGGAATCTCTGTCCACCCCCTGGATGGCTTGCGAAAGGTAACCTTGCCTCGGGGGCTGTGTGCAGCCCATTGTGCCGTAAATGAGACCCGCCTGCGGAGCCCGCCTTGCAAAGGCTCCCCAGAACCTGCCCCGGGCCCTCCAGACCTGGCCCATTCACGGCTGAGGCCGAAACCAGCTGCTCCCCTCACCTTTGTCCAGCCAGCAATGCGAGCTCTTCTCTCCCAGGGCTACAGGGGAGGGAGGTGACAGGGACCGAGGCTGAGCTTGTGGTGGCTTTTTCTACTTCTCGCCGAGCTCTGCAGGACAGCATGCCTGAGAATTCTCAAATAACAGGAGATCGCCGTGTGTTACTCTCACGGGGAAAATCAGTGAGGGCTGGCAAAAGGGCTCCTCGTTCTTGCGGTCTCTCAGCTTGCCTAGGCTGTGCCTTTCCCGCTTTGAGGCAGATCATGCCTGGGGACATGCACCTTATCTGTCGTTTTCCCTCCTCGTGTCCCTTCAAGGTTTTGCAGCCACATAGGCCTGGGCAGGGACCAGCAGTGCTGGTTTGGGTGGAGGTGCAAAAAAAATACAAACCAAACCCCCAAACCATTTATACCCAATTCAACAGCAACACCCCGGGACAGGTGCAGTGGAGAGCTCCCTTACTGCATTCGTGTGTATCCTGGTGAAGGTAGCACAGCTGTGTGGGCACAACTTCTGCCTGGCCACGCTTTCCTGCTAGGGCTTCATATGCCCCAGGTGCTCTGAGCCACATGGCAGAGCCTCATGCCCTGATGGGAGAGGCTCAGCTCTGTAATTACTTTGTCCCTGTAGAAAGGACTGAACCTTCCTGCACCTGCAGTAACTCGTGTTTGTGGGAATGCTGAAAGGCTTTGCCAGCAAGTTTTGGAATATCTGGTAGCTGTTGCCATTGCTCTGGATGTGTCAGTGTTTGGCTGCAAGGCAGAGATGGGTTTGGCACAAGCTGATGAGCACCAGTAGCCAACCGAGGGGCCTCCAGTTTCCCGTGTGGGCACACTGCTGGAGTGCACCCGTGCTGGCACTTCTCCCACAGCTGTGTTCAGCTGAGGGCTTATGTCACTGCTCCTATTCAGGCAACAGAAAGGCTGCGTTTTGCTGGCTTACGTGAAAAGCAGTGCGTGGCCACACGCAGACACAGAGGCAACAAATGCCACCCCTGCAACAAGGCTTTGTTGCACAGCCTCAGCATTGTTCTTGTGGCCCTCCAGCATGGTCCATGGAGCTTAGCACAGCTTTGTGCTCCTCGGGATCTCAGGGGGATGGTCTTGGACAGGAGGGAGTAGGGCTCCTGGTACCTGCCTCTGAAAATTTTGAGCCCCACCTAACCACATTCTCCTGTTCAGGACAGATGTTTTTCTGGATCCTGTCAAGGCTGTTTTAGCTGAAGATACTCATCGTCCTGTTTGGTTTTGCTGGGAGAGGTTCTGTGCTTGAGACAAGCTGAGACTCATCTATCACTTCATCACCAAACCTAGTACATCCACAATGAGCCTTTGTGCCCTAGCCCAGAAAATAAACAAGGTTTTGAATACCCTCTGGGTCAAGCAACATGACTGAAATGTGAAATCTTCCCTCCTACACCTTTACCACCTTGGCTGAGCCTGTTCCAGGAGCTGAGGAAAAGAATGGGTGGGGGGAAGGAAAGGTTCATGCTCAGGTTACTGCTGCCCAATTCTGGTGATAGGGGAGTTGGGATGGTGGCCCAGGGAGAGACAAAGTATGAGGGACATGTGTCCCATTCTCCATCTTTAGATCTTGATTAAACAGGTAGAACCTGCTGGTATCTGTGCTTTCATGTGGGTTAAGGGTTAATTTGCTAGTGTTTCTCAACCCCTGTTCCTTCCTGATGAAAAATCTCGATTGAGTGATAGTCTCACTTGTGCTGGCTTTGAGAAGGTAGAGGGTTACTTGGAATGCCACCGAGGCTGTTCCTGTGCAGTGCTCTGGTGTGTCTGCAAGAGGGATGGGAGTCTGTTGCAATACACTGGCTTTATTGCTCTACAAGAAGCTTCTAAGCAGCTTTTAGTAGCTGGTGTTACTATGTGTTACTAAATCTCTTGGTAAGGGAATTTCCATGCTCTGTGGGAAAACAGGCTGCCCAGGTCTCCTCTGACCAGGAATCTGGAAATGGTGGTATCATGCTTGTCTTGCTACTAATCTTTATTTGTCAGTGAGGGTAGGAGGGCATTGAACCTTAATTGCTTTCAGATATGCAGAGTACAAGGCCGCTGTTGCCTACTGAACTTGCTGCTTGTGCACTGGAAATGCAGTAGGGAATTCCTAACCTTCCCATTTTGTAAAAAAGCAAGACCCAGAGTCCCTGTCCTGCCTCGATAGCTTGGAAGAGGTCGGGAGGTGCTTTGAAAGCATCCAGGCTGGAATCTGATGCTGATGGGTATGCAAGGTGGGCCTTTGCAGGGTCTGGTAAGGGGATTGAGAGCCTCCAAGCCATTATCAGCTTTTGGGTACAGTGAGAACAGCTGCAAAGTGTGAGAAATGTTTACTGGCCACCTCTGAAGCTGTTACTGCTCGCTCAGATCTTCAGTCCCCTGTCTACTGCTCAAAAGTAACTTTCACATGCTGGCAGGGCAGCCCAGCAGGATCTCACATCTTGCTCCTTGCAGGGAACCCAGCTTTGATGAAACCCCGGTGGGAAGGCTTTGCTGGCTTCTCTCGGGGGTGGACAGTGGAACATGCTTCCTGTACTGCAGGGGTGCTTGCAACTCTTGGGGAACTTCCTGCGTAAGGATTAGAGGGAACTGCACAGCATCTGTTTCACCTGTGTTCTGTCATCAGTTAGTTGGATGAAGGCCCATGGGAAGGGAAGGAAAAGTCCTTATTTTAAATTAAGGCAGTTGATGAGCATCCCTATCAGAGAATAATCTGCACAATAATCTGCACAGAGCCATTACAGTAATTTTGCTTTACAAACAGGCATTACAGAAATCCCATGGCACTTTCCCAACAGCTTTTCTGTAATATAAATGACATAAACAGATTGAATAAGGAAATGGGATGATAGAGAAAACCCTCAAACATCTGCAGGTGAAGTACTGAAGTATTTTTTATGTAACTAAGCAGTTACCAGCAATTACTTCTGTCTCAGTTAATGAGAATTGTGGGAAGGAAAGCTTATTACTTAGGCTTCAGATAAACTGAATAAAGTTGTTTGTGTCTAAAACTAGTAACAATAATTCTGAATGGTTTGTTAATGTTTTTTTAGGACATGGAGTTTATTTTGTGAAACAGGTGTGAGCTGCAGCTGCATGTCTGTGGACTTTGGTGGTATTTTATGCCTTGCAGAATGCACATTTGTTCTTAATTGTCATCAAGGGTTTTAAGCCTCCATTTTTCAGTTCTTGCTGCTTTGTTGCTATAGAGTTTTCAGGCTGTGTCTCTCATTGCTAGCCAGCAATCAGAAGGCTTGGCTTCAGAGTCAATACTGGTTTGTATTGACAAAATACTGTTGCCATCTGACAGCTGTTGTTTGGTGTCAGACCAGTTTGTCTCACCTTGTCTAGGACTGTATTTTCCCCCAAGGGCTCCCAGGACTGCCTGGGCTTTCCTGTTCCTGTTGGTGAGACAGTTGCAGCAGCAAGGAGTGTGGGGGAAATCCAGTTTTCCCTCTAATATGGTAAAAGTTGTAAAGTTATATTGCTGTGGATTACTTCCACTTGCTATGGGCAGCCCGTCCTGTTTAGCAGGTTGAGACAATACTGTACTTGTATAATTCTGGACTTTTAAAGCATCTGGAAACCATGTGAACAACAGAACAATTATTAAAGTAGCTTTCCCAGCCCCTGGATGTGCCGCTTCCATTGACAGCGTGTCTGTTAATGTGTAGTTAATAACTGGTAGCTTGTATGATGATTAACTGTGGCCAGTGCACTGCACACATTGCAAAAGTGGTAGGAGCACAAAAGCGCTGCTCCCAGGCTGTGCTGGGAGCACAGGGTGGGTGGAGGATGGTTGAGCTGGCACAGTCATGTCACATTACAGCTTCTTGGGACAAAGGAACAGAATGTTCTGCAAAGGCTCCAACCTGTTCTGCTGTCCCACTGCAAGTTTCCTGCATGCTTCTGTCCCCTTGTGCCATGGAGCCATGCATGAGGAGGGGGCGAGGGCACCAGTTATCCCACCAGTGTCTGCTGAGAGTGGGCAGCCCTGGGGAATACAGCTCACAATGCTGTATTTTGTTCAGCTGCTTCTGCAAAGCTGTCATGGCATGCATCTGGTTAATGCTTATACATCTTGAGATTTTAGTGCGTTTCATAGCTGGGTTTTTAGAGGTCATAGAAACTTTTTCCAGCATTTTCCTGTGTTTGTCCCTTGGCACTGTGTGTGAAGGTGAAATGTTTCTTCCCACCCTTATAACTGTTTTTCTAGTTTTTAGAGATAGCATTGCCTATTTTGAGATTCATGAAAGACCTCTTTCAAAACCCTCTCCTGTAAAGTAATTTCTGCTGGAGCAAGACTGAGCCAAGCTTTCTGTAGCCTTGATAAAACAGGTTTGGTACCTCTGTAGAAAATATGGTTTCCCATGCCCAGTACAAACTGATATTCAGCCATGGGCCTCTCCAGAGTTTCTGCTGTAGGGCACAATTTAGCCATAAGTGTATGGCAGCTGAATTGGTTGTCTGGGTGGGCAACCTGTCAGCTGAGGTCTTTCTGAATATTGGCATGGCTTTTGTAAGGTAGAAATTACTTTTGGAGTGTAATCTCTGACATTGGAGGTAAATCAATTAAAAATGAGTTTGGGTACTGCAGTGGTGATTTATGCTAAAGTGACAGATGGCTTTGTTAATGGGTTTCTGTACTCGGTGCAGCAGATGGGTTTTGATTAACACGGGTGGTGCGGAGGTGTGTCAGCTTCACCTTTGAAGGAAGTGAGAGATGATATTAGCCAAGTTGATTGAGGAATTTTTCCCAAGAAAGCCAACCGTCATCTTATGGAAGTGTGTTCCTTCCTGTTGCTCTGATTATTGTCTTTTTATTGTGTTGTTTGTAACTGGTTTCATAATCTATTTACAGAACAATAAGGTTGTGTGTGAAGGGGCAGATGGAGATCTGTTTTAGAGCAGAATTAGAGCCTGATGTTGGTGTGGGTCACAGGAATTCTCCTGCACAAGCAGTTCTATGGGACTAAGTGTGGTAAAGAAGCTGCAGAGGATGGCTGTGTGGCTTTGCTTTCCTTCTGGCCAGTGCCAGGTCTGAGCTCTGAGTTTCAGACAGGGCCACAGAGCCCATGGTTGAGGCAGGCACTCAGGTGGGCTCACCATGCCAGCCCTGACTGAGTGGGCAGGTGCCCTGTTAAAGGCTTAAACCTTGCAGTTCAAGCCTGAAATGCTTTGCAGAGCTCTACCAGGATGCAATCAGGGTGTTTTGAGGGGTGAACTCTAGACCTGAGACTGTGTCAGGGACACTTGTGCCTTGGTTACAGCATGTTCCTTGGAGCTTACTCATTTTATTAGCCAGCCTTGTTTGTTCTCAGGGCTTTACAGAGCTGTATATGAAAATTCATTCTGTTCAAACAAACCTGATTTGCCAGACAATAAAGCTCAGGCTCTTATTTCACTACTAGTCAGGTGTTTTGTCACCTGAGGGTCTTTTCAGTAATGACTTAATTTACATTACTTTTTTCTTTGGTATCAAGAAAATCTAAATTCAGTAGCTCACATTCACAGGGTTAGTGTGTCTTCATGCCTTCAGATGAGTTCATATAAAAACCAAATCCTAAGGTACATCAAGTCTGTCTGCTGAGAACTCAGCCAAATTCAATGCTTGCCTATGGGAGGCATCACCCCATGCTCCAGCTCTTCAAAAGCACAAGAGGCTCTTCAAGCATTTGAGTATCTTTGAGTCAATTAAGCTAAATATTTTAAGTAGAGAAGAAAACAAGGTATTTTTCAATTGGCTGGGAAAGCCCTATTTCTTTTGCAATTGTATTTTTATACCCTCTGGGACTCAAACTGAGAATGTAGCACCAAAAAAAAAAAAAAAAATTAAATCAGCACTGAGTTATTTGTATAAAAGATTTTGGAAGTGTTGAGCAGTAAATGGGCCTTGCTGTCTGCTGTGGCACTATTCATATGTATGTCACTATTCATATTAAAACGTGTGCTTAAGTACTTTGTCAAGGTAGAGCCTAAATCTGAATACTTCTTTTGATAAACAGATATGTCCTTCCAATTGGTATTCAAATGATCAAGGAACAAAAGATGTCTGAGGGCAATTCCCAGGTCATTTCCTGCAAAAAGCTGCTGCATGCCCTTGTTTGCCATGCATTTTAGAAGAGGCTGAGAGTCCTCTGATCCTGATGCATGACAGTCTTGAGACTAAAGCTGAGAGGGAATGTCTTGCTTGGATGTATCCTGTGTATCAGGGAGCAGGAATATTTAGCTACAAGATTACTGAGCCCAGTAATTTGAATTTCGATTTGTATCTTGACTTGACTTTGTGGGTAACTGAAATGCTGTTGTCTTCCAGGCAGTCTGCAGGCCACAAGGGCTCTGATGGTGGCTTCAATAGTCGTGGGGCTCGTTGGCATGTTTGTTGCATGTGTTGGCATGAAATGCATGAAGTGCATGGAAGATGACCAGGTGAAGAAGATGAGGATGGCTGTTCTCGGTGGGGTGATCTTCATCATTTCAGGTTGGTAACACACGGATATGTTGAGTGTTAAATGTCCTGTTTCCCAGGTGGTATATATCCTGTGGAGGATGTGGGAGGGCTTGATGTGCTGCTCCAAGAGCATTTTGATCTGGGAACTCCTTAGAGGACTTTGGTTCAGGCTACCTGGGGCACTTTGGCACGGGCATTACAATCTCTATATGGACTTTATGCTTTCCATATCTGTTGGCAGAGCTGAGTTTGACCCTGCTTCAGTGGAAAAAAGGCTGTCAGCAGAGCAGTCCTGCCTTTGCTGCAGTGTAATTGTGGGAAACCACAAATTTGTTCTTCTCTCCCAACCAGCCTAAATGGAACAGCTCAGAACTTCCAGGGTAGCAGCAGCTCAGCTTTACTCCAGATGCTGATTCTGCTGCATTCTTATATTTGCAGTGATTTTGCTGATTGTTTTTTCTTAAGCCATGACATTATGTTCTCTTTATGTGCAGGTCTGGCAGCGCTGGTGGCCACATCGTGGTATGGCAACAGAGTGGCTCGGGCCTTTTATGACCCTTTCACCCCCGTCAACACCAGGTACTGACCCACTTGGTATAACACTAGTTTAGCATGACAAATACACACAGGGCTTGCAGCCACTCAAAACAAAGAGAGGAATTTTCTGAACTAGCTGGGCTGGCTTCAGGCTGTGCAGAAAGAGCTGGGACCAGATCTCATTATCCATGTGGCTCTTAGGTTCTGGCTTTAAGGTAACATCACTGCCAGAGACCTCACTGGTGGGACTGCTGTGATTTTTGTCCCACTCCAGGCTAAAGGCACAGAGCATGGCCTGCAGCTCTGGTGCAGGGTGGTGGGGGTGACCCAAAATGCTGGAAAAACCTGGCTCTGAGCTGTAAGGGTCAGCAAAGTTTGACTGCTCCAAGCTGCTGCCTTGTAGGAAGCCACATCCATCCCAATTTCTGCTTCCTTCTGCTCTGTATGAATGTATTACTGCAAGTTATACCTCTGGATTACAATGATTCTCACTTTCTCCCTTTCTTCTTCAGATTTGAGTTTGGGTCAGCTCTCTTCATTGGCTGGGCAGCTTCATCTCTGGCCATACTGGGGGGATCCTTCCTCTGCTGCTCCTGTCCCCGGAGAGAAACCTCATATCCACCCACCCGAGGCTACCCAAAAAATGCCTCCTCCACAGGGAAGGATTATGTATAATGAAACAAAGAAGAGGAGCCACCAGCACTGGTAGTGAAAGCATTTTGGAGAGGACACTACAATGCCACTGTCCTGAGCAGAGTCCAGGCTCTAGGTTCTGCCTTCCTCTTTTCCCAAAAATGTGTATATTTTTGTAATCCTCTTTGCTACTGGACGTAACTTCTCCTTTCTCTCCCAGCCCGTGGAGGAAGGCTAGCCTAGATTCATAGGTATTGCCACTGGAAAGATGAAACCTCCAAGCTTGGGTTAAGTTTAGTATTTGGGAGTAAAAGGGAAAATGATACTGTTTTTATAGACGGATGTTGGTGCTTTTTTTTCAGTAGGTTTTTTTTTTGTTGTTTTTTTTAAATAGATGGTAACAATTCAGTCCCATATCCCATTAAGTTTTAGAGCCCAGTGTGGTGTGTGTAGAAATTAAAGGAACATATATTGTATACAAATGATGAAACCAATAGCTTAAGGGGAAACATAATTTTGGGGAAAAGACCTTACATGTAGGAATGTTTGAAGAGATGTAAAATGCTCTTGTACTGTCTTATTGGCATCATCTTCAGCACCCTCCTTTCCATGCAGACAAAGGGTCACAAACAAATTGCTGTGACTTAAGCGGAAATCCACACTGTCTGTGCACATGCTGTTGGCTAATGGAAGATGCAGTGTAAGGTAGAGACCACAGAAGTTACCAGACTCCCAAAGCATCTGCAGGTTTCCCTGGTGCCAGGGAAGAGCTCAAGGAAAGGGATTGCCTTCTGTTTTCACTGTGTGTCTCTGAGGCTGTTCCTTAGACACCAAGCACTGCCAGTGGTTATTTCTCCATGTTCCCACTCTGGCAGCTGAGCTTGAAGCTTTATCCCCCTGTGTGTGTTACAGCTCACCTTTTAACACTCTCCTCTTTCCTCAAGGCTTTCTCATTTGGGCTTAGTTTCCCAATCTCCATTTGCCTGATGCAGCTAGCTGTGTTAAACCAAACTGAATGCACTGCCACTCCCTGATGTTTCCCCAAAGATACCTCACACGCTGCCATTCCATCCTGTCTATTTCTTGTAAACACTTTCAGTGATGATATGAAGGCAAATTCCAAGAAAACTGACCTAAAGGTTATGGCATTTGCTTGTAATCCAAGCTCACCAAAGAGGAAGAAACAAACATTTTAAAGATATAGCCATCCTTGCATAGAGTCATATCTAAAAAAAGAATGCTGTTCTTCAGAGGTTCCCACCCCTTCCCCTGAAACACCCAGTCAGTCACTTGGAGTTGGCTGACACTGGGAGTTCAGTCTTATGATTCCTAGAGGGATGGTGCCACTTCTCCAAAGCTCAGCCTTTTTGTATAGAAGGAAACTGGTGCTTCTGACCAGGCTTTTTATAATTGTGTATATGTTCAGAGGCATCAGATCTCTTGATTTCCTTCTGTAGACAGGGAGAGCCTCTGGCTGAGCTACGTACCTGCCACATTGGTGGTCTGCACAAGCCTTGTACCTCTGTTTTACCTGACTTCTGCAGCATAAAGTTACTAAAAAAAAAAAAAACCAACCAGAGCATTTGCTTCAGGCTTGAGTTGATGTTGGCCTGTACTTGGAGCTGGGCCATGTGGCTTCCCCTTCTCTGTGGGGAATTGCCTGTGCACAGCAGCTGCCTCAGGAGACCTCCTGTCTTGGGAGGTGGCAGCTCAGGTCACATTAAAGAGCTGTTGAAGTCTGTGCTTTTGTATTTGCATTAACCCTGAGCCAGGGAGCAGATGCTTGTATTGGGAACTTGTACAAAGTGTTTAAACAATTTCAATAAATGGACTTTTTTAAGGAAAATTAGACTATTACTTCATTTCTTGTTTTTGATCAGAACTTGGAACGGTGCACATGGAAGTGAAGAGTGGGACTTTGGCTTTTAGGAGCCTGCCTGCCAGGATGGAGCTTGTTTAGCTGTGTGTATCTACAGCAGACATAGGTGGGGACAGATCTTCTGCAGTGAGTCAGGCAATTGTGGCCTCTGGAAGAAACTCACCCAGTAATTGCTCTGATTGCAGCCCGGGAACCAGAAGGTCTGCTCTGCTCCCCGGCAAGGCAGGCTGCACCCTGGGTGGAGCAGGAAGGGGCAGGGGGAGGGCAGACGGCTCCCTTGCAGGGGGTGGGAGCTGCAGGAATGGGGAAGGGATGGGGCACAGAGCCAAGGTGTTCCCAGGAGAGGCAATCTGCCTTCAGAGCAGCGAGAGTTCTGCTGATCCATGTGGGATTCCTTCCGTCTCACTCTAAAGCCCTTTAGGGGAGTGTACTGTGCTTCTATTGTGACAGCACAACCTTTTCTGGGGGCCAGGTAGAGAATGGTTCCTGTTGGGCAGGGGATCCTCTAAACTGCACTGATACCTCCCCAGGATAGCAAGACTCTGCCTGCTTCCCCCTGCCCTGGAAGCCTTTTTCTGTTCATTGGGGGTTTGAGTTCATCCCCTTCATATTTTTGAGTACTTGTGATGAGAGACAAACTGTATTTAAAACACTTTCTCAAGCTCAGTGGAGGAGCTGCCTCCTCTAGTCCCTCACTCTCCAAGGGCTGTTTGCTTTTGTAATTACAAACAATAGGAACAAAGCTAATTAGGCCTTTTAAAGCTGGCAGAGCAAAACAGCCAGGCATGTGGCTGGCTGAGTGAGCTTGCAGTGCCTGGAGCAGGCTGGTTGCCTGGCATAGTTTTGGGTCTATGGTCATTCTTATTCCAACCTGTCAATTAGTCAAGGATTTCCATTGAGATTAATTTTTTTCCCATGTTTTCATTCTCACTCCCTCTCCAAGGACTTCTGCAATTTCTACTCTGAAGTTTCCTGGGCAGAGGAGAAAATGGAAAACAATGGTCAGTAAGACTTCTCAGCAGCTGGCAAAGATAGACCACTGCAGGAGATGCAGATCTGTGTGTGAGACTGGCACAGAGGCAGGAGCCAGAGGCTACCTTGTTTTTTTGCTATACTTTTAACTGGACAAAGTTCAAAGCCAAACTTTCATTTCCTCTCCCCCTTCTGCCATGATCATGCAGTTCTACTTGGCTGTGTTTTCTTTGTTTTCTTTGATGACCCTTTGGCCATCTCTGCTGTAGGCTGCATAGAAAAGGAGTTGCATGGGTTGAAAGCTGGGGGAGTTTCTCACTGGATTTCAGTCTGTGCACGTGACTGACATTCCTGCTGCTAAAGCCATCTTGCAATGAAATGATGGCATTTGTCTCTGCAGACAATAGGAACTTTGACTGCTTCTTGGCATCTTCTTCCATATCATATTTATTATTCACATGGTGCCAGAGCTCTGTATACTATGCAGGGAACTTCACTGTCAGTGGGAATTACATGCTCATTTATATTGCTTAGATATTTCAAAGGAATAAGAGACCTCAAGATGTTTTTGGAATAGACTCAGCTTGTTGGATTTCTTGGCTTCTCCAACTCAATAATTCTAAGAAATCATCCATGCCCAATGCCTTTTTCAGATTCAGTTTCTGATTTGCACATCAGCTTCTTGTAATAAATTTGGCTTTGTTTTCTATGTTGCTCTTGAACATATAGCTAAAGAATATTAAAGCACTGAAAACTGACAATTAAGATCACAGAAATAGCCAAGAGACCTGTTGACAGCTCCTTGTGAAACATTTATACAAGCTCAGAATCTTTTTAATATAAGGCAGAAGCAGAAATAATGGCATTACTGAGGGAAAGAAGTTAATGAAGGACTTCTTAAGAGAAAACCCCAGAACTGTCAGTAACCTGAAGTTGCTCAAAAGCAGCAGATTTACAAATCTAGATGAGTAACCAGACTGAAAGAGCTCGAGCCTTTGTCCTGAGCATGGAGACACTTGGAGTGACTTTGGGGCAGCCAATGAAGTGACAGTGATGTAAAATTGTTTTGGTGTTTTCCCAAAGGACAGCTAAAAGCTGCCAGCATCTTCCAGGGTCTTACACCTAAGTCTACCTGAAAAGTTGTTTTGTGGTCAGCTCTTTGCAGTGTCAGCGCTGCAAATCACACAACAGCCTGGGTTGGAAGGGACCTTTAAATCTCACCTCGTCCATGCCCTTGCAATGGGTGGGGACATCTTCCAAAAGTCTTGTAATGTCAGACCTCACCAGTGGCCAAAGCCCTGGCAGCTAGTGTGTATACCATCAGGATTACTCGCCCACAATGTTTGCCCACTACCTTAGCACCTACCAGCTGGCAGAGGAGATGGCTGGTGTCACACAGAGCAGAGGAGCACAGGCTCATGACAACCACATGTTTCAGTGTTGGGGCTTTGCATCCAGCTGATCTGAGCTTTCCAAACTGGCCTTTGGATTGCAACACAAACAGTATTGCAAGGGTGTCCTCCCCGTCCCCCTTCATTAGACTCTTCATTCCTCCACTCCCACTGGTTCTTCAATTTGCCTTGTTGCTATTTCCCTGCTTCTAGAAGTCTAGCCTGCACAAGGAGCTTGTTCTTCTATAGCATAGTGCTTTTGACTCTTTCTGCAGCTCCTGAAGTCCTGTGCTCGGGCATCTGCATCACTGAGCAGAAAGGGAAAAACACTCCTTTGTTGAGCCTCATGTGCTTGATTGGAAAACTTCCCAACTCCTACAGCTTTTCCAGAAAAGCCCTGCCTGGATTCCTAGCATACTGCATTGGGGACTTGGTGTTCCTGGGGTCTACATTTCCTACAGGGACCTGCTGTGGACACCAGGAGCGCCTGGAGCTATGGAGCCTGTAGGTGCTCCTGCTTTGCTGCCACAGGGACCACAAGGAGCCTTCAGCTGGTGGGTCCTGCCAGGGCTAGGGGCCAAGCCCTGGGCAGCCTACCTGGATAACACATCTGCTGGGTTTGCCTTGAGGCACAGAAGCCACCTCCACTCCTATCTGGTTCATCAGCCAGGCCCAGGAGCAGGTTTCATGGCAGAAACATGAATTTTGATGTTAAGTTTCCCATATTTTTGCCTTGCTCTAGAATGGCTCTGCTTCCATTTTGTCCTGATTCACTATAGTTGTGCAGGTCCTCCCTTCTGCTAGAAGAAGGACTATTTGGAAAGATGTTTTCTTCACCAGGCAGGTCCATCTGACCATACCAGGCTGTTACAGCCAGGCTGGGTGGCAGATTCTGGGACATTGCACAAGTCTGCATTCTTACCATGGTGTTTTTGTACTTCACCTACCACAACATAAAAGTCCATACGTGCAAAAGCTACATCGCTGCCTCTTGTCCAGGAAGGTGAAGGATGTGACTGACATAAAAAACTGCATTTTCATATCAGGGCAGAGGATTCCCAGGACTGAGGGGTGCAAAGACAGCCTTTGCCAATGTCCTATAGCTTGCAGGTAGGTTTTAATGGAAAAAAAGGAGAAAGTGAGGGAAGAACAATATGAACTAGATAGTGCCAAGTTTGCTTTCTTCCCAGGCTCCTAGAAAAGTCCCAGCTATGTGAAAGCTGCTCAGTGCTAATAACTGTTCTCCCCTGCCACGGATTCACTTCCCACTGCAGCCAAGGGCTTTGACTTTTGGTTTGGGAACCACACAGCAAGGTTCAGCAGGTGGGAGGCATGGGATGCTGCTGCTCCCAGCCCAGCACTCCTGGCTGCCCTCAGAGCCAGCTGCCCCAGCAGGACAGCAGCCGGGGAGACTGAGAACAAGCTCAGCCAAGAGAAAAAAAAGCAAGAAATAGCATTCTTATTACAAGGTAAACAGTATTAACTCCGTCTTGGGGGAGTAGAAACATCACGGCGGTGATCGGCTTTTCTGCCCACAAGCCGTGGAAGGGCGGTGGAACGCGCTCCACCCTCCCCTTGTGTAACACTCCCCACGCAGCAGCTGTAAATAATCATTTACCTGTGGCTGCTCCTCTTTCGCTGCTTTTCTTGTCAAACGCAGCTCCCAGAGGGGTGGCTGCCCTGAGGTGTGCATGGCAGAGGCTCAGCCCCGGGGCTGGCAGAGCTGTGTGCCCCGCAGCCAGAGCTGGAGCCCGGGTTATTCCTGCAGCGAGGCTGCCAGCTGCGCTAAGGGGGATGGGATGGTGTGGGCTGCATTTGTTGTTTTTCCAGGAAAAAGAGCTCAACGGTTCCTTTTAATTATTGTTTTCCCAGACCCACAATAACATTTCTCCATGCTGCATTCTCTAGAAAAGGTCTGGTAAAAACACATTGGCCAAAACACATCTGTCATAGAGCCAGGTCTGCTTGTTTACCTGATGCCAGGATTTCATCACAGGTGCTCTAAGGTCTTCTCTGAACTTTTCCTGACTTCAGGTCCTCAGAAACTGAGGACAGAAAGGGGAAGACAGTCCCTTCCTATGTGATTTTTGTTTGGTTTTTTTTTTTTCCCAATGAGTTAAAAATGCCTCAGAACTGACCCAGACCTATGGGTAGTCACTTTTGTTGAGATTTACTGCTCACTGTCATATTGTAACATGACAAAAGCATCCTTTGGGAAGTATGCATGGGATGGATGCTCTGGGAGCATGAGCAGAAATGTGACCATGGGCAGGCAGCCCTGTGCACAGAGCAGGGGAGATAAAGAGTAATGAAACCCTTGGCCGCCGCCTTCCTTCAGGGAGGGATGTGGCCTTGGCCCAGCAAGCAGAGTCTGCACAAGAGGGAGTCTAATTTACAGTGCCCTGTAATTTGCTGATGCCGTAATATGTTTAGCTTGGGGAGAAGGCTGTGTTGATGTTAGCATGTTCACTCACACTGGAGCTCTGGAAAACAATGCCACACAGGGCTGGGGCTTGGCCATCCTCATGAAAATAACGGGCAGTAGCTCAGCTGGGCCTGAGCTGTCGGGGCTTTTGTGGGAAGGAGGAGCCCCCTGAACCCTCCAGGTAGGATGTGACAGCCCAGCACCTGCTGACACTCACTCTTCTTTAAGAACTACTGCTGAGGTTAATTAGACTTCAAGTGTCAGTACAAGACCAAGCAGGATTTCCCTAATGCTTTTGAACTGGCCCCAAAAACTGATTGCAGTGTCAGAAAACACAGCTTCATTCTCCCATCTGTGATTTTTCCTCTAGGGTGCTTTTTTGAGTCCAGGAAATGAAGGTGAGGATATTGTTGTCAGTACCAACAGTGATAGCAGAAATACCACAAATGATCTCAAGACATAGACTGGGCTGCCAGGGTAATTCTAGACAGACCGACAGCCAATAATTACTGTTCTGTGATCAGGTCCTGCTTTGGGATACATTTTTGTGGCTCAAACACACCTCTCTGTTTGCCTGGTAGATTTGTTAGTAGTAATTCCTTACACTTGTGCAGCGCTTGAGCTCATGGGGCTGCTCCAGGCTGTGCTGCATCTTTCAGGGTGAGACTGCAGGACTAAGCCCTGCAGATACAGAAAATACTTGTTTGAAATTCAAGCTAACTCCAGAGCAAGTATTCCTTTCCACAAGACTTACATGGCTCTTTACACCTAAATTCTTCATCATCCTCAGAGCAGCCAGGTGAGTGAGGATAGTGTGTTCACTCTGCTTACAGATGGGCAGCAGACAAACCATAGCCCTGAACCTTAAATGCCTGAAACCAAGTCAAGTGCCTGCAGACCCAGGAGGCTTTGGATTTGGGTCTTCTGTCATCTGTGCTGGTGCTTCTCCTCCTCCACAAATGCACCACACCCCCAGGGAGCTCTGTGTGTGTTGGAAGGGAGAAGTCTCCCTTGCTCCATCCTTGACAGCCATATGTTCTTGAGTCATTTTTGCCATCTCTGGAACACACTGAGCTGAGTGAAGAGTTCTCTGCTGGGTTTGCAGTGGGTGGTGGGGCCAGCAGAAGGCAGGGAGCTGGGTTGAGACCCTGCAGCTCAGAGGCAAAGGAGAAAAGCAGAGTGATGGGGTAGGACCACACTTCTGGCACCAATGACTCCTTGGGCAACACAGGTCAGCAAAGCGCCCAGGCTTTCCACAGAATTCCTCAGAATCTGGAACATAAGTGTCTGCCTGTGTTTCAAAGAAATCATGAAATTTTCCTTGCAAACACCTAATTCTACTGAAGGCAAGAGTTAGACCTGATGTAGAGCAGCTCTTATCACTGCAAGACAATATTTTAATAGAAATTTCCTTACAAGCTCCCAGAGCCAGGCTCAGGCCAGCTTTGAAAGATGGTGACATCAAGACTAAAGTTAGGAACAGATGAAGACTGCTCTTACAGAATTACACTTGGCATGAACATTTTTCCAAAGAAGACATATCAGGTGTTTCGAAATAAGTTAAAAACATTAATTACAGCTGTAGCAGTAGTTCAGAATGTGACAGGTCTTTTAGAACTTGCTGCCATAGATCACAATGTCAATATTGCAAAAGAGTAGTTTGTTTCCATCATAATCAAGTTGTCTAGCACTGAATAATGGACTACTGGAGGCTCCCTCTTTATCTTGGCATACACAGAGCTCAGCAGTGTGTGTCAACACCAAAAACACTTAAAGGATTGCATTGCTTTGTCTGCTTGGACCCAAAAATACAAGGGCTTTGGAGGAGATTCAAAGTGTTTTGTAAAGTACCTACTCTAAGCCAGCTTACCCCTTCTAATATGGGCAAACTTGCTTATCTATGTCCTGGTGTTCAGAACTTAGCCCTCCCTTTCCTCCTATTATTCACCTGGATAATGAAATCTGTGCTGTACGAAAGGGGCAGTGACACACAGTGCACACAAACTTGCAGAGGTTTCCATTGGTGCACTTCTACCCAAATTATTTCAGTGTTATTTAAATGGTGTTGGCCCTCAGCCCCTCTGAGCAGTGGCTTCAGCTAAGCTGTGCCAGCTGCCATACAAACAGCTCAGAGCCTCAAAAAATACATAATATATTAAGGGTGGGACAGACCCAAATATATACACTTAAATCAACTTGTCCATGCATGACTGGAGCGCAGTAACAGCTCCAGTGAAGCAGCCAGTGCTGAGCTCAGTGTCCCTGAGCCTGCAGCACCTGGACCCCTTTTTGGGGCATAGCTTGGCTATTCCTATTAACTTTAAAGAAGGCATACCTATGGAAATGATAGGACAAATGCAGCACAGAGGGTCCTGAAACTGACCATAGTCTTGTCCCTGTTTAATTAATTTAAGCATTTCTTACAGAAGAGCTGCAGATGGCACATTAAGTGCAGGGCAAGCTCTGCTCCCTTCCTGCTAGAGCAGAGATGTGCAAGTAAAGCAGTGGATCTGTTAATCTCTTCTGTGATGAGATTTAGATAAAGCTTGTTTGGGACTCCCCTGTGACATGGGTAATTTTGATTCACATCTCTTGGACAAATCAGAGCTAAAAGCAGTGATTACCACATTCATGACTTCCCACAGGAGATTCTTTCAGGACATTTGAGTTTTTACCTTTTTGCAGAACTAAAAGAAGTTAAAAAAAAAAATGCTGATAAAACCTAAACACACACTCTTCCTTCTTTCCATGGAATTTAACTGCAAAACAACTTACAATGTAGCTAATAAAAAATGGAAAATTTCCTCTGAGAGTCATATCTTTTCCTCTCAAGAGCAATTGAGGCGATTTCCTATGAAAGCCTGTTTCTGCCCAGTGCCAGTAGCAATGTTTTTCTTCTCAGGATAGGTGGCTGCACATATTTGTGGAGACCACCAGTGCACTTGCTAATGGATGTGCCATAACACCCAGCCTGGGATGGGAGGTGTCCCTCCCCACAAGCATGGGTCTGCTCCTAACATCAGCAACTTTTCATCCCTGTGATCCTTGGGGCTCCTGTTGGCAGTGAAATCTCTTCCATGTCAGAGATTTATTTTTTCCTGCTGGATGTTTCTCATGTGGCTTCAATTCTGTTTGTGGAGGCAGCTGCACGCACAGATCAGAGGAACGGGCTGGGAGCAGAGTCAGCTTCCCACAGCTTATCTCTGGTTGACTAGGGCAGGTGGGGAAGGGAGGATGTGGGCTCCATCCATCCCAAAACCTGTGGGATGGCTCAGGATTGTTACTGAAGTGATGCTATCTTCTGGCAGAGAAGACCAGAAGAATTTGGTGGGTGCAACCTGGGACACATTCCCACACCCGCCTCTGTATATTTACACTCATTCAGCTCCAACATCCCATTAAAGCTTGATGGAAGCAATTTAAAAAAGCAGCAGTAGCTGTTCTTGCTCATTTGTGAAAACCAGCTAGTGAGATTCTGTTACAGATGAGCAGTCAAATTTGAAGCTGACTGGTGAAGTTAGGCTCTCAGGGTTATTTTGTGTTTCGGAAACGTTGTGTGTGTATGTCAGTGTAACACAACCCAGCCCAGCACAGGGAGCCTTCCAGAAGGGTGAAGTTTAGGGTCAGTAGAGTGGAGAATGGGGATCTGTTCTGACTAGAACCAACAGGAGAAAATGTGTGTTCATACAAGCATGCACATCTGTAGGTGACACACACACACACACACACACTGGACTGTTTGCAAAGACCAATGCCAGAACATTAGAGGTGATTCCAGCATCTGCTTGAAAAATAATTCTAGCAGTATCATAAGAGTAATGAAAGCTTGGAACTGCTGCCATTTGTGGGGAAATTTCTGTTATTTTTGTGTGGGGATCCTACAGGGAAAAAGGTTAAGTCCGTTTGTTTGCTGTAACAACACAGGAAAGGAAGAGGCTTCCTTTTATCTGGCTAGAACAGCTACCTTTGGCATCATATCCCCTTTTCTCATCTGGTTGAGATCCATATTCAAACCAACAGAGCTTGTCCATAGCTACCATTCAGTAAACAGTAACGAGCTACAGCCAGCTTTTATCTAGATTGAATTAAGCAGGCAGCAGATCAAAGATGTAACATGTTCACCTTTCCTTTTGCTAGAGCAGGAAGGGATGGATTGGACTCCACTAGGAAAGGGCCTCCCTTCTGATCACAGAAGCTTCTGACTGCAGCTGATTGAATAGGAAGCCTTTGAGTTAAAACATCCTAAATGTGGCTGACAAGCTTCTGACAAAACCAGGGGTGAGCCCCTGCTGCGATAGGGTGCTCACATCAGTTCTGATTCAGAAATTATCACAATCTCCGTAGCCTGGTACTATTTGAAAATGCCATCAGATTTTCTGACCTGGAAATGCCCTGAGGCAATCTTTGGCTATTGACTCTGGACTTCCAGCATCCACCAAAACTTAAACTAAGTTGTTTCTTGGTTTTGATGAACAAACCACCCTTTGCCTCCCTGTTCCCCATCCAACACAACACTCACTCTTGTAATTGAAAGCAAGCTAATTTACTGATCTCAACTGCTCTCTTCCCAACATGATAGTCAATGCTGTGAGTCACCAAAAAAGGCTCTCCCCTTTTCCATTAAGGTCAGCAGCAGCTTTAGCTGCTTGTGCCTGGTCATAGCTTCAGGCTGAGCTGGCAGCACCAGCAGCACTGTCCAGGTGGAGGAAGATTTTCTGCTTCTGCCTCTGCCACAAATAAAACACCTTGGACCGTAATGTCAGTGGAGGTCAGATAAGCAAGGTAAGTTGCATTGCCTGGACCTTCTTTTTTAACAACTCTTTTCGGATGCAAATAATTCAGTTTAATACAGGTAGGTGCTGCCTCAGGTCTAAACATAATTTGGGTGACAAATGAGGAATGGCTTAGGGGCAGGGAGCAGTCACCTAACTTTAGAAACAGTTTAATCTCTCTCTTAGAACTGCAACAATGAGGACTTTTCTTTGTGTTTCTGTCCTCAAACAAACTTCCTTTGTTCTGGTGCAGTTTCTCCTCCCCTGGAATTTGCTGTCCCAACTGCCTCACTCAAGTCATGCTCAGGCTTGTTGCAATGGCAGCAGTGTCTCAGAAGCCTGATGAAACCTGAATGATCCCTTCTCCCTGTGTACCTGTGTCCAGCCACCCAAATGGAAGCCAGGAGCCATTTCCTGCAGCAGTGTTGGCCCAGCAGCAGTGCATGAGGAGCAGGAATGGAGGGATGGCACCTGCTGGAGCCCAGCCTTTGGGTACAGATACTGAGTCACTCAGATGTCCAGGGTGGTGGTTGACTCACCAGGAGCATGTGAGGCTTGTCCTGAGTCCCTGATGAGTGTTGTCACACCCAGACACAACTCAGCTGGAGTGGAGGACAGGAAGCCACCCAGTGAAGCCACCAGCTCAAGGTTAGGCCACTGCCTTGGGGGGACATCTGCAGCCTCCAAACTGACCACAGCAGGAACATGAATTAAATCTTCCTTCTTTCATATGGATATCCTGAAGGTCAGCACCAGCACAGGCTGCCTTTGTTCAAGGAGGCCCTGTTTTTGGCTTTGAGCATGTCTAGGGCAGAGGACGGAGAAATGTGCATCATCTCTTCAGGGACCCCAGCCCGAGCTCCACTTAAGGAACTCAGCTCTTGGACATCTTGACACATCTTGGTGAAAGCTTGGGATCCTGATGAGTACAAGGACACTCTTGAGTGAGGAGCTATTGGCTAGGAGCCCATCCCATTCCCACCAGCTGAGACCAGTGGGTCAGCAGTCCTGGTGGCTGACTCAGCCCAGATCTCCCAGCTGACCTTACTGAGGAACAGCTTCTAAATCATGGTGTGACTTCAGAATCAGGTGAATCAGACACTTGATCAAGAGTCACTTTAGGATTTATGGATTTGAGTGCAAACTTAACTGTGGCCATATACCGAGGTCATTGTCTAAAGGGCAACATCAAAATTGCCCTGCAATTGCCTGCTGCAAGAACCGCCCTCCATTTCATTGCTGCTCATGGAGCCATTTCTTCATGCAGAATCAGAGCAGTCTGAAATCTCCTGTGTCATCCTTAACCCTTATCAGGTTCCTCTACACATAACTGCAACAGGTAGGATCAAGCCTAGAGTGAAAAGGCAGCCCCATGTTCAGCGAGGGATTCTCACTGGTAGTGTACAAGCCATGCTGCTCAAAGGGCCAGTGAGAAGTTGGGAGCTGGAATCACTGGAGAGAGCAAGGTTTTGCCTGGAGAGGCTGTTTCCATCAGCACTGCCTGCATATCTGCCTGTGTGATACCCACTCTGAAGTTGTAAGTGGGGGAGCAGGAAGGGACCCACTTACAATCAAGTCTGTATCTACACCCTCACCTTAGCTTCTTGCTGTATCCTGGTTTGCATTTTCTCCTGTGCCTTGTGGGAGCAAAACTCAGGTTTCAGGAAGTGTCTCATTATATTTTCTGTATTTTGAAATGGAGTGAGTCACTGACACCAAACCAGCTGCTGTTTTGTCCTTGCTCTGTGCACTGAGACAAGCACGGGACTCACCCCTGCCCCATGACTGGCCCCAGAATTCTGGGGAGTTGGGGGTCCAGGCAGCAGCAAACACTCATCACCTTCCCCTTCAAAAAATGTCCCTCTGTGGCTTTTAGACACAAACATGAATGTACACGAAAGGGCAGTGGGTGGGGGCTTGTGCTGAATAATAAGCAGCAGCCAAACAAGTCGAGCAGGTCTGTGGAAGCAATTCAGGCAAGCCAAAAAAGATCGGTGAGATGTAATTATAATCCCTCTGAGCTGGGACACTAGGAGGAGCCGAAGGACCCAGGACACAAACATCAGCCATGCAGCCCTGCTACACCGAGGGGGGGGAACTAGGCCTGAGTAACAACTTGTTTACAGCTTCACATTCCTCCTGCCTGAGCCAGCCCCACAATGATGTAACTCTGAGCACCTTATACCTTGGCCAGGCCAAAATTTTTTGGGGTGTAAGAGGAGATAGGGAAGAGGCACACAGGTACATAGGTAAAATTTTCTTTTTTCCTTTACTGTGTCCTATCCTGGAAATATTTAACTGAAGAATAGTTTATTCAGGATTTCCCCCCTGTTTTCTGTTGTGTGTCATGTGCTTTGCTGGTGTGTCCATGATGGAGGAACCGCAGAGCAATAGCTCACATCCAACAACAGTAAAATGAAAGTTCAGAGCCCAAGCAAATTGTCTCCAAACCTCTACTACCCTGTTAGTTAATAAAGAAGCCAAAAGGTACCTTGGTTATCACCAGAAAATAGCCTATGGGAACATCCTGCTTGTTTGGCTATGCCTAACTCTTTTTCTTTCTTTAGCTGTGTGATGTTTCCAGTCTCAGTTGTCCAGTGGCACAACATAAAAGGGTGAAAAGGTGGCCCTTTGGAGCCAAGTGCCCAACAAGAAGCTGAAAGAAACCAGTTGTAGCCAAAGACAAAGCTTAACCTAATGAACATCATCAACAGAGAAAAATATGAAAGCTGGAGAGTTTCAAATTGTCCTGTCACTTCAGATAAGATCTGACTTTCTACACATAAAAATGGAAGTAAAATTAAAGGGAGGGGGGGTCCAGAAAGAAGCTGGGGAAGTGCTGAAAGCTTTCAGGCTTTGTTCTTTCATCACAAAGAAAGTAAAAAGAGAAGAGGGGCACGTTTTCCCCTTTGTAAGTTGTATTTGAGAGCTAGACCCTTCTTCATTTTGAGCCAAGGGAATTTTTGCTTTTGAGTTTGAAAAAAGCAGAATCAGGGTCATGATTTTTAAAAAGCTTAAATCCCAGGCGTGTTTTAGAAACAGATTCAAAAGCACATGCTCACTGCAATTATCTACGCCTGCGGTGTTTTCAGACATGTGGACTTCAGGAAAACAATAGCCAGCCCTGTTATCAGCACAAAGGAGGATCAGTTTGGAATTACCGTACCTGTAATGTAGGCAGCCCTCAGCTCTGAGGGCTTCCATCCCCACTGTTGTTCAGCTGTGAATTTACTTACAACATTCCTGAAACAGAAAAAAAAAAAAAAAAGAAAGGAAGAAATAAAGAAGGGCATTCCTGACTGAAGTGTGGAGCAATTGAGAACTGGCTCCCTCTAAGCAATAACTCTCAGCACAGATCTTGCCTAAAAGCAGGGGGATATTCTGCCCCTGGAAACTGATGGGTTTTGAAGCAGGAAAAAAATCAGAGAGAGAGGAGAGAGAGGATGTCTGAGCACAGGGATGCTTCAGCTCCAATGCAGGCACTGCACAAGGGTAAAGAGATGAAGGATGTGTGCCTGGCTGGAATACTCCCCTGTACAGGAGCCGTGACTCTTTCCAGCCATTTAAAACAAAGGACCATGATGAACCATTGCGGCTCTAGAAAACGGTTTAATCGAAAGGTTTGGTGCTGATGGCCAATATCCAGATGCTCCCCGGTGTGATCACTCAGAGGCACACACACCTTGGGTAGCCAGGCTGGGCTGGTGAAAGACTGTCTCTTAGAAACCCTGAGTTTGTTATTTAGGTTAACTGCATGTGACTCTTTTATGTATTTAAAACTCCCAGGGATAATATTCTTGAATCTCAGAAAGCTGGGTGGGCATCAGAAAGGCTTGGGAGGTCAAGCCTTAAGGACTTGAACTGGGGGGGGGGGGAAGCAATGTTGAGTTTTAGCAGGTCCTGGGTCCCTCTGTGGTGTTTGCATTGCAAACTATGCTGAACAGGTAGTGACGTTGCCTAACCAAACTACCAAAAACATATTAAAACCATCTTAGAAATCCTGGGTCTCTGTGTCAGGGGCTACAAATCCTCAGTGGCCTGGGTCTCTGTGCAGCCGGGGGACAGGACACACACACCGGTATCTGTAGCAGCCATCTCGGCTCCTTCCATAATCGATGGGGAGAAACCGGGAGGAAAGCGTGATTCACCCCACCTGCCCGACGCTCCACCCCGGCTCCCCACGGCTCGCAGCCCTTCTGCCTGGGAAGGTCCCTGCCTGCCGCCTGGCAGCCGCACGGCCGTGTGTCCCCTGCCGGTGGCCCCCGGAGCCCCGAGCCCGGGCAGGACGCTGCCATCCTCTGCCGGCAGCTTGTGCCGTGAGTGCTGCGTGTGAGCCAAGCCGCGGTGCGGAGCAGCCCCCCCAAAGCCGCACCCCGCCTCCTGCACGGGTCACCCCTCGCTGCCGCTTGGGAACAGGAACAAGTTTGTGTCCTCCTTATCTGCGTGATCTCAGCTGTGCGTTTCATTTCTCTGTGTGCCAGAGGAGGAGCTGAAACCTTCACCGGCTGTGATTCATGTGCCATTACCATGGGGAAGCCCCGTGGTGGCGATCAGCAATCACTTATATAACCCGGGTTTCCAGGGTACTGAGCACCTGTGAACTATGTTAAACCGTAGGCAGAGTGTTCGGGAAGCTTCTGGACCTTTCTGGTCTTTGGCAGGGGCACGCATGGGCTCCCCCCTGCCCCGGGCTAGCCGAAACTGCGATGCTGCGTGGCAGGGAGCCAAGACAACAGCCCTGCCAGAAGGCTTTCCTCCGCATGGGGAGCAGATACCCAAATCTCCCTGGCGGGCTTAGATGGAGGGAGAAAAAGCTAGCAAGAAAGAGGCTGGGGTGGGGAGGAGGAGGTAGAGCGGGGTGATCCTGGAAGGGAGGGTTGGTTGGGAGAGGGGGAAGTGCTTGGATGCTTGGCTGGGGAGGAGAGGCTGGTGGAGGTGTAAGTGAGAAGGTGACAGTGGAATGTGGGGACTCTGAGAGCAGCCTTGCTGGAGTGATGGGATGGAGCTGGGAGAAAACCAGTGGAGGAAGGGCAATAATTGTTTTCCAGCTTTCTGCTGCAAATGAACAGAGGTGGGAGAGGCTCTGGGGGCAGATAGGGAGATCCAGCTAATCTCTATCAAATTAACCATTCTTTAAGGACTTGCTGAGCAGACAGTCCATCCATGGGGGATACCGGTACCAGTCCTGATCCTTATCCTCCCGTGCCCATGGAAATGCACTGCTTACCACTAACGCAGCACCTGCAGAGCCTGAATGAGTCCCAACTGATGGCTGGGAGCTGAGAGTGCCCCGTGCCACCCCCACACCCCCGGCTCTCCGGCAGGGGCCACACTGAGCCTTTGATGAAGCTGGGTAAAGGGATGTGGGAGAACTGGTCCTGCAGGGAGCCCGGCAAAGCCCACCTGACAGCTTGTGCCCAGCTCTGCTATGCACTGGTTAAAGGCAGCTCCATTCTCAGCCAGAAAAACCCTCTGATAAGTGTAAGTCAGCCAGCTGCAAAGTTACCCTCCAAGGCTGGCCAGCACTGATGCTTTGCAGAGCCAGGCCCAGCTCCAGTGAGAGGGGGAGTGCCCGGGAATGCTGCGGCGGGGAAATGGGAGGATTTATAGCTCTTTGCGATGGGGGTCGGGTGGGTCACCTGAGCCGAGGGGGCCTCCCAGGTCCTTCTCCCTTGCCAAGAAAGACTTTCCTTGTTTGGCCTCCCAGATAGTTGGATCGAGCAGCCCCTTCCCAGGGAGCAGGGTCACTTCAGAGCAGCTGAGCTGGGGAAATGAACCCATGGGTAGGGCTTCCATCTCGCCGGGAGCAGCATCCTGCTGCTGGGACAAGGAGGTGGGCTCGGAGGACTCTAGGTAGCTCGGCAGAGAAATGAACCAGGCTGCAGACATTGTTCTGTATTACTGAGCATTTCTCTTTTGCCAGCTGACCATCTCTTTGTACATCCCCACCCTTCCGGGCTGCCCTCACACCAAATAACAGCAAAAAATAGATATTTCCCAGGTTAAATGGTGCAGGTGCGTAGGCATGGACTTTGTTTTCTAAGTGCAATGGCTTAGAGAGACTGCTTTACTAGGCAGCAGAACAATCTGCAGGGGTTGTAACACCCCACTGTTACCTCCCCACCATGGACTGACAGAAACGTAGCTACAGCTGAGCTCCCCCAGCTCTGCTCACTTGCTGGTTTGTTTGGTTTTTTTCGTTTTTTACCAAAAATGCAGGAAAATGCTGCTCCTGGATAGCTCTGAGATGAGTTTCCAGAGGAGCTGAGAGTGCAGCCAGCCGAGCTGCCGGAGAACTGCAGCACGCCAGGGAAGCACTTGGCAGAGGCACTGAGCACCCTGCAGTGCTCAGAGCAGCTGCCTTGCACAGGGAAGGGGCACGGGACACAAAAGGGAGATGTGCAGGGAGCCCCGTGTCCCCCCTGGGCAACATAGAGCTGTGGGGAGCTGGGGGACATGGCTCTGGCTGCTGTGGAAGGCTGTGTGTGAGGAGGGCTCATAGTTTTCCACAAAACTGGATGAGGTCACAGAGTGTTTTGAGTGACAACAGGTGACGTGCAGGCTTTTCCTCTGAGAGGAGTTCTTGCAGGAAAAGACAGAAATCTGAGTAAGGTCTAGCAGGATTTCCTATAGCCAGGCCCTGGGGACAGGGTCAGTCTTTCTGGGTCAGTGAATATTGAATATTTATGCTAATTGAAAAGCCTGGCAAGGTGAAGGCTGGCTCTACAGGTTCATGGTATGGTAGTCCCACTTCCTGTCTTAAACTGTGCTGAAAACCATTTTCACCTTCTTTTCCCAGCAAATGCCCTGACAAAGTTTGGGTGCTTCTGCTGTTGGCAGGGCACTTTTGTCCAGTCGCCCATCTCAGATTTCTCACCCTAGTTAGGAAACCGGTTACAGAGCACCATAGATTCATTTAAACACGACTATTTCCTAGCCTGGTGAGCCTGCACCTTCCTGAGAAAAAGTTTGTGGCCAGGTAGAGTCTCTGTGTCCCTCTCCAGCCCTGCCTGGCCGCCTGCCTCACCCACCACGCACTGGGCTTTGCAGGCAGGGGATGCTGCTGCTCCTCAGGACCTGCTCTTGCAGCTCCATCTGCAGGTGTGAACCCAGGCTGTGCCTGCACTGAGCCGCTCCCTGGAGTGTGGATTTCCAACCAGACTACATTGCTCACGCTGGGCTTGCATAGTCTGTTGCTGTCTGTCCCTTTCCATCGGGTTCCTGCCCTTGGTTGCGACACCGGGGTGCCGCTCCTCCTGGCTGCCCCACTGTCTGCCTCTCCGCACGGTGTGTTCTCATGCTTTGCCTCTAAACCCTTTGAACCAGTCTGTAAGATCCTTCTTATCCTCCTCCAGATCTTCCCTGAGAGGATTTCTCTAGGACAGTGATGAGAAATTCATTGTCTAGCTATGAGGAGAGGAAGGGTGTGGGGTGGGATCTTTATCTCCCATCTCTGCTGGGACATTGGCTCCTGATGTAATGTGACCCATTTGCTGACAACCACATTTTCAAGCTGTCCAGCAGTTGTTCTGCTCACTGCTGGGTGAGAACAGTCTCTGGAGAACAGGATCACAAAGCCACGGGCAGCGAGTCCTGGGAAGATGGCCCAAGCAGTGTGCAGGGCTCCTGTACCCATCTGCCTGTGTTTCCTTCCCTGTGTCACAGACAGCTGCTCCTGGACGAGGCAGGATTGTATTTGGCCTCAGTGCAAAGTCCAGCAGCAGTTAAAGCAGAGCCTGTAACAACATTTTATTATCCCTGTGTCCCTTTTCACTCAGTGCTCCTCAGGGCACACAGGGCACTGTGGCAGCCTGCCCCAGCTTTGTGCAGGGCTGTGGCCAACGCCTCTTGCTGCTCCTTTGGTGGCTGCAGCAGTTGTGATGGATGCTCTTGCACACCTTTGAAACCACAGTCACAGGGTTTCTGCATCAATCCAGGTGGTGGACAGCCAGATTAGCCTCTACAAAGAGAGGATATGAGGGCTGAAAAGGCCTTAAACACAAAAAAATTCTCCAGACTGAAGTGATACCTCAGGGGCAGTCATGACTGAGGAGGGGCCTTCTGGTCTTGCATTACTAATAGCATAAATCCTACAAAACCTGGTGTGGGGTTTACACAGGCAATTCATGTCCTGTTGCCTGTGTTTTGTGAAAGACCTGCTCTGAGATGTCTGTGGGCAGAGCTTGGCAAACTCTTCACAAGTGGGAAGGTTGAGATACTGGAGCAGACTCTGGGTTTACTTTCCAGGAAGTAAAAGGATCCCCTGCCCAAGGCTGACTCACTGTCAGGAAGGATTTCAGGAGGCTGTTGTACAAGACTATAAAATAAAAAGAAACACCAGCCTACAAGAATTTTAACTCAACAATTTTCCTTGGTACATGAGAACAAAATGAGCTGGAGGTGGTCAGTCTGTCAGGTTTCCAGCTCTGTTTAAGGCAAAATGTTCAGCCTGGGCTGCTCATGGGATGCGTGTTGTTCCTCTAACCTAAGAAATCATGAACACAGTCTCTCCTGTCAGCCAGATGAGTACTTTGGCACTATCTCTTGTGCCTACAAGCATAGGCATTGCTCATCCACCTGTCTGGAGAAGATGGCAGCAAGGGAAGTTAGACTGACTGCTGGCCTAGAGTCTGAGAACTGCTGGCTCTGAATTTTGGGCTCGAAGAAATTCTGCCACATGTGATATATAAAATGGGGGGGAATGATACCTCAGCAAAAGTTGCTTAGTGTGGTTATGGGGGTTAACTAATTAATCCCTGCAAAATGCTCTAGGTATCTAACCATCTAGGTGATGGTTTCACACAGGCAAACAGTGTTTGTTTCATTAATGACTGCTCTCATTAAGACTTCCAGAAGAGTTTTTGCAACCTCTTGTGTATGTGACCTTGTCAGGACTGACCAGTCTGTGTGAAATGAGCTGTTGTGATCCCATTCATTTTTCCAGCAGGCAAGCGTGGTTCTTTCGTCAGCTCATTTGTCTGATGCAGAGACCAGCGCCTGGGGTTTCAGGTCCCTGGACCAAGTCTGGTGTTGGACCGGCTTCACCTGCAGGTTTGCAAGTTCTCCATCCTGAGTAAATTGGCAAGAAGCACATAAATAGCATCAATCCACTCTACGCATTCCCACGTGGAAAATCCCGACAGCCCCGTCGGGAGCAGAGCGTGCCTGGAGCGTTTCAGAGCTCGGTGGGGACAGTGAGGAAGAAGCGTGCGATGGGAAGGAAGGAGGACAGCAGAGAGCCGGGGAAGGCGGCGGGGCTCGGAGGATCCGATCCTGTGTGTGAGGCTCGGAGGATCCGATCCTGTGCGTGGGGCTCGGAGGATCCGATCCTGTGTGGGGGGCTCGGAGGATCCGATCCTGTGCGTGGGGCTCGGAGGATCCGATCCTGTGTGTGGGGCTCGGAGGATCCGATCCTGTGTGTGGGGCTCGGAGGATCCGATCCTGTGCGTGGGGCGAGGAGGATCCGATCCTGTGTGTGGGGCTCGGAGGATCCGATCCTGTGTGTGGGGCTCGGAGGATCCGATCCTGTGTGTGGGGCTCGGAGGATCCGATCCTGTGTGTGGGGCTCGGAGGATCCGATCCTGTGTGTGGGGCTCGGAGGATCCGATCCTGTGTGGGGGGCTCGGCTGGGCTCAGCTCCCCGGGAGCCGCGGCACTCCCGGCGGGAGCGGCGGCGGCCGGCAGGGGGCGCTGCGGGCCCGGCGCGCTGAGGCCTGAGGGAGCCGGGCCCATCCCGGATCCCGGGATTCCGCCCCAAACCCTGCCCCGCCGAGCGCTGCCCCCCGAAACTGCACCGCATCACACCCGGCCCCGGCTGTGCTGCTCACTCGATACCGGCGTTTGCTACCCGGGCTCGGCCGAGGGACCGTGCGGAGGATGGGGGAGGGAGTTCGCCCAGGATGGAGGCAGGAATTCGCCCAGGAGCCGCCTGGTTCTCATCTTCCTACCATTGCCCCTTTCTTCTCCGCTTGCATGCGGGGGTGGCTGCTCGCCCGCCTCGCAGGGAATGAAGGGCCGAGGGGTGGATCAGAAGGAAGGCATTGTGCCCTGCTAATCCCCTCAAGCCCACACTTGTCACTAAAGTAAGTGACTTTGTTCCCAAAGCATGTTTGCTGCCTCCCCAGTACAGCCAGGCAACTTTGTCCCTAAAATGCTGAGTGTTCCTTTCAAGAGGCTGTCAGCTATAACTTCAGACATCGAAACAGGATGGCAGAACCGCTCTGCACCTCGCCTGTGCTATCGCTCCTCTTTTCTTTGCCTTATACATCTTAACTCCCTTAGCAAGAACTGTGTGAACTTAATCCTTATACTTCTGCCAAATTAAATTTCCTTTGTATCTTTCCCTGTTAAAGGGAGATGCTTTTCAGGTGGTAAGGACTCGCTCCTGCAAGAGGGGATGAATCGAGGTCTGAGGCACTGCTGTGTTTTGGTGGGAGTGGATGGGATACCAGAGAGCAGGGGGATGGAGGGGGAGCAGCATGTCACCTGGACAGGTTATCAGCCCTCTGGAAAGACAGGGCAGTGCGTGGCAAGGGAAAGAGAGGAAATATCACCATGGGCTGATATTTTCTGATCTTATATTTTAGAACATAAACTCTCCCAGGATGAGAGCCTGGGCAAGCATCCCCACACCTAGGAGCAAGGAAGGCTCCCTCATGGTCATCTCCTGTGAGTTTTCTGTCTCCTTGGGCTTGCCTGCACCTAGACATGACCTTCAGACTTTCCACTTGGCCATCTTTCTCCCACCTCTGCTCTTGCTTCAGTTTTCATCTATCCTCCCTGCATTCCAACCCCAAAGGAAGAGGTGGGAGGAGGGCAGCAGAATGAGACAAGGAGCTGGGGTAGGAGTTACAGAAAGACCAGGGTGGCCATAACTTCTATACAGTGGTTCATTCTCTTCACAAGCGCCCCACAATCTCACTGCATCGCACTGCATCCCAAATTTCTTCTGCAATACAGACCCCTTGCTTCCTTGCTACCCTTCAGTTCCCAAAATACAGCCTATACAGTCCTGTAGTTCCTGTCTAACACTCCTATGCTCCCCTTCTTGTCCTGCTTCCCATTCCAAGGAGAGAAGGGAAGCCACTCTCACTGTTTAGTTTACAGGGCACTGTATCCTCTTTCTCTCCCCTGTACTCATCCTAGTAAAGTGGCTGTGGACAAACATTCAAACTCCTGGGGCAGCCAGAGAAACCATAACATTAAATAATTCCCTCCCATGAAGCCCAAGCCAAGGGCTGCTCCTTGCACATGCAGCATGCTGAAGCTGGCCTTGATTTTCAGCACACTTTTGAGGCCAAAGCCTGATTTATTTATGGCAGTTTTCCAATCAACTGGAGTAGACCAGGACTTAGACTGAGACACACATTCTCACTAATGTTTCGTATATCTGTACTTTTTCTTCTAACACAATTGTCTTGTTAGTAGCTGGAAGGCTTCAGAAATGTGCAGAACAGATGCAGGTAATTTGGGATTTCCAGTCTTGGAATATTTTGTGCCCACTGAAGTCAGTGGGAAAGCTACCACCACTTCCAGTGGGTGCTGGAATGCCTCTGAGCTATTTGGCAGAATAAATTTGATCGCCTTAATGAGTAAAGGAGAGTTTAGGTTTTCCACAGGATAAAACAATCAGCAGCAGTGAGCTCTGGAAATGGCTGTGTTATCACTTATGTCTCTTATAAAAACAGACCAAATCCAGCAACACCAACAAAGTCCTGAATGAGGGAAAAAGGAAACATTTTTTTCATAAAAGCTCTGGGCATTTGGAGCACTGGGAATCATCTTAGTGGAGTGATCAGTTTGAAAATGAGGGTGTTTCTTAACCCCAGTTCATTGTGGGAATATGCAGCCTGGTATTTCCGTTCAGAGCAAAGATCTTATCTGGCAAATGAGCCAAATTACCCAAAATGCCTGTGTTTATCCCATTTCTATGACATGACAAGGTCCAAGCTCATGTCAGGAGGACCTTTGAGATGCTGATTTGCAGGAGTTCCACAGCGTCCATGGGCTGCTTTTTTCCCACATGATGGATGTTCCATGCACTCAGCTCACAAAGGCTGTGTCTCCTCCTTCTCAGCTACCCAGGGAAGGCTGCAAGGTCAGAGTCAAAGGCTGGGATTCAAACTTGCTGCACCTCTTCTGTTCTATTATGCCGTGTTTTCCCTTCCTTCAGTAAGGAGGTTGTTTTTTTCTCTCTGAAAGGAGGTTCAGCAGAGGCAAAAAGAGCCCTCCATGCAAGAGCCAAATCTCTTGTATGGTGTAGTGACAATGGACAACCTTCTGTTACACGGATAGGTAACAAGAGTGTCACCTGTCTGGTAGGGAGAATATTCCTGGGAGAGCTGAGGCATCTTGGATTAGATACAAAAGTATCTCATTATGGAAAATTTTAAATCATGAAGCATCAGAGTCTGTTTAGAGAACTCATGAAAGCCACAGCCCTCTGAACTTGTTGCTCAGGGAACTGCATGTTTTCCTTATGTGGGAAAAGGTGATGGAAAAGCCCCCTCCCATTATCAAATGCTCATGACTGACCCCAGCCAGGAGAGTGTTTTCCCTCTAGTGTATTTTCCCTTCACATAGTGTTATTTAATCAGTTTAATATCCCCTGCTTGTATTTCTTCAGTTCACTGCTACAGAAAGTCGCTTCAGCTGTTGCTGTGCTGCAGCCAAGCTGATGTGCTGCACGTAGGAGGCAGGTGACCCTGAGGTGACCCTGCAGTGACTTCACTCGGTGCCTCACAGTAACCTATAGATACTAGTGCTGTAAAAATGGTTTAGTGAGAGGTATAAATACAAACACTGTGAGATCACATATTCCAGGCTGTAACTGAATGCAGACTCTTGGAAGAAAAACAACTCAAAGCCCTCCTGGAAAAAGCTGTCAAGTACAAGCACACTTCATAAATTTTTCCACAACCCCAAATGTATCATGCAACAAACAGGCTTCTTTTAGAAAGTGGGGCCGTGAACCCCACAGCGGCTGGGCATTACTTGTATTATTTGTAATCTGTCCAGGATGGGGAGGAGGAAGGGTTATCTCAAGCCCTGGTTGTGTTGATGTTCTTAGGATCTCCATGGGAACCAAGACCATCAGGAAGGAGCCGTGCTTGCTCTGCAAAGTGAGCGTGATGTGTTCCCCCTGGTGCCATGCAGCAGCTCCCCTTGCCCAGGGAATGGCCAGTGTGGCTGTGTCAGGCAGTCCCAGCAGTAAAACCAACCAGTGGCTCAGGAGATCAGCCCACCCAGCCCAGCACTGACACTGGGCAAGGAGGACACAGACTGTGCAGGAAATTGCTGAACCTCTGTCATGCTGGACTCAAGTGCTACCAAAGGACCTGAGAGTCAAACATGTACCTGCCCACTACTTTAATTTTTGCTGTCTTTTCTCTCTACTTCTAGGCAAGCCAGAGCAAGGACAATCCAAGCAGGATTCCCAACAGCTTGCTCTGGAACCATTATCCTTCAGATTTCACTGGAGAAAGTTAACCATCCTGGCAGATGCACCTGCTTGCAGTCAGAATAGCAAACATCTGCTGTGCAAGTGATTTAGTGACAGTTTACCTGGCTGTGAAAGGTGCCATAACAATGACAATTACAGTATGGCCATAGGGAGCTCAGAGCTCCCTATATTCCATCTCACACATGTCTATTAGTGTCTGGTGATGTTGCAGAAATGCCTAGAGCAGGCAATCAAAAAGAATTATGAGCTTAATTAAAACCCACCATGACCATTTAACTAGGCATAATGAAGCTATCCAACCTGGATTTTGCCCAGCACTCAAACACTTGCTATTTCAAATGAGCCAGAGTGGCCAGAAGTGGTTTTACAGTTCAGGGGAAAATGGCATGTCCGGTCCTACAGTCCCTCTACATCCATGCCAAGGCCTCAGTGCAGCACAGTTGTTTGTGCATCTCCTATCGAGCACTGTCTGGGCACAAGGCCACCCTCACAGTGCCCCTGCCAGGAGCTTGGCCCCAGCTCAGTGTGCTGCACACCACCTTCTGCCACTCTGCATGTTTTTCTCCCTCTTTCCAGCAGTTATTCTTTAATTATTCGCTGGAGCAGGGACTGGCTGCTGTGACAACAAAGCTTGTGCCACAATCCTGCAGAGTCCCTCCCAGGCCAGTAAATAGTTGTTGATATTGAAAATAATCCATCTGGGCTTCTGTTCAGCCTCAGAGGAGGAGAATGCAGAGGCTGCACACTGCCTCCACTGCCATCTCCTACTCATGCTGCTTTTAATGAGGCTTAGCCATGCTCCTCAAGGCACTCTCCCAGCGAGGGCCAGCAGCACAGGGACATCTGGCTTGGGAGAGATGCTAGAGTTTGATGCAGGACCTTGTCCATCAGGAGGTCAGCCCTGGTGACTGCTGCAGAGTTGTCCCTATAGGCACTGAGCATGGGCTGGGGGCCTACCTGCACTTCTGGTACAGTCACAGACCTTCCTCTGTGACTCTGTGAAGTACTCTGAGCTAAAGGTTTCCATGTGGTCTGTCCATCCAATTCCTTGGTTTTGGAATGTTTCAGCTATGATTGTCCTATTCTCTGTGGCCAAGATTTGGGACAGATATGTAGCTTTGTGCATTCTTGCCTCTGGTTTGTTGAAAAAACAAAGTGCTGCCCAAGCCTGGAGGTTTGGCAGGGAGTGCCCACTTTGAGTGGGAGGTTTTCTGCTTTCCCCAAACTAGACAAGTTACAGGTGTCTGAAAAATAGCTTGTAGCACTTGTTCTGTGTGATGGGGCTTGTAGATCCTCACTGATATGGCTGATGTTAATATTGAATTGTGTTATAGATAGAAGAAACATGACATACTCTGAAAAATCAGCACACTGATGCCCCAGTAGGCACACCAAAATTTGTTGCTATATTTCATTTTCATTTTGTGTGGATCAATTTTATACAGCTGTCATGGAGCTAGTAGTAGTTATTTCTTGCACAAATAAATTAATGAATGTCAGAGCAGCATTTAGAGACAGCATAAAACAGTCAGAGAAATGCTGAGAGTGAAGCTGGGTCCTCAGAGCAGCATTTAAACACTTGCACTGAAGCTACAGGTTGGGACTGAGGGCAGGGAAGGCAGCAGGAGGCTGGGACCCTTCTCCCATAACTGGGGACTGAATGGGATGAGGGAAGGGGAAGCTTACCTTGGTTTGTTTTTTGTCATGAACTTAGGCATGATTAGTTTCTATTTTATTCATTTTCCTCTGTGTCTCCCTGCTTTCTGTTTTTATATTGTGAGATCCTTTATATTGAGAGAGGGGGACTGAGGTTTTTTTTATTCTGGATTTTTACAGCACTTTGCACAAACCCGGAGTGCTGTCATAACAGATAAATATTGTAAAAATTCCTGTGTGTATAATAGGTTATGTTGTTTCCTGGTCTCATGATGAGGTGCCTAATTAACCTTGCATCTAATGCTTGGACCAGCTCCATAACTGGTGTAAACCAACACAGTTGCCTGTTTCTTGCCCTGTAGTAGCAGATTTTAACCTGACAGCCACTGCAATACTCCATGTGTGGAGAGACTTCTGTCTGATTTTCTCTCATGCACATGTCACAGTGAGAGATCACTTTGGTGCAGGGCAGTGTTAGTTATCTCAGCCCTTCAGAGGGAAGTAGTTGCCCCAGAGGGCTGATCTTGGCTCTGTGTTTTGCTGACCTTACAGTCTGTGCTGGAAATCAGCAGAATTTTTTGAAATAAATGGGTAGCACTGATATTTGACAAAAATACAGCTCAAAACATGTTTAAGGCAGGGATATCTTGGTCTTTTCTCTCCTAGCTGTTTGGATAAAGGTGAGAAAATATAGCTAAGACAAAAATAAGACAACCAGGATGGTTGGAGGCCTGGGGGAGAAGAGGTTGGGTGCCTGCCTGGCACTTTCTCCCTGACATGCTGAGAGGCAGATCACAAATGCAAGAATTTACTGTCTGGGTATCACATTGCTGAAGGTCACTGAAGTGCCTCAGACTTCAGGTTTTCTGTGCTGTGTGCAGAAGAAATCTCCACTCCAGAGATGGAGTGCTCCTGGCATCAGCTGGAAGCTGATGTTTCTCTTGTTTTTGGGCTAACTTTCCCCACTTCTGTGTTGACCCTGCTCATTGTTCAGGGCAGAAGAAATCCAGCCTTGACACAGCTTTTGGGCTGGACACACAAAAACCTCATGTATTGCTTTTTTGAGCACAGAAGCTCATTCTATTCGCACAGGAATGTTTGTGTGCTTGCAAAGCTGGGGGTGCAACATGGGAAAGAACGAGTTCCTGTGATGTTTTGTGACGAAGAAGTGGACACACAGTTAAAGAAAAAAGGTCCCATTTTATCCCAGCCAAGCCTCATTGGGGAAACTCCAAGAAAATCAGTGATGCTTGGCCCAGAGTGTGAGCATGTTGGCATAAGCATAAAATGAAGCATCCAAATGGTCACAGATGATTTATGAGAATTCCTCATGCCTTTACTGCCATTTCCTCCAGCTGTCCGAACTCCTTCCACACCATCCTCCCATCAGAGAGCAGGAATTAGCCTCCTTTTTCTAAATGCTACATTTGGGGAAGACATCTGACTGAGCAGGTCCTCTCTGCAGATGGGAATGGCTTCAGATATTGAAGGGTTTCTCTTAATATAAACATGCTAGCTCCAGCTCCCCTGGAAAACCAAACACCTCCCTTGGGCTCCTTTAGCAAGCATCATTTCCCCTCATGGAAAGTCTGTGTGGAATGGATACAGCATCAGTTAGGGAAAATCTAGCACCAGCTGATGGGCAGTTTGGTACCTCCCTGGTATAAAAAGGACAGAGTGGTTTTACTTTGTGTTCTCTACTTGCTTGTTATTTCTTCCTGTCAAATTTGTCCCAGAGCTAAAGAATGCTTTTACATGTGTCCTTCTCCAGTCTTCACTTAACATCTTCAGGTGTTAGGGCAGGATCCTCTGGGACCTCTGCAAAGCCACATTTTATGTCCTGCAGAGACCTGCCATGACAGCTGAGGGAAGAAAAAGATCACAGTCTTTTGGTGTTCCTGTCAACCTGGCCATCATGAGCTTGAAAAATCACTGCAGCCTTTGAAACACTTCCACTGAAACAGTGCTCCTAACAAGCCTTGCTGATCCCTCATGTTTGGAGAGCAATGCTCAAAGCCCACTTCTTTGCTCCCAGGTGACCTCTGGCTGGAGATGTGCCATGCTGAGGATAGGAGCCAAAAGGAATGACAGTTTTAAAGCAGCTGGGGGTTGAGGCTGGGTCATCAAACCCACAGCCCTGGGAGGTGCCCTTGGTTGCTGTTACCTGGTACTGACCCTGATGTCAATATTAACCCTCAGCACTGTCATCACAGCTGGATTTTGCTGTCTTCTCTCCTCAGGTTCTGTCTCTGGCTGCTGTCTTATCCATGAACCATCCACCTGGCCTAGGGACTGTCCCTTGCATCTCCACCAGGATACTGATCTTTGGAGAGGGAGGAGTTGAAGAAAAAAACTGTGGGCACAGCCACTCCAGGTGCACTGATATGCAGGATCCTGACTCCAAGATGCTTTCATGAAGTTGGGGAAAATCCCCTCAAGCCTTACCAGGTAAAGAAGCTCTGACCAGTGCAGTGTGAGCTATTCTGCTCAGATGTTAGTGCAGAGGGAGAAAAGTTTCCCAGGGATGACTCACAAATTCCTGAATGTGCTGAATATGCTGAGGTTTTTCTGAGATGAGGTCAGCTCTCTCAGAAGCGGGACTGCTGCAGAAGGCGGTGAGCTGATGGCTTGATCTCTGTCCTGTGTGTGTTCAAAGAGACACCACAACAGCCCTGGTGTAGAGTCCAGTACTGGCACACGTCTCTCTCCAATGGCTGAGCAAACACAAGGATCTCTGCCAGCCTCCCCTTTGCCACCTCTCCCTATGGGATTAGTGTCTGCAAACTCATCTGGAAGCAGAATATCTGCAGCTCCTTGGGATTTGGTCAGTGCTTATAAGCAGCATTGTAGCAGGCTTAGAGGCATACACAGAAGCAGAAAAAAACACAAGGAAACACTTCAGTGCTAACATCAGACATGCTTTTATTTCAGCTTTCAAGGTGGTATTTCAGATCTAATTGTGTTCAGTAGTTAAAAAGAGTGTTCATTTCTTTGTTACCCACAGCATAGTGGATGTTCCTGTTCTTATGTTGTTTTGGTTTCTAGGTATTTGAGGTTTAATAAGGTTTTGTGTTTGTTTAAGGAATTATTGCCCACCCAATTGAAAGATAATGGGACGCTGTAGCCTTGCCAAGTGTTTTTATGCTTTAATAAAACAACAAGCAATTTACACAAGGCAATAAAATGGTACCCTGCCTCCTCAATGAAGAAACACAAAACCATGCTTGAAACCATGTCTAGCTCAGAAAATAAATCCACCCTTACTCAATGCACTCCATAAAATTAACTAGGTACAAAATCCTCCATAAGGTCTCCTTTTCCAGAAGTCTGGAAAATTAGGACAAGATGTATTTGAAAATCCTATAACGTATCGGCATAATTTGTCCCAAGATACATTGCCGTCTGTGAAACAACAGGCTGACTACTCATTAAGACTTCCAAAGGGGTGTAGGTTTGATCACATACTCCATCAATCCCTTACTTCTTTTCTCTTTGGACTCTGTCATTCTTTGAGCCCTGCCTGGTTGTGTGGAACGTTGAAGAACCCCCTCTGATGTAAGGATTTACCTCTTTTCACACTCTGCTGCAGGGCTCAGGCATTTGAGGGCATTTTACACACTGGAATTCAGAAAATTTTGAAGGCTGTGCTGACCTTTTGCCCTCTGAACAACTCTGTCATCTCTGTTCATGGGCTGAGAGCATCCTCGAGCCCTCAGGGTGGGCTCTTGTTGCCTTGCCTGCTTCTTCTGTAGTGGCAGAGGAGAATTTTGGAGTCCCATGGAGACCCATCGTAGCAGGGCAGTAAGAGCCCTGTTCTTTTAGAAATGTCTTCTCATGTGCCTTATCTCAATTTGAGTCTTGAGCTTCAAAAGCCAGCCTGGGGCTCCATCTGAAAGACCTCCTGGGCACAAGGATGCTCTGGCCTGCCCCCTCAGGGACTGCCATAAAGGAGAGGTTTCAAGCTCTGTTGTGACTAAAGTGGCAAGAAGAAGTCTGAGCCCAAAGTGGAGTAGAACCCCCTTCTTACTGTCACACAGCACTTTACTCCTCAGCAGAAAAGGGTTTCTGCTGGCTGTTCCAGTGGGAAAAACTGAGCTCTGCTCTTTCCTCTATGCAGCAATTTGTACTGTAAGTGTTGCTGTTGGTAGTGCAGCAGGGGCACCACCTATAAATAAAGGCTCAATTTTGCCTTTGCAAATGCCAAGCAAACTGAGGCTCTGCAGCACAGGATGGCAAAAAAGATGGTGGAGACTCACAGTAATACTGCCCTAGATTCCAGCTGAGTTCCAGGAAGGAGCACACTCCCCACATTTCCCAGTGAATCCCCGCTCAAGACCCATCCAGCCCAGCATACCCAAGCATGTGCTGGTTAAAAGCTTGGAGTCATGCACAACAGCATTATCCCTCCTGGCATGAGGCACCCCCAGAGCAGCATCCAGCTGTGGCCAAGGACCTCCTGAGATGCTTCTTAGGCCTGCATCTCCACCCAACCGGCTGCTAATCCTCCGTAAGTGCTCTGGTGACCTTTGCTTTGGGGAGCCAGCCAGCCTCTTCAGCAGCTGCTTCTCTGAGTGACTCCTGGCTTACAACAATGGAGGCTCTTTAAAGAAATAAATATACAATCTGGCCCATTGCAAAGCCAGGTTCACAGAAATCTTTCCTGACAAAAAAGGTCAGAAGCTCCTGAAATAGAAACACACCCTTGTACTAAGATTAAAGCTTTCACATATCTCTTTTGCCATTAAAATCCCACTTCTCGTGAAGTTTTTCTCCTTCCATAAAGGATACAGCTTGTTTGAGCCATCAGCTTGTCAATGTATGATGGATTAACGCAGCAAAAGGTTGCTGAAGCTTTTAGCTATCCTTCTCTGGACATATACTTCAAAAACTACCCTTGACCTGGCACACAGAGCAAATTTCACTCCTAGTCCTGAAGGCTTGGCCAGGGGGATGCTTGTGAGACCAGATCACTGCTCTCTGCAGAAATAACAGGGGTCAAAGAAGTAACCACAGTCTAATTTCTAACAGCTGAGACCTTCGATGCAAAGAGCTGATACAAAAGCAGCACTGTCTGTGCCTTACTTATTTTCCACTAAAAGCTGAAACAGAAACCAGAAAATTAAGGAAAACTGAGTCCTTGCTACTGTGTTTAGACATCATCTCCTCTTGGCTACCCTCCAAAAATCTTTTTTTGGACAAGTCCCAGAGGTAATGCAATGTAGGCGAGAGGGAGTGAATGCACACTAGGGTCTATTTTTAGTGATTACAGTAAGGCTAAATTCTATTTCCTCCCCCCAGTCCATCCTCAGCCAAAAAAGGCCCCGGAGAAACTGCTGAAGCTGTACAGAACTGGCTGTGCCAATGACAGCCTCTCTGCTGGTGTGCTCACCTTCCCTGCCTGAGCCAGCAATGGGTGTCCCCTGCAAGGAGAGTCAGGAGAGCTGGTTCCTCTGTCCTGGGTGATTTCAGGCTGCTTCCCTCCCTGCCTGGGTGCATGGCACATGGTATGCTGGGAATCTGCTCCCTCCACAGCCTTCTTCTGTTCCTCTCAGAGAAACAGCCACTAATCGGAGAAACATCAGCTTTCACAGGGTGCTATACCAGGGAACACAGAGGCCATTTCCCTTCCCATTCTTCAAGAGTGTTTCTATTCTGCAATCTCTATAGTTACAGGGAACACCTCAATGAGCCAGGGTGTTTGCTCCTCTCCACTATCACCATCTGGATTTGCTGCTTTTGCCATATGTCCCACAGCTGATGTTACAGTCACCCTCTGTGCTTCTACAGCTGGCTGGTGTGCAGTTGTTTGCCCTGGAGCTTGGCATCACTTAGAAGGGTAGAAGAGGGTGGGACGGGGAGCTTGAGGCAGATACTGATCTCCTCGTGTTGTTCTAGAACACACTGGAGTCACTCTGTGTACTTACACCACTGCTCTGTCATATCCCATGGTTTCCATATCCAGCCTTTCTGTAATTTACACCCCTGTGAAACCAGAGAAAATTTGCTGCTGCAGGTGAGTTTGTCCAGCTTTACTTCAGCTTTAATGAAGCCTAAATATTATCCATGGGGAAAGAGAAGGAAAGAGAGAGAATGAGGGAACATGTCATTGCATGGATTGGCAGAATCTTTTCCAAACTGAATGTTTCCCACTGGCCTGCAGTAGTTCAACAAATAATGACATTCATCCACTCCTTCCAAGTCTCCTTCCTCCATTCACCCCTTCCATCCCTTTCTCCAGCAGGAGTGGCCCTACAGAGTATCTGTGCAGCATCCAGCTCTCCCCAGTTATTGACACAGGTACAAGGGATGAGATGAGAGGTGGAATGATGGTGCAATCTCCTGCACACCTTAGCTGGCTACAGAACCTCAGTTGCCTTATTCCTTTCAGCTGGAGCTGACCAAGTGTTAGGAGGTTTCTCATGGATTGGGGGAGCAGGAGGTACCCCTGCTGCTGAGTGTTCCCAAGCTGGCACCAAGCATGGCAGTGTAGGTGTTACAGACTCACCGCCAGGGGAATCTGGGCATGGTCCATCGCAGGCTCCCAGCACAACTCTGAAATCTGAATATTTTCTCACATTTGCCCCAGGGCCACACATTTGGCTCCAGCACTCTGACTCCAGTATTACATTTGTAAAGAGTGACCAAGACCCCAGAGAGGACTCTATTACACAAAATGTTAAGAATTCCAGTTCTGCTTCCTTTCCCAGGAGTAATTTCCCTTAAGACGGGATTTTGCTGAGATGTCCTGGATTGGTTATTCCCTTCCCACATCTGGGTGGGAAGCAGTGTGCCAGCAATCTGTCTGCCTAGCAGCTGTAGTGAAGTGAGTTTTATGTGTATAGCATTAGCAGAACATTTTAGGATTCTCTAGGATGAAAACTATGGCCATATAAACCTAACACCTTGCAGTAAAAATTATTCAGCCAAATGTGCTCTGGAGTGTAGTTTTAATCACCCCTGGGCCTCTCTCTCTGCATACAGTGTGTCTGTGATCTGCCCCAACTGCACTTCACCCTCATGAAGATTTGTGGCTTTTAACCAGGGCAGGTCTTTAAGGAGATCAAAAGCTATTCAAATTTATACTTAAATGCACATAATTTCTTCTGTTTTCCCTTGTGCTGCAGCTGATAGGGCTGTAGATGTTACTTGCACCTCTTGGTCACGTCAGTCAGAACTGCATTAATGTACAGGAAAGATGGACTGTGAAAGGGGAGCCACAGTGCTTGTGGAAGAAGCCAGCTTAATGTCTTTCATAGTCTCTCAGTGAGAGAGACTCTCTCCACTTTTTCACTGAATCATGAAATTAAAATTGGGAAAGGCTAACAACACAGGAGTCCCCTCTACACCTCTGCCATCCCATTGTTGGTGAGAGCCTCTGGTATCTGCTGTGGTCCTGGGGGATGGATCAGAGTTACCACTGCTGGTGTTCAACCAGGGAGCTCCTCTCTGCCAAGTGTGTCCTACCATTTCCAGATTGTTTTCTCATTCCCTCAGTGGACTTTGCCTTTTGGGCTTCCACCACTGCTCTCTTCACCCCTCTGATTTCACAGACAGGATGCTGGGTTTCCCACTGCAACAACTCCCCATTCTCTCCTGTTGGGTTGCCCTCCTTGTGGGCCTCTTCCCCCTGCCTGACATTTCCTTCTTTCTTCAATAAGTTGGGGTCTGGCTCAAGTGAAGGGCTCTGTGGGGAAGACAAATATTTACTCTTGGAGTCAGAGTCTCTCATTGCTGGGCAATGCAGGGAGAAAGGTCTGTGGATAAAACCTTGCTGTTTGTGAATTATACTTTGGATGGGATGCAGTATGGTGGCTCAGCTGCCCCATGGCTTATGCATAATCTTATTTTAAAATGCTTTCTGAGTCCTGAATGATATTTTCAAACCAGACAAGAGCTGATAAGAGGAATGACGAAGAAAAAAATAAAAAGAAAAGCATCAAGGTGCTCAGATTATAAATTAATGTATACGAAAAATAAGCATGAGGTCATAGAGAGGAAATATATCGCCACACTGGATTTAGGGGTAGGTATATTGATTTTAATGAGGGTTTATTTAACATTTCCACTAAGAGACACAGACTGCTTCATATAGCTTTTGAGAGGCTCCTGAGTATTTTCCCGTTGTCCAGCTTCAATGCCCACATCTCATTTTCACAAACTCTGATTCTTCCATGTCCCTCAACGGCAGCTCAGTCCTCACACTTTTGGCACAAACAGCCCCATTGCAGGCAGTAGAGCTGCCAGCATAAGGAAACCTGGGAAACAAATCCACCGGGTGTTTACCCCAAAGGTTTTCAGGGCCAGGATTTTCATGGGAAGCTCTTCCCTGCAGAGGTGGTGAGTCTGCAAACATCCACACCAGCTGCACGGGAGCCTGGGCCACTCCATCCGCATGCACACATCTCCATCAACCTCATTCTGGACACAAGAGGTGGTTTGCTCTGTGTGGCCTCTCTCTGCCATCCCATCTCTCTTCTCCCTTCACACACCACCACAGAGAGCTGCAGTTTGTCAGACAGAAGTGTCACCTGTGGCTCTGCTCCTCCTACACGAATTCTGTGTCCCTCAAACCACACTCAAAGAGGCCACCTGAGCCAGCCCGTGTCACCCCCATCCATCCGTGTGTGTGACCTCCCAGAGCTGCAGCCAGGCTCTGGCTGTGCGAGCACACGCTCTGCACTTGACCCATCATTTTGGCAATGTCACCGACTTCGGTCCAATTACAGCAGTCATGAATTGGACCCTGTTCATGCTCTGAAACTGCCACAGCTTACAGCTAAACTTCAGACAGTCACACAATGAAACCATTCACACGTCTCATTAACTCCGGACTATGCATTGAAAATAACTGTGTCATATGAGTCTCCCATTAAATTTTCCCAGTTTATATCATTTATAGGTACCTTCCTGTTCATAACAGTAACTCTAGTTATGTACAACTTTTTGTCTGTCAGTGTAGGAAAAGTTGTATGTAGAGCACAGTATAATAATTCTTAAATGTTATTAATTATTCTCATCCCAAATAATATAGGCCATGGAAGTATTTTAAATCCAAGCTCAAATGTGACAGGCATGGAGCCAACTCCTTCAAGACACCAGCATGCCTTTGGTTCTGTATTTTATACTTCTTGAACTTTATTGTTTTTTAATTTACAACAGCAGTCAAGTCCAGGTTTCCAAGTAAGCAAAGTGCGAAGGCACTTGGAATTCAATAAGGTTTAGACTGTTGTCTACACATGGGAAGACAAGATCTTCTACTTACGTTATTTATAGGATTGCATTTCTCTGCTGAGTGCCAACAGCAAACCTTATGTTGTATTTGTCTGTGCTCTTGTATTAAGGTTTTTATAACAGATGCTTCACAGGGGTTTCTGTGTATCACAAAGCACTTGCAAACTGAAGCACACATGTCCAAAGCTTCAAGAGGCACGAAGGAGGGAAGATTGCAGAGATGGCCTTGGGGAGTTTGTTTCGGTTTGTGCTGCAGTAGAGAAGCAATGGCAAATTCTAGAACACAAAAACCTGTTCAAAACAGGCAGAGGTACAGTAAGTCCCATGAAATCAAGCAGAGAGACAGGACAGACAAGGACAAAGAAAAGAATGAACTGTCAAGGCTGCTATTAATAATGGTGTGCAGCAGAGAGAGAAGAGGACCTGCCCATGCCAAGGCAACTTTGCTGGATGCTGCAAAGGAGGATATGAGATGGCCTTGACAATGTGTGTGAGGATACAAGAGTATGCACTTAGAGCAATGCTGAAAGCAAAGCTTTGCTGGCAATCATTTTGTGCTTCTGCAGAGGTAATGTCAAGAGGAAGTCATTAAGAAAAACAAGGCTGCCATCAGCAAGATATGAGATGGACATAGGTTGGAGAAATGTCCTGCTAGGACAGAGGACATTCCAGGTTCTTGAGATAGTAGTGTATGAAATAACAACAGCCAGTATTTGATCACAGGTCAGATGTCTGGGAGAGTGATAGCTGCTCCCAGGTCCTGAGCCAACAGAAATATTGCTAGAAGGAAGTAAAAGTTAAAATGCTTAGGAAGAAAAATTAAAGACCTATTCACCTGTGCCAAGCTCAAGTTGTCAGCAACTCATGCAGAGCAATGCATCAGAGACAGACCCAAACATACAGTGGGACAGCTGTGGGGAAGCAGATTTGTAAGCCACCAGCAAATAAACAACAGGTAAAACCTGGAGCAGATGCAGTGGCATCCCCAGCAGGTACCTTGTGTTCTCTTCATACATATTCTACACTGTTGCAATGTGCTACATCTTGCGTTTCCAAGGTTAATTATTTACAGAGAAAATTCCTCCTTGGTCACTCATCCTTTCACTCTGTGCAAACCCAGACTAGTTTTATTTTACAACTCTGATGATGGATTTTTCCTAAAAAGAGAGTCTCAAAATATGTTGCACAATTAATATTGCAGCATGTCTTTTTATTTGGTACTGATTTCCTAACATTCACTGACATTCACAGCCACTCTCACACCTTCTTGAATAAAAAAGGTATTGGATAGATGGAGGCATTCTATGGAATTTGGGTATGGATTTGGGTCTAAATCATGATGTACTTAACTAATGGGTGTGATATGTTCAATTAACTAGCACTTTTGTACATGAGGTAAAACCCTTTAATAAGGGTGTGTTGTACTTTTCCATCTGATTCAAAGCTCTCTGTCTCACCAAGGTACATGGCTGAAGAGGTCACCTGGGTTTGGTTTGGAATTATAAAGTTTGTCCATGATTAAATATGAAAGCAAGTCTACAAATGAAACAGAGAGGGCTTGAAACCTAGGTCTGCTTGTAAAGTGTGTGTTGGACAGCCATTTTGAAAGGCATTTTAAATTTTGCTCTTATCTTGTTGCCAAATCATCAGTGGTTTGACTCACATATCAGAGTTTTCAAGAAAAAAAAAAGGCTTCAGATGAACCTATTTATGTAGGAAAAGGTTTTTCAAAACAACTGCACAGGGGCCAGGATCAACATCTGAACACGGGCTGAGTTGTTACATTTTTAAAATTATTCCTTTCATTAAAGGCATGAGGGATATCTCAGGTATCTTGGGGCCTGATTCAGAGTTGTAGCATCCTAAACCAGTAATTGCAGTGCTGGCTGAAACCCTCTCTTTATACATGCAACGCTTCCAAACCCAGCTCCTTTCCAGCTCCATGGAGGCAAGCCCACCCTGCCTATGATGCTGAGGCTGTAGTAGCAGCACTGCTGGATGCTATGGTCCAGATCTGCTGCAAGAACGAGACTCACAATAAAGGGACCAGCAAACTTCTTGTCATCTGTTTGCTGCTCTGGCAGTGAGCAGGCTTATAAAACTAAAGGTAGTTGTTCAAGCATGGGCACCAAATGTCAGAGAGATACACTGGATTAAGAACCTTGTACGTGCCAAATCTTGTTGAGCTCTTTGCTGCAATTAGCTAACAACAGACCATCAAGGTGAGGGAAAGCTTGTGAACAAAGAAAGTGTGACTCCAGGCAGGGAGACTGCAAAGTAGGATGGTGGCAGTCTGGTCCTAAAGTGAGTGGGTGCCTACACAGAAGGGCAGCAGAATGGGGCTGCAGGGTGTTAGAGCAAAGTATTTTAAACAGTCTTCACTGTTTAAAAAGGACTATTAATGAAAAAAAGGTCTGGTCCAGAACATGCAGCAGTGTGAAATAAAACATTTTGTTTGACTTCCTTATCTTTCCAGTCACTCATGTGCTTTCTGCATTCCTTCTGCAGTAGTTTAGGGCCTCAGTTACCACTGCAAGTGCAGAGATGTTGCTGACTTGAAAGCAATATGGAATTATGTACAGCACTTCTGCAAACAGATCATCTGAGATGCATCGTTCAGAAAATGCACCCAGGGGGCCAAGCATTTTATCCCTGTGATTTTGGGCAGAGGTCTTCCCAGTCTAAACTTCTGCAGTCACCAGCGGCACCTCTGGGACACTTGAGAAGGTTTAAGTAGCCCTCTCAGAATGTCGCCTCTGCTCCCAGAGGAGTGCTGATTTTCTTAGCAAAAGAAAAAAACTTCTCTTTGCAAAAGGCTTTATCTGGACCTGAGACCTCTGTTTTGCACAGGCAAATGGTTACAGCACATACCCCTCCCACTGCAGATACCCCTTCAGGGTGTTGGGCTCTCCTGTTGTGAATACCCTCCCCAGCATGCCAGCCTGGCAGGCAGAAGGGTGGAGGGACACCCAAACCTTTAAAACATTTTGTGCCAATTTGCAAGAAAGCAACAAGGACAATTGTTTTGAAATCTTTGCCACATGGGAAAGATCTTCACCAAGAACCCTAGTAATCTCTAGTCATGTGGAAAAAAACTTCCTTTATGTGAAACTGTTGTAAACTGACTCCATAATCTGATCACTTTCCCGATGAGAGGCTGTTGAGCCCTGTTTCTGATCCTGGACACAGCAGTATAAACAAGGCATGATTTGATCAAAGTCACTGGAGCAGCAGAGGGGGATGCACAGCATGACCGTGAGGAACATCTGGCTTGGTGCAGTAACAGAATCTGAACCAAGCTGATTGCAAGCATCTCCCACTTGCAGCTATTTTAGTCTACAAGAAGATAGGCAATAAATGTAGAGATATTCCTGAAATGTCTGAAAGAAATAAGGCCACAATGCCTTGTGAGAGACCCTACTGAGAACAGTGCTGTGTGGACAGACTTTGGAGTAGCAGAGCCCAGAACATCTTACAGAAAAGCACCCAGCCAAATCCAGAGTTTGGTCATTCCCTCTCACTCAGGAACAGCTGATTTCAGACAAATTAACTGTGTTATTATGAAAAACTTCTTGGTAACAGGTGTTCAACACTGAGATTATTTAAAATGCCAGCTAAAATGTTTTTTTTCATGTGTCACCAGTCTGCATTGCCAAGCGTCTCGTCAGAAGAAAGCATTAAAATTCATGCAAAAAAATGAGTAACATTTTTGGCAGGGCAGGGCATTGAAGCATTGGAAGAGAGAAATCTTGGAGGAATCGTGACAAACACACAGCTGGGAGCTGAAAAAGCTTCGCCAGCCACTCACTGTGCCCATCCCAGATTATTTATTTGTAGAATTCCAGAAGGCAGGAGGGTGCCGGGGTAAGAAAAGGCGAGGGGGGGATGGAGAACTCGGGGAGAAACGGCTCCAAGCAGTAGTCTCGCAGGGAGACAAACCAAGCATCCTTTGAATAAGGCCGCCAGCGCGGGGATGCGGGGCGGCAGGAGGAGGTGCGCGGTACGGCAGGGAGAAGCGGGAGGAAGGGCCGCCGCTGCTGCCGCTGACATCACCCCGGGACGATTTACATTTCCCGACGTCACTCACCAGCCCCTGCGGCCGCAGGGAGCGGGGATGCTCGGAGCAGCCCCGGCTGCTGTGGCGCCCCCAGCTCGCTGCGGGGGGGCCGGGGCCGGGCTGGCGGCGCGGGCGGGGCGGGCCGGCGGCGCGGGGCCCTTTAAGAGGTGCCGGCGGCGCGGGAGGCGGCCCAGGCCGGGCGTGCATGGAGCCGAGCCCCGCGCACGGCCCCCGGAGCCCGCGGAGCCCCGGCCCGCCGCACCGAGCCCCGCTGCCGCTGACGGACCCCCGCGTCCCATTATACCGAGACCCATCGCGCTGATCCCCGGACCCCGCCGGCCGGGCTGCGCGGCGCGGACCCCCGCATCCCACCGCTCCGGGATCCGCTGCACGGCGCCGCTCGCACGGACCGCACTGCACCGAGTTCCGCCGCGCCGAGCCCCGGACCCTCCCGCATCCCGCCGCCGAGCCCCATCGCCCCGAGCGCGCCCGGAGCGCGCTGCCCGCGGCGCGTCCCGGCGTCCCGGCGGGCATGGCACCCGGGAGCCGGCCCGGGGGGGCCCTGCTGCTGCCGCTGCTGCTGCCGCTGCTGGGGCTGCCGGCGGCGGGCGGCGGGTGCGCGGCGGAGGGCGGCCCGCTGGAGCCCTTCGATGCGCTCTACGCCAGCGGGGTGGAGGCGTACTACGGCGGGGACTTCGCGGGCGCGGCGCGGTGCCTGGAGCGGGCGCTGCGCAGCCGGCGGGAGCTGCGGGCGGCGCGGCTGCGGTGCCGGCGGCTGTGCCGAGCGCAGGTGCGGCTGGCGGCGCCGGGCCCGGCCGGGGACCTGCCGTTCTTCGGCTCGGTGCTGCGGCGCGCACACTGCGTGCGGCGCTGCGAGGAGCCGCTCCTGGGGGCCGTGTCCCGACACCGCGCCGCCGAGGAGGTGCGCTCCGACTTCCAGCGCAGGGTACCCTACAGCTACCTGCAGCGCGCATACATCCAGGTAGGGCCCGCCCGCCACGACCCCCCTCCTAACCGCCCTCTCCGAAGGGTGACTGTTCCATCCTCCCGAACATCCCAGGTGTGCCCCCTCTGCCGTCTCCCGAGCCGTCCAGGTATGGTCCCCACAAGGTTCTCCTTGGTGTGTGCGTCAGTGGTTATGGCCAGTTCCCGAGACAGAATCCTGGATGGCAACGAAGAGTCTCTCCAGCTTTGCTTCACCTGTGCTTTTCCTGTCTTGTTTTGGGTGTTTTTTCTGTTTTCTTTGGGGAAAGGCTGTTTCTGTTTTAGTGCAACATAGTATAATTCTGAAAATTTTCTGCCTTCAGTTTGCAGAGAAAACCCCCAGAAACCCCTCAGTAATCCTCCCAACACCCTCTGCTAGAGATGTTTCCCTTTCAGACAAGCTGAACTGATTCCATGTTTCAGGAGCTGGGAGTAAGTGAAGCTGGAAGGTACACGACTGCGTTTCAGGAGCCCAATGGTCATTATCCTGTTGTGATGTGAAGTACTTTGCAGTATTTCTGCAAAGTAACAGTGTGCAGTCAGTTTTTAGCAGCCACTGACATCCTAAGTATCATTCTCTTATCCCAGTAACTTCTGCCTTATAACTGGCACCATCCCTGAGAAAAATGGTGTTACTCTTTGAACTTCCTTGCCAAAAAGAAAAAACCCAGAGAAGAAGAAAAAAAACCCCAAACAACCCCCCACCAACTCACATCATATAGTTAATGGTATTTTTCATACTCATTCAAGACTTATGCTCTGTCGAGCCAGCTACCTGTAGTAAGGCTTCCTGTTCATGACTACCTAGGAGAGAAACTCTGGGAATTCTGTTTCATGCCAAGCTGAATGCTTAAGGCATTTCTGTGCATTAAATCTCCCTATGGATTTCTGCTTTATATGAGCACATTCATAACCTTTTAGTCACTAAAGGCAATTTAATAGGTGAAGACCTGCATAGCAGAGCACCTGGAGGGTGATTCTGCTGAAATCCATTTCCAGGTGGAGAAGCAAACGTCTTTGCTAGGCAGTGCTGGTGCCTGTGGTACAGTGCTTATGCAGAAACATCAAGGAGGCAAGCCATCAGCACTCTGAAACCTAGTGGAAAATCATAGCTACATTGCTTTTTCTATGCTTCCTCTTCTGTCATTGCCTTAATGTCAGTTTTACTACTCAGGGACTAGAATTGCATTGGCTTAAACTCTAGTGGCCATGTGATGCATGGAGTTCCTGAAGGAAATCCTGGGGGTGAAGTGGAACTGCAGTTTGGCTTGTGTGCAATGCCAGTGCTGCTGATGATCCTTACTATAAAAGATACTCTGTGTAGTGTCAGCATCTGTGGGAAGTGACAGAAAATTTGTAATGCTGAAAAATTAAGTGATTTCTTAATCTGATTTCAAAACCTTTTTCAGACTTACTGATATTAAACTCACTAAAAAACTTTCCTCTAAATTAAGTAATAGGGTTTTGTCTCCCACTTCAGTAAAATTAATCTATAAAACTCCAGAAGATTTTGGGGTATGGGCTGTTCTTGCATGTATGCATCTACTGAGACTGTGGTTATTTTCTTCATTTAAAATGGCATTCTGAGCTTATCAAAGCAATCTGTTGAAAACAACCCTTTTAAAATTTATTTTATGTGTGACTCAGTTTAATTTACTTTTGCAACATCTGTGGGTTTTATGTTCATGCTGACGCTGATTTCACTGCTCTCAGATGGAGTAGTGGATGTTCTTGTTATCTGCATGGCTGTCCCCGTGTCGGGCACTGGAGCCAAGGGAAGGTGCTCTTTGACTAGACTTGTTTTAACTTGCCTTTACTTTAACCCTTTCTGATGCTCTTGGGTTTTGTAAGCAGCAGTCTGACCAACCTTGTCTCTCACAGCACTCTGCAGTGATTTGTCCACGTCCTCATCTTGCTGCTGCCTGTACCTGAGCTCTGCTCCCAGGATTGCCCTTTTGGTCTGGCTCAACAAGTCTGTGCACAGGAGAAAATACCCCACGTGGGATTTGCCTGCACTTGCACCAAACACAAGGTCTAATGTCATACACTTGGATGTGAACCATCCCCTCGTGCCAAGGCTGAATGCCAAGGCTTTGGCATGTTCCCTGAGGGTTGGGATGCATCAGCTCCGCACCCTTTGGCTGCAGCATCTGCTCAATTTCAGCATTTTGTCTGAAAAGGGGAGCCGCAAAGCGGGGCTTGTGCAGAGCCCCCCTGCCTTGCTGTGGGTGCAGAGACAGGCTGCACGGCTCTGGGGGTGGCCACTTCACCCCTGTGTTCTGCTTCTTGAAACTGAAGAGGAAATGAGATGAAGTTAAACACCCTGCTGTGTACCCTGTCCAGCTCCTCCCTGGGCTGCATGATGAGGCCAGGATGCTGGGCACTTGTACAAAGCACTGGGAGGATGGCAGGGTTTGGTGCCATTTGTGGTTTGAGAGAAGAGGAGCAGCCTGGAATGTGCTTCCCACCTCCCACTCTTGCTGACCTCGTGCTTGTTTGTTTCTCAGGAGGGGAGAAACACATCCCGTCAGGAGGGAGTGACAGAGCAAGGAACAGATGAAAAAAATCGAAGGGTTTGGCTCTTGTGCAGTTCTTTGAAAAATGGTGCTGAATATACATGAACTAATCATTGCAACACTCCTGTGGGGTAGGAAAAGCAAAGGCTTTCAGTCCTGCTGGACAGATGCACAGCCAAACGTTGGCCAGCACTGTGTGTGCCTCTGCTGTTTTGGGAGCAGCAGAGCCACCCAGATGCCCTGGGAGCAGGCAGAGCTTCCTGCTGCCTTTTGGTGCCCTGGGAACAAGTTGGGGTCTCCCACTGCCTCTGGTCTCTCACTGGATAGCAAGCACCAACACAGCCTGGCCCAGTTGTGATGATGTGAATGAGACTCTGCAGTGAATTGGTGGAAAACTCCTTTTTTTTCTTTCTTGGGACTTTTTAAACTGGACAATAGCAGCAGCTGCACTGGGCTGCATTGCTCCTGCTTCGGAGAAGACGCTCAAGATATTCCTGAATAGAGCACTGTAAAGGGCCAGGGAGGTGATGATGTGTGTAGGTAAAATACCAGTGCTATCCCTCTATAAAAACATGTTCTATCAGCCTCTGATGTGATCATCCCCATCATCCTATAAATTATTTCCTAGTTTATCCATACTTTTCTGAACTAGAAACAGTGGTCTTCTGAAGACCATTTTTCTATTTCAGAGATGCGATCTGAATATTTCTGGTGACTCTGGCATAATGTGAGGGGGGGCTGAGGTGCACTGCAGGAATGGGACAGCTTGTGGATTCAGCTGGAGGTTTCTGCCAGCTTTGGGCTCGGGATCAGGCTCCTGAGGTTGACTGCATCTCTACAGACTCTAGACAGATCTCATTGAACAAGCAGCCCAAGTCCAAATGTGTTTGCGAGACTTCTTTGCAACTTACGGATATGCATTTAAGTAGGAAGACTCCTTTTCCTAGGATAGCTGGTGTTTTCAGGTAATTTGGAAATATAGTGGGTACATCTGGTTGAGGCAGTTAGGGTGGGGTGGGTTTGAGAAGGTGTGGAAACAGAAGGAGATGAAAACATGCAATGTGTGTAGTGGGCTCTCCAGCCCACAGTGAAAAGGTTCTTCAGTGGGTTTCTGCTGTCATGTCCCATGGGCTGGACAGCTTGCCAAATGCTGGTGAGTCTCAGCTCTGTGCTGGCTCCTTGGTCTTTGTCAAATAAATACCCTCTGGGCTTGGCAGGTGGGTGTGGTGGGATCTCTTTGCCCTCTTAAATATTTTGTTAGTCATGTCCTCCTTGCGTTCCCACTTTAGTCATCTTGTTTCTGTAAAAAACCTAGCCTGCAGGCCATGATGTTCCTAACTCTGCTTTTTGGAGTTTTTCTAGCTCTGAGAGTGAGTGGAGGAGGAAATGTACACAATGTACACTGTGACAGCGTTTGCTGCTGTGAGCTGCTGACTCAGGAGCCATGTTGGAGCTTGCCCTGGATGGTTTGCCATGAACCCTGTGGCAGAGCATTATTTCTAGGTCCCAGTCTAACTCCTGCAAGTCAGCTTGGTCCAAAAACAACAAGTAACCTGGAAAAGTTGATCACTGTGTCAATGGCAAAACCAAATTTGTTTCTTTTCTACCTTACTGACCCTTCCCTTGAGGTCTTTTTCTTTTGTGTCATCCTGTTCCCAGCCGCAGCATTCTCTGGCCTCCTTGCTGGGTTGATGGCTATAGGCTGTTTTAATCTTCCCTGGATATTGGTGTGCTGTTGCTGAGCACTTCTTCCCACTTCGTAAATACTGAGTTGCAGTGGTCTTGTCTCTTCACTTGCCTGAATGCCTCGTTGCACATCAGTGAAGCATGGCAGGAATTGTATGTATGTATGTCTATAACCAGCAGCCTTGGATCTAGATGACAAAAAGCCTTTTAGTCTGTGCTTGGGTTTAAAACAATAAATAGAACCAGTCCCCAGCATGTTGGACATTGCTTCTCTCTTAGTAATGCCAGATTGTAGGTGGAGCAAAAGGGGGCAAGAGTCTGACTATGTCTGGCTTAGTCTGTCTTTGGCTTGAGTTCCCCCTTGCCATGTCTGAGATGTTCTTCAGTTCTGTTACCATTATGACTTCATGTGTTGCAAGCATAAAACAATAATGTTTAGGTTTTCCATGTTGTAGGAGAGGCTGTTTATTTGTTCTTTAAAGCTGTTTCTTTTTTTTAAAAAAAAAAAAGGTCTTGTTTGGGGAGAACTTCCACTTTTATCTTCAATGCCGGATTTTCCACACTGCAGCAGATGGGGCAGTGCTGGAGGCACTGCTGGGAATGTGTCCTTGGGTCACACTGTGCTGTCCTGCCCACCCACACCACCAAGATGTCTGAAATGCAACAGACACAATAATCACTTGGTAAAAGACTGCAGAGAAACAAAAGAGACTGGTGTGAGCCCAAACTTCAGAAACACTTGTGATACAGATTATTGCCTGACTCCAGTTCTGCCTTTGAAAATTCCCTATTTATGAGGATCCAGACCCAAGGGAGGAGAGTGGTGTATGTAAACCTCAGCCTTTAATGACCTCTCCATTCTGATTGTTCTGTCCTCTGCCAGTGCTTCAGTGATCTCTCCACCAGCCACATTCGGGTGTCTGAGTGCCTGTACCAACCCTCAGGATGGCTGTTGAGACACCTCCACCAAATTCTTTCCACCTCGAGTAACTCCTCACTGCTGCCCACCTCTGTGTGCTTCACAGGGCCAGAGACTTTTGTCCCTGTGATAGATAAGTGGGTCACCTACCTAGGGATTGTGGAGTAGTTCTGGATTCACAGCAGTGTAGTTGCTAAGCGAATTTGATTTGTTTCACTCAAGGATTGTTGTTTTCCATGAACATTTTGCTCAGTTTTCCTTCATGCCACAACGCTGCATGGCCCTAAGCAGGTAATGGAGTCCTGTCCTGGGGTGAGCCACAGCCTTTGGGAAAATGTGGTTTCACTTGCAGCATCTCGTGGGCAGTGGCACAGGATAATGTGTAAAACTTCTTACTTTAAAGTCTTTTGGGGGAGCAGCTGTTTCTCACCACAGGCACCACCTGTCCTGCAAGGTCTGCCTGTGCAGTTGGTCTTGTTTTTGCAGGATTTAAGTGACATCTCAGACAAAGACCTATAGTAAAACTGTCAGATAATCATTATTATTTGGATTTTTACTATTAGTGGTGTTTATTTATCTTCAATCTTGAGAATTGGTATTACTCAGATACTGGATAAATAAACAGATCCCAGAATTAATCTCTTGGAACATCTCTTTATTTAGATTTTCTGAGAAAGCATTCCTACTCCTCAGCAGAGGGTAAATGTTAGTACTCAGAAAGTTAGAATTATTTAGGACAAAAATAAACCCAGTTTATGGGGATGGAAAACTCAGAGTCTTGATGGCTGGGTCAGTGCCCTGGGTTTAGAGCAGGGTATTTAGTCTTGCCCTAAGCCCAGGACACTGACCCAACTGCTCCTGTTCTTGCTGACCATTTCAAATGAAATGCTTTGAAAATGTTAAGAGTTGAAATATTGTCAGAGAGGGAAAGAGATGACCCAGTGGTTCAATTTTGCTGCTAGCAAAATGCAGACTAGGTACATCTTGTTGTGATGGTTTCTGTGTCTTCACAGGAGTCTCAGTCTTGACTTTTGGACTTGACTATGGGCTTGTGAAAAAAAATTACTAAATTAAATTACTACTAAAAATTAGACTATCTGGTTGTAGTGATTTTCTGCTGGTTTATTTTGGTTTTTGAATGTTTTGGTTTTTTTGTTTTTTGAGTTTTTTTTAAATAGAGCAAATCCAAAAGCAAAACTGAGGTGTTTGCAGTTTGCCACATCATTTCAACTGGTAGTAAATTAGCACAGCACTGCCTAACAAATCAGGACATAACCAGCAGACACATACTGGTCTTAGACTCACTAAGCTCATTTCATACAACCTAGTAAACATCCATTTGATAGCCAGGGCTGCTCTTTTTGTCTTGCCAAATTCCTTTCTCACTTCATGCCTATGCATTTATGCCAAGGCCTCAAAATATACTTGCAGTGGGTCCCAGCCTGCAATATTTCTCAGACTTTTGGAGAAAACAAGGTAACCCTGAATTCCTTCTTATTTCTTGGCAATCTCTGGTGATGTGGCTTGGATGATGGATGAGGCAGGTGACTCACATGGTTTGAGTGGATTTTTTGAGATCTTGATCTAAAGGCCTCCCAGTGCAGGTTAATATCCCAAGTATAACAAAACTGGGCGCCAGTAGTGCAGGAGAAGCCAGACTCCTGCTGCTGGGATGGGACCCAGGAACCTCCCCCTTCCCCGTTCTTGCATCTCCTTAGTTTCTCGTGGTTGTTGCACCTTCCCCCGCTGGCTGCTCCTTGGCAGAGCCTTGCTGCTGAACTGCCCTGTCCATGTGCCTTGGTGTGCTGGGATTTGTTAAGTGGCTTTTTGTGCTGCCTGTTAAATCTCATCCATACGTCTGAGAGCTCTGCTCTGGCTTCTGCGGAGCCCTTTTGTTGTCCTTGGCCACAGGAATAACAAACGGCAGCTGATGATGAACTGCATGTGAATGAGCAATGCAATTTAGCCTTGCTAAGCAAGCTTTTGCCCAGTACTCTCTAGTTGTGTCTGAGTTTTCAGCAAGGATTATTCCAATTTCCTTGTACAACCAGTGACTTCATCATGGATGGCACCAGCAGTGGTGAGAAACCATTCCGTCAGTAGCTGATACATTTACTGCCAACCTCCTGAGCATTGCTGGAGCCTTGCTAGCAGGATTCTGGGCTCAAAGCACTGCTGGACATCTGGAGCAAGGAATTGAGGGGTTATTTATCTTAGTTTTTCCCTTTGGAGGTGGTATGAATTAGTCATTGTGATTGGGTTTGTTCCCAAGGAGTAGGAACCCCTGTACTCTGCACAGGGCATATTTCCATGTGTGTAGTCTGGACTGAGGCCAGGCTGAATTTGGATAAATCGATGTGAACCTGGAGTGACCCAGCTGAGGGCCATGGAGTTTCTCTGCCTTCACTGGGGAAGCTGAGATCAGGACTTGGCCCGTGCGTTCCAACAGTAACGGATGGCAGGAAGGAGGGCGCGAGCTTCCCTGGATGCCTTTGTTTCCAGCCAATGTATCAGCAATAAGGTATTGACATTTTTATTTCTTGGCCATGAGCTGGTGATGACTAATGAAGGCAGGGGGTCTGCCTGTGGGTGGGTTCAGGCAGCAAAGAGCTGTTCCTCATCAGCCTGTACCTCCCAACCAGTCCTTCTTTCCATGACAACTGGTCAGTTAAACAGACCCTCCAGGGCTGACGTCAAGGGTCAGGGATTTGGCCACCAAATAATTATAGCAACAAAAATAGCATCACTTCCCCACCCCTTCCTTCCCACATGATCCTGCTGAATCCCAACTCATAAATGTCCTTTTTTTTCTTCCTTGGATGAGAAGCAAAGCCCACATGTATTAGCTGGAACATATGGCAGGGTTTGGCTGCAGCCCACAAGTTGTAAAAGCCAAATACTCACTTGTAGCTTCTTGTTCACTTAAAAAAAAAAAAAAAAAAAAAAAAAGAGGAGAAAAACACGTTCTTTCAGGATTGGATGAAAGGCTGAGTCTGTGCTCGTGCTGGGATGGGAAGCAGATAGGGTGTGGGACAGCACACTGACCGTGCTGTTGTGACACAGAACATGTCCTCTCACAGCATGGAGGTGATAGGCTGGCCACTGAAAGGCGGCCTGGTGGCACTGGCCACTGTCCCATGCTCCCTGCCCTAATGCTGTTTCTCAGACTGCAGAGTTTGCAAACAGGCTGCTCAGGAGAATGTCACCAGCACCAGGGGCACAGAGCAGTCAGCAGGTTTTACATGTGGGTTAGCCATGGGCAGGAGAAAATTCTGTCTTTGCAGCACTAAAGGTTTTATAAAGGAACATAGGAGCATCTGGGAGGTCACAGAAAATTTGTGAAGGAGAGGAAAATGAAAGGACGTTGTCAGAAATTGACTGTCTGCACCACCAGAATGTACCCAGTGTACCCAAATTAAAAAAAATCAGAAAAATCACAGAAATACTTGTTAGACACCAACATGCTGCTTTTCACTATGGGTTTTCCAAAGCAGCTGCAGTGGTGGCCTTGATCTCACATCATATCCCTGCAGAAATAGGAGCCTGAGACTGTGCTGTGTTCTGTCAAAGCTAGAAGTGGGAGCAAATGAATCCACAGAGCCTTCTGCTTGAAAAAAAAGGGTGGGCAAATCGTGCCTCAAAGTATTGCAGGTAGGGCACTGCTTACCCCCATAGCTCTTTGAGGTCAGGGCTGGACTCCTGAGGGTGCAGTGGGGAGATGTGCTGAAGTTCATTGCCCAGTGCTACGAGTGCAACTGCTTTTGAAGATGGAGCTAGCTGTGTTCCTTCCCAGGAAAGATCAGTGGGGTACAGAGAGAAAGAGCTTGGAAAATATCCTTCAAAATATTTGCTGAAGGTGTTTCTGTGACTGCCCGGGGACTGAAGCACAGTCTGTCGGTTCCCTTGCTTAGACAGCTTCTTTTAAAGTGTTTTTTTGCCAAGGTACTGCCTGTTCTAAGGTTTATATATATTTTGAGGCTTCTATGACCTGAGTTACTCTGTGTCTTTGGAAGCAGATTAGAAACTGCAAAGTTTCATTGAAATAGTCTGAAAGGAAGAGCACTGACTTGTGGTATGTTGAACTGTTCTGCTGCTGGAAAACACGTCCCCATCCGGGGCTGCCAACCTCAGCCAAAGGATCTGTGGATGAAGCAAAATATTTCAGTGAAAGGGAGGAGAATACTGCGTCTTATCCCCATTTTTCCTATTTCTGGAGCTGCTGGTCTCTCTGGTGCAGAGGCTAAGAATGGACAGGAGTTTTATTACCTGTGGGCAGCACTGGTCTTGGGGATGTGTTTGCAGGCTGTTAACCAAGATCTGTGAGATGCACTGAGCTCCAGAAGTGGGTGAAGAAAGGCTGTTTTTGTAGATGAAACTTACGCTGCTTTGGGAGATGCTTTTATTGCGTGGTGATGCAGAGTCCTGATCTGTGCTGCTGAGAGCAGGTGGTTGGGACAGGGTTTGCTGAGCGAGTGGTGCTGGTGCATCTTGTGCTCTGATTAGCCTGCTGCACTCAGCACACTGTGTGTAGGCACTGCAGGCTGCTGCTCTAACTTCAGATCCCATTGTGGGCTTCTAGGGAAGCTGCTCACCACTGCTCCCTTTGCTTTAAATGTGAATGTCTTTTGGCAGATGGTGATTCCTTGGTTGGCAGCCCTACTCCAGTTTCTTTAACGTAAGTGTTGCACGCTGGTACCCAGGTGGCTCTGCTGCTTCTCTAGAGTTGTCACTCCAGGGTCAGTCACAGACTCCTCCAGCCAGCTACCTTGGCTCACTGTGGTGCTGCTCAGTAAAACTTGGTTTCAGCTTGGGTCCTGTTACAGGGCAGGCAAATAGCAAATAAACCAGCCATGTGCCACTTTCGGAAGCAGCTTGTTCACTCAGCTGTCAACTGCACGTCCCTTCTATGGAGTCTAGGCTGGGCTGCAAGGCTGTGGTAGCTCACTGCAGGCGTGTCCTGTGTGTTGTGGGGATGCAAAGGACATCCTCAGGCTGCCCCAGGCCTGTTTCCCCAGGTAATGTCCGTGGCTGGGTTGTAGTCTCCAGCTGAGTTCCAGCTGAAGCCTGGCTTGGACTGGCTTCATGCAGCAGTTCTGCCTGCATGGGGAAACTGAAGCTGCACTCCTGCCTGCCATCAGCATGACCTTTGTGTGCTCCCCAGCCACCCTTCCTGCTGCTGGAGTTTGCTCTCCAGCACCCAAACTGGCTTCATTTTTCTCACTGAGCATTCCTTGACAAGACTCATGCGCTCTAAAGGGGCAGATCCTACCCACACTCAGTGCTTTAATACTGGATTTAGGTCTCATTCCTGTACCCTCAGGATTTGGGTGTAACAAAAGCACAACATCAGTGCCTGGTTGTTCCCCTGTACCCAGGCACAGTTCAGGCCTGGATGCTGTGAGAGGAGACAGCTCCCTGATGGCCTGGGATGTGCAGAACAGTTTCAGTTTTGGCAGCTGCACTCTTCCCTGTGATAGCTGAAGCTCTGGAAGTTGGAGTAGGTTACAATACTTCGAATGTTGCCAGACTCGCATCTGAGCTTAACAAAAGAGATTTTCCCATCTTGGGAGACTCATTCCAACCTGATTACTGTTTGGGTAGTTCAGCAAAACAGTTGAGAAAATGACTTTTGCACTGTAGCACAAGGCTTTGCACAGTGGCATTTTTAACTCCAAATTACTGTTTCTTTAATCACTGTGCTTCCAAATATATTTTTGGATCCTTGCTGTGAAATCTGGCTGGATGATAGACTCCTAAATAAACTATTTTTAGCGTCTAATCGTTTCTGAATCCAACCAAACCAGGTAGACAGACCTGAATTACCATTCATCTGGGCTTCCTCTTTTAAAGTTACAGTGCTTAAAGCTGTCTGTGAGTTGCCAGCAATCACTACACTCAGCTATCTTGAAAAGCACAGTGTAGAAGCCATTGTGTCCTTCTTGATGCTTTTGAGAAGTATTAGATAGTAAAGGTTTGCATGTTTCAGGCTTTTTGTTTACATTCCTGTCCCTTTGCTGCTGTTTTACATGGTGGATGTTACAGCTCAGCTCCTAAGTGGTGGAGCCCAGCTCAGAAAGGGCTCCAGGTCCTTTGGGATCTTCTGTGCTGCTCTCTGGGGTTGTTTTGGTGTTGCAGCCAACCTGTGCTGAATAACAAAGTAGGATTTCCAGCTGAACTCTTATATGCTCTCGATATGTGTCACTGGCTCTTCCTGTGTGCACAGATGTGTGTGGAGCTGGGGAGACGAACAGGAAAACCCTCCTGGTGTTTGCCTGACCTGAGATGGGAGGGAGTACTCAGGTGTAAGAGCCAGGAGTGCTTAGCCCCTGAGTGAGGGATTATTTTATTGGGGTAAGAATGTACTCAAGCCTAGAAAGGATTGTGTTTGGGAAGTGAACAGGGTTACTGTGCCAAGTGAAACAGAATGCTGACGTTGCTATCAGTGCTTTTAAGTGCCAGTTGGTCAATGGTACAGCTGGGTCAATATATATGAACCACTTTACTGTCCATCTTATTTAAGCCACTTAATGACATTTTGGGAGGTTATTCTCTGCTATTGAGGGAGGAGAGCTAAGCCCAGACAGATGAAAGTTCAATCATATTTAATTTTGCTGTTTGCTCTAGAGTCCTAGGGTTGGAAAGGTAAAGATTCTAGGAAGACAAGGGAGAATCTGCTTTTCTTTTCACAGTGTTTGTTCTGTGTCAGGAGGATCATCAGGTATTTTGGAATTTATCCTTGTAGATTCCCATGCTGCAAAACCGCAGTAGAATTTTGGCTGTGCTATATTCACCCTTTTATGTGCAAGCAAGCTTGGCCCTCTGCTCTTATCTACAGTTAGTGCTTTAGCAGTCCTGAGCAAGAAAACTGAATCTGCTTTTGCTTAGCCAAAAAGCAGCACTTGCATATCTCTTGTTTCAGAGCCAGGGTGCTGCTGAGTGCAGACTTGGTCCAACCAGTGACGGGTGATAACAGAAGGATGTCAGTGCTAGGGAATTTCAGACAGAGATATGTACCAAAGGCTGCTGAAAATAGCAGGGTTTGAAGCCTTCTGAGCTGCACACTTTGATCTTAGTCCATGCTGAGGACAACTGCACTGACTAATGGACTGCACTGTAAGTTGGTGATGGATTTAACAGAGTCCTCACAGGTGTCTGGATTTGAGACCTGCTGATATTATCAATAAAACTATGCAAAATGTCTAATGGTGTAGGTGTATCTGTCCTTTAATCTGAAAGCACTGAGATGGAGATTGTTAGGATAAACTGAAGGGAGTGTGCTGCAGCTTATTCACAAAGAAAAAGAGCTGAAGCGCTGCCACTGTTTGCTGTGGGCTTACATCTGTTCTAATGACTTAGGTTGCTGCCTGATGACTTACTAAAGCACAGCTGCATTGTGCATTGAAGCATGTGTGTTGAATGCAGCCTGTTGGGTTTTCATTCTGCACACTGCTCAGATGGGATCTGGCACAGCTCGGGCTTAGACGTAGCAACCGCCTGATAGTCCCAACTGTGTTTGATTTGGGAGCGTGTGACCCAGACACCAGAACAGTCTGGGAGGCAGGACAGGAATGGCTGGGTTTGCTCCAGCCCAGCACTCTGTGGAGTGGGTTTGATGTGCAGCAATTACACACCAGGCACTCGGTGTTGTAAGGCATGACAGACATCACATATTTGGGGAATGTCAGATGCGCTGTGTGGTGTCCATGCTCTGTGGGTGAGCTCCAGTGGGAAGAGCACACATAAACAGTAGCAGATTAATTAAAGATGTCCTGTACTGCAAAAGGCCAATTATGGAGCAGTTTGCTCAGAGTCAGTAGTGCTGCCTGGCTTATTAGCAGGGCATGAGCTAACTGTCCTCTCAGAGGAGAGCAGTCATACAGCTGTGACAATTCACTGTCACAACTGTCCTGCATGCAAAAGAGGAGACCTGGATGTCAGCTGTGCAGGTCCAGGGCAGGTCAGCTTCCAGCCCCTTGTTAAAGCTCCTTCACAGGCAGCAGAGCGGTGTCTGTGTCCCATACAGCAGACATTTGCAGTCAGGTGTTCTTACAACCTTTGCAGAGATCTCATTGACTTCAGTACCTTTGGCATGTATATTCCAGATGTTTCTTCTTGAACTGCTGCTGCTGCTCCTGCTCCTGCTGCTGTTTAAAGGGCCCTCAAAACTTGATAATATCCCTGGGATCTGGAGAAATCGAGAATTTCAGATGAGTGGGAGTCCAAAATCATTGCCAGAGTGCAGAATAATGGTTCTCCTTGTTTTGGGCCTTTGAAGGCCTGATAGGATCATTGTAAGGAATGTGACTCAAGGGTTTTCTTTGGAGTGGTTCCTGAGTTACAAGCATTTTCTGTTTGGGACCTGGACTGAATATGGAAAGCCAGCTGCCTTGTCCAAGGGCAGCAGCTTTCATTTCACAGGACATATCTGTCTGAGGACGAAGGGTGAAGTGTCCTAAATGTCCTAATGTCCTAAATCCAGTCCCATCCCTCTGTCATACCACTGCTGAATGCCATAAATCCCATTCTGTCGCTCACTATAAATTACTGTGAATCTCTTCTACACGCACCCCTATTTCTTTCTGGTGAAGCTCACCAGCAGGACCCTTACAATCAGCATGAGCTGCTGCAGGGAGGGTCAGACCCATCAGCCGTGGGGCAGAGCAGGGCTGACTGCTCATCCTGTCTCAGCTGCACTGCTTGAGGAGAGCTGCTGACAGGCACTCTCCCTTTCCAGCAAGACTTTATCTATTTTTCATATTGCTTTACTTTAAACAAACAAACAAAAAAAAATCATTGCTGGAAAAATAATTATTTCAACATCCACTGAGATTTGCTTTGGAAAGTTGATACTCTGCTTGATTTCAAATCCATGAGGTGAACTGAAATTTCAGCTCTGGAGCGTATTTTGGTTTGTCTTTCACCCATGGGAGAGTCAAAAGAGAAATGTAAGCAAGAAAAGTGGGGCAGGAAGAGAAATGGAAAAGGGATCAAGGGAAAGGAGTCACAGCATCAAATGTGTTTGGCAGATTCCTGTGCCAAACTAGAGGAGGAGGTCATGGGGATACTGTTGTATTGAGGGGCACTTGCCTGTACCAGGGTTTGAGGAGGATGAGTAGTGATGGGTTTGGTTTGTTTCCAAAGAAGGAACTTGCCAAAAGGTTGGATTTTAATTTCTTCCTGCAGAAAATTGGAACAAGAGTTCATGCTGGGGCTGAAGCAGCCAGGCAGGCTCACTGTGGCTGGGGAAGAGGGAGCTGATGGTAATACCTCACAAGATCTCAACCCTGCACAAAGCAAACAGCTGCTGTTCATGTCTCTCAGCTTGTCACTTTTGAAGGTTTTGAAGGCCACATAGCTTTGCTTTCACTCCCTAAAGCCTGTGTGCCAGGTGTGTGGAAGAGCCAGCACTGTCTCACAGGGGATTTGGTTCTTCCTCAGGAGGGACTCATCCTCCAGACCAGGTAGGCAAAGAGGTTTAACCGGAGTTATTCTCAGGTCGTGTGGGTTTTCACATCACTGAAACATGCCCAAAATCAGTTATTACTTTTTTCCTAGTTCATTGTAGAAGATTTCATATTTATTTGTCAATAAGACATTGGTCTTCAGCAGCAAGCAAAGACACATTTCTTTTCTGCCTACAGACATACGGATTGCTGCAGAAGAAAATTCGCAATGATTGGTGTTTTGATGGGTCCCAGGTTAGCAATTGTGAGTGTCTTAGCCATAAACACCTTTTCTACTATAAAGTGAGGCTTTCCAAGAGCTTTTGGGCTTTACCTTAGCAAAAAGAACACACTTCTCTGGCATGGGATGCAGTACCCCCAACTCTGCTTTACCCCAGACATGCATCTTTGTATCCAATTCCACAAGTGTCAGTGTGTTGAACTGCTGTGTGCTATCCTCCACAGAGCTGGGCAGGGAGGCTTGTAAATGAGGGAGATCTTGGAGCTTTCTTGTGCATACACACTTGAGTGCACTCATGAGTGCAGAGCTTTAGGAACAAGTGTAACAGCTGTATTTCTTGAATCTTTCCTAGTTCCCCAATAGAAGAAAATTTGCCAAAAATATGGCACCCTGAATTTGTAACTATTTGCTTCTTTGTTCTCATTTGGTCATATCCCCAGAGGAATGAAGTAATTTATTTGATTTTCCCTGCTGCTTCACACTCCTGCTTATGAATGGCTGAGACAAGACTGGGAGTATGAGTAGCCTGGCTGTGTGTGGTTTGGAAAGATGTGTTCACTTGCACATTGGTGTCCAAACAGAGTAGCTGGCTCTGAAATCCTATCAGGAAGGCTTTTGAGTAACTTAAAACCCTTCTTGTAGATGCTTTGAATTTCTTCCACTCTGAGATTGTGTAAGCCCCTGTTGAAGTTTCATTACCTCAGTACCCACAGAAAAGCAGCCAGCCTTTTCACTGAAACCTTCCCCACAAACGTCTGGATTCATTCCCTCACCCCCCTTTTTCCTTGAATGCAAAGCACAGCTTATTGTATTTTAAATAACAGGAGAGGAGGCCAAGACTGCATATGGATCTGTCTGGCATCATGCTAAAGCAGTAAGAATGTGTCCTGTCCCCTGGCTATCTTTGTGCCACTCTTTCTAAATATGGAAGGTGACCTGTATAATTTTCAACATAATTAGGATATTCAGTGCTTTCTTTAGAGTAGTTTATAACAGACCAGTCTCAAACAGCTGCCGTTTCATGGGCCATTCTTGGTATTTTCTGTGCTTTAAATAACTCTGGAGTTTTGTGGTGTGCTCTGGTGAGACTTTTCCCTACTTGCTAAAATTTGTTCCAGAGCCTTGTATATCGAGTCGTTGATTCACCATTGGTTTAGCAGGGCACTGTGGTGTGAGCAGTCAGAAGATTTCTCTATTGCTCTTTCTCTTTGGGGCAGTATTCCTGGCAGAGGAGCTTCAGCCCTCCCCAGAATACAAGTCCTCAGCACAAATATCTCCTTCCCACATTCACTACCAAGCCCCTTCCAGGTTGCTTCTAGCCTGACTCCTCCTGCTACTTACAACATAGATCAGAAGAGTTACCCAGCAATAAAAAAAATGTATTTTTTTGCCAGTTTTTTATCTCATCTGGTTTCACCCAAGGAGACAATGATAATGTATGTTGTTGCTATGTAGAGAGGCTAAAATATCCTGTTAAAAATTTGAGGCAAACCTCTGCCAGCAGCCACTGCATGGAGCTGCTGAGGACTTTTCCTTGCTGTGGGATACTGCTAGAATTTGGGAAAGATTTTAATTTTTGACTGTTTGGTTATTTTTGTTTGTTTGTTTGTTTGTTTGTTTGCTTGTTTTTTGAGTGGCCTAAGCCCAAAGAACTGAAGTCAGTGGCAAACTGAACATCAAGTAAAAATGGTTTTTATCTGAACCCCACAAGTTACCAGTTTAAATCAAGTCAATTTTCACTTGCTGACTCTTGGAGAGGAAAAGGAAAGACCTTTTTAGACACCAGGCAATGCATTATATGTTCCTCCCCAGACATTCTCATTTTCAGCCTTTTTCATATTCAGACACCTATAAAATTAAGGGATTATTTTCTTTGGCACAAGATCATGTCTATTTTCAGAAGCACCCAGAGCTGCTCCAAATACTGGAGTTACTGCTGCTGGGGGAATCGGTGCCAGGCAGCTGCTCTTCATTTCTAGGGAATTTAAGAAAAGTTCACAGTGCTTAGCTGATGTTTTGTGTTTAGTAAAGCCTTTGTTTTCTCTCTCACAATTTCATTAATCAATTTCATTAATTAAATAACTGAAACATTATTTGTTGCTTTAGCAACAAGGTAGCAATCAGGCAGAAATGATACATGTTACTTGCTCATATCCAATCCAAAGTTGCTGAAGCAAGAAGAGAAGATGAGAAGACTTCTAGTCCTGAGAAAGAAAAGCTGTTAATTCTGGCTGTGCTGTAGGAGGTCCAAGGCAAGAAGTTTACTTTAGCTGGGCGAATAAGCACAGAATCCCTATCTAACAGCTTTCCTATTTCATGGTGGTTATGGCTTTTTTTTTTTTTTTTTTCTCCCCCCTCTAACTAATGATTTTTTCATGTGTAATCTGCACAGAGCCAGTGTGCAATTGTGCTCTGTGCTAGAGGATGGGATGCTCAGAGCCAGTAACAGGTGTACAAACTTTTGGAGTTCTTTCATCTCATAGAGCCTGCAGTGCTTGCACTGATGTGGTAAATAAATTACTGAGAGTGTACATGTTCATCAAGGTGAAAGCAGGAATGAGAGTTCCCTGCTCTTGGTTTGTGCCCGTGGTCAGAATCTTCTGGGCATCGGGCACTAACCACCCTGGTAAGATGAAAAGATATGAAGGCACTAGAAGTGAGATCATGTGCTTTGCCACAGATCACACCCTGTCTTGTTAGAATTACTCAGTTTAGAAGACTAAAAGAGCCAGTAAGTTGCCTTCCATAGAAAATGATAAAAAAAGAAACCAAAAAAGCAATGTATGCCAGAAGGGTGGCAGTGGGAAATGGACCAGCAGGGCTTCTTCTGGAGAGCGTGAGCCTCTCCAGTGATGTGAAAACCATCCCTTTCTTAATTTTTATTTAATTTAATTTTATTTAATTTCAGTGGTGTATTCCAACTCCTGTGCAGGTGGGAGGGTTTTCTCTGCACGTTTTCATTTGAGGTAACTGCAGAAGGAAAGAGGTTTCACCATACCACAAGGTGGGCTGAGCTCTGTGTGTTGGCAGGAGGACAAGAGTTACCTCTTCGTCAGCGACCTGTGAATGTTTGCTCTAAACTTGTGGTGAATTGACACCTGCTGTTAATGTCCTTCCCATGCCAGGTGCTGTCAGGCTCATCAATAAAGCCACTCTTGGCCACCCTGTAATTCTGGTTAGACCTAACCAAACCCACAGGTGGGGTGTGAGGGGGAAGCAACTCCTGGTGCATACACACTTGTGAACAGGTGAGAGCGAGAGACACACTCTTGGTCTTCTCTTAATGTTTCCAAGACAGATGTTTGCAATGTCTTTGAGTGGATGCTGACCTGGATCCCTCTCTGGCTGATATGCAGGAAACCATTTTACCATAAAAGCTGTGGTGCTAGAGCTGCTTCCTTGAGACAGCTGGCATTTCACACTCCTTGCTGAGAAAGCCTTGCTCTAATCTGCTAGATAAGGAAAGTATTTTATTTCACCTCCAAAAACACTGCTCAGAGTCTGGCTGTGCCACAACTGCATGTTTTTGCAAGGAGAGGGGGACGCTCTTGGTTACCACAGATGCTGATCTTACCCCCTCACAGCTTGCTGAGTCACACAGGTGCAGGCCAGACGTGATGTAGGATGCATCTCAGACTTCCCAGGTTTTCCCACCCTTGCAGACTCCCAGTTGTGCTTTCAGCTAAAAATAGAATTGAGGGACTTGATTAATTCTTCAGGGAAAGAGCAGAGGAATTACCTGGATTTTCATGTATTTTCCATGCAGGAATTGAAGTTCCAAAGTCAAGCATTGGTATTGGCTTCTTGGAGAGATGATTGGCTTCCTGCTTCATTCTTGGGGACTCAGGACACTTTCTGACTGTCATATTTTGGACTGTGTGCTAGCTCCTGTGGCACTTAGAGATGGGAACCCTTGCTGGGCTGGGAATTTGCTGTGGTGCTGATTCAGGAAGGCAGATGGGGAAGATGCTGGAAGATGCCTATATTGTGACACGTGACTAAAACTGTTTCCGGGAAGAGAGTTGCTGTTCTTCCTTCACATCTTCAGTTATAAGCAGCCAGCCTGGAGCAGAGCCTGGAAAATATAGAGAGTCATGGGCTTTTTCATTCTTGGTTGTGCACAGCTTCTTCATCTTGGCCCTTGAGAAAGAACAGAGATCTGATTTATAATTTTCCAGCTCACAGCCAAGGCAGACTAGTCTCATGGAAACTCAATCCTTGCAGAAGGAAAGTTTAGAGGGTGTTGGGTTTTTTTCTTTGCCATTTATCTTGCTTGAGAAGATGAAGGACTGGGAATGAGGCAGGTGTATTACCCACTTAATAATGTGGACTGCCTAGTGTGTTTTGGGATGAATCCCAGTTTCCTTTGGCTATTTATATCCTAAAAGGTGTCAAGTGCTTATGTAAATTTCATCGAGTGACTTGTTGACGTTTCTCCAGCAATAGATGCTTTAGTTGAAACGAGGCATGTTCCCAGCATGAGGAAACAACCAGAGGCTCAGGAGTGCCCTGGGTGGGGGCAGTAAATTAGGCAGAAGCTGGAGGTACCAACTGAGGAGAGGGCTGATGGAGGCAGTGGTGCACCAGTGGCTGCCTGCCTGCCCCTGACACACTGATCTTGCTCTACAGATTGATTTTCTTCTCCTCTGTTTTCAAAGATGTCAGTGATATCAGTCCAGCAGCTCTTTCTCATCTCTTCCCACGTCTATACCATTGTGTTCAACTGGGTGCCAAGGGGCAGCACAAAATCAGATGTGCCTGGCCAACACAGGGCTCCTTTGACTTCTGGTTTCAGGAGGAGCCAGAGTTGGATGGGAAACAGTTTCCTACCTGGAATTTCCTGTTTGGGTGCTGGGAAGGTTGTTAGGGATTCCAGCCTTAATTACGAATTTTCTGTTTCAATTAAGATCCCTCCCAGATAAACCTGAACCCAATACCAGATGTGTCCCAAACTATTGCCTGCCATTCTGCTCCTTTGAAGCACCTCAAAGTAACAGATTATGGGCATGGCATGGCAGTGCAGTGCAAAAACTACATTTGGATTTTCTAGTGAGAAAACCTATTTGTCCCCGGCTTTTTGTTATTGTTGATGTTACTCTTAGTAACATTTGTGTGCACTAGAAAACACATGATTAATGGTATTGGGGGAGGAGGAGGTTTATGTTTTTTGGTTTTTGTTTTTACGCAGCTGACACAGAGAGCAGCTGTATCCAGTTACAATAAAGGTCCCCAAGAGTGGCCAGCACTGGGCACTCAAGGAAGGACAGAAAAACATGTTCAGAGCACAAACAGGATGCTTGTTTTCAGTATAAAAGACAGATAGCAATTGCAGTGGTTCATTAAGGACTGGGGCAAATGACCTGGCCTGGCTAATTTTCTGAATTTAAAGTGCTCAAGATCTTTCAGAAATTGTAATTAATTCTCAAAGATCATCAATTCATGTGAATGCTGCATTGAGAGATACTTAGAAAATGTATGTAGTACATCCATCTGCTTGAGATAGGTACATGCCAGATTATTGTATGTGTTTTTAAAATTCTCCTGAAGAGAATCCTGAATTCCCAAAGGAAAATGACCTTGAAGTTGGGTATTCTTTTTCCTGACACCTAGATAAACATTTTTACATGGTATAAACTAGACCAGTGGCTATACTCTGGTTCCTCATCACCTTTCTTTTTATATGACAGTCTGCACCCGAAGTGTGTTTTCAGCTCCCCTCTGTGTTTTTGATTCCAGCTTAAGAAAGCCAGCTGCTTTCAGTCCTCTCTCCCGGACCAGACCTTCCAGAGCAATTTTCTCTTGCCTCTCCAACTGTCCCTGCCCCAACTCTGCTGGATGTGGTTTAACTTGGTTCCACTGTCCCCAAAGCACAGACTTGGCATTTCTTGCTGCTGGTGTCCTGCAGTGGGAATGCCAGGACTGATGGAAGAGGGACAGGCTGTTAGCAGGAGCAGCCCGCATTCTTCAAGTTACTCTAGCCCTTAGGTCTCTGCAGAAATCAGATCACTGCAGAAATCAGGTGTGGCCTTCGTATTTGTAGGTCCCAGGCTGAGTTAACCCTATGCAGGGAAAGAGGAGAGTGCTTGTGAAAGGGCTCTTCCTTCTGTCACAGGCACAGGCTGGGGGGATGCTGCCTGCCCGAGAACACTGACAGCATGCGCAGATGTTTTGGAGACAATGGGATGGACAAAAGGCAGCATTTCCTGTCAGAGAAGGTTCATTTGCTGAGGAAGTTGTTTTCAGGGCCAAAAGAGCAAGAGCAGAAGAGTCCCATGGGGGCGTTTCTTGCGGTGTTTTTCCAGAGGAGATGCTGATTTAATACTTCCTGTTGTTCACTGGGATTCTCCAGTTCCCAGGGCAGGAGAGTTCATGGTGCTGAGCCCTTGCAGAACAGTGTGCAGTGCAATGGCCACGCGTGCTCTCCACACCAGCAGACGTGTGAGATGGTGGGTGATGCTGCCTGTCAGGCTGGAAAACACTGCCAGATTCATGAGGAGGGGTCGAGAGGGTAGGGCAGAACTGCAGGGTATTGCTCTGGAAGCAGCTGCCATTCTGGGAGCCTCCTGCCCTGCTGGGAGCTGGTGGACAGGATAAGGTCGGAGCAGGGGGTCTGAGCCAGCTCCACAGCAGCTCCATAGCTCCATGAAGCTGCAACTACTGGTGAAGACAATAGTTCCTTAGTGTTTTACTTATAAGCAAATTCCCCTGCACTGGATAATGAATTATCAGATCCAGACAGAGGAAGTCTCTCATAATTCTCTTCCTCTGAGGTAACTCAGATTCTTTGTGAATTAACTTGTTTTACAAACTCGAAGCACAGGATACAAAAACAGTGGTTAAGAATCTCCTCCAAGTAGTACTCCAGTGGATGGAAAGTTAATATAGGTCAGACAGCTGTGCCAAATCCCAGCTATCCAAACTGGGTAGCAGACTTTCTGCTTTCCTATATCCCTTCATATCCTCTATGATGTAAGCATCAATAAGCAGCTCAACATGTGTGTCTCTTGCAATCATGTTAATGGATAAAGCCACACAGAATGCGTGCTCCTTGGGCTAAAGTTGTCTTTGGAAAACTGGAGATGTGTTTTCTACCCTTCCCCCTCACTCTGTTATCTCCAAAGAGAGCTGATAACCTGTCTTCCTTTCCTCCTGGCTTTTTACTTGCCATAAACTGCTGATAGACAATAGCAGACCAGTCTGTGAGTGAGCTGTCACTGAGCAGGGTTATCATCCCACACCACTGCAAAAGTGACAAGTGTTTGATACCATTTGTTTTTTCCCTTTTCCTTTTTCCCTCTTCCATCTTCCATCCTATAGTGAAGTTAAAGTTCACTTGTTAATGCCTGATCACATTTTGTCACTCTTCCCAGCAGCAAGTAGTACTTGGCAGGGTAATGCTGAGAGTGCATGGACCAAAAATTATAAATACCTTGAAACTTAGGTTGCATGCTCCAAATTTCAGTTTTTATAGGGGAAAAAATATTGCTTCATGTTACAGAAGGGAAGTGGAAGAATCAAATGCTTCAAGCAAGGTTTTGTCCAGAAATGGAATCCAAACAAATGCTGTCAGCTTGTGGCCTCTACAGACAGAGGCAGTTTGGGAAGGGGACGTGAGCTCGGCACCACACTCGTGTCAGGGGACTTGACTCTGCTGCTGCTGGAGGATGGGGAGGAGGGCCAGTGAGAGCTTGCAGTTGCTGTTTCCAAAATGAGGAAGCTTCCTCAAAAGGAGGAATTAGATGACAAGGGCCCTTCACACTGATCAGGTGAAGGAGGAGATGAACAGGTGGGTGTCCTCCGCTGGTGATCTCTGTGAGTGGTGATAAGTTATGGAAAGGAGGATGCGTGCAGGGTGCCCAATCTGGAAAATGTTCTTTCTGTAAATTCTGGATTGCGATGAAACGTGGGTGGGAGAGGAGAGTGTGACATTTGTCCTTGAGTTTTGGGATGCTCCACGGTTATTCTGGAGTGTTGACTTACCTGGATTTATTGCTTCTGTGTAACGACCAAAGTTCTCACCAAGTGCACACCTGTGATATGAGGCTTGTAGCCATGGATAAATTCATTATATTTGGAAATTTTCATCATACATACATAATAAAAATGCCAGATACACGCATAAAATTCTGGGTGAGAACTGTTAGAAACTTTAGTAGGAGATAAGCAGTGGTTTAGGGGAGAGATGATAGTAGGGATTATGGAAGAGCTGAACTGATATGTTTCTGCTTTGTTAATTGAAAAAATATCCCGGGGAGAGAAAAAACCCAACACAGTAAATTCTTTCAGTTGCTGGACTCCAATGTTTAAATACCCACTTTGGTTTTGCCCTGTGGTGTGAGAGAGTAACCCCATTCAGCAATATATTCTGATTAATGTGTCAGTTCCCTTCTCAGGAACACAGAGATCAAAGGTTTTTAGAAAATTCTTCCTTCTCACACAGAGGGCTATTCCTAGTATTATTTTTGGAACTGGGGTTACCAGAAGTTTTCCAGGAAGAAAATTGCAAATCTCAGTGCTCTGTGGGCCATCTGCTTAATTTAATTTTTTTCTTTTTTTTTTTTTTCTTATACATGAGACATTTTGGAGCCTGTACGTAACCAGACAGTCGTGTTGACTGATTCTGGCGTGTCGCAGAACGAACACCTTGTAGCCTGAACCAGATGTGGGGAGGCTAATGAGGTGTCTGTAACCTGAGTGTGAAAACCTGAAGCTGCAGCAAAAATTTGGAATTTGATACCTCTTTAGGTAATGGAAATTAGTGCTTTAGGCAGAAGAGAAAGTGCAGATTTGGGGTAAAGTGCTATTAAAGGCAATGAAGCAGTACATGAATTAGAAACAAGGGATGTTACTTTGAGAGTTGAATACTGGCTAGAAAGTGAGGTCCCTGGAAAAGGTTTAATGAAACTTCATATTTGGTTATTTTTAACTACTGAGAAAACACAGCTTGCAAACATGGAGTTTTAATCCATAGTCCATGTTTACCTGGAGTATGATTTCCTCTCTTGCACTGAGCCAGAGCAGTGCTGGTGGGAACTGTGGTCTGAGTCCCTGCGCAGGGTCTGGAGCTCAGGAGTGGGCCATGAGTGGTGACACACAGCCACGTCTCCCCACCAGTCTCATGGAGGTGGAAATGGGGGCATTAGGGAAAGAGGCTATTTTGGAAGCTACCTTGGGGATGCTGGATTTTCTTCTTCCTTGGCAGGAGCAAGAAAACTCAAACTTCCAGCTGTGTGCAGTCCCTTCAGCAGTGGTTAAATGGCTGCTCAGACTTGGAAGGAATCGTTTTGACGTGCTTGGACCTCCAGCCCCATAGCTCAGAACTGCTAGTGACAGTATTTTTCTCTTCACCTGACCTTTAGACCTTGGAATGTGAAAGCCTGTTGGGCAGCACAAGTAGCAGGGGCAGAACCAGCCACTCTCATTGGCTGGAGATATGGCATTGCTTTCACCTTTCTGGTTCTGGATCCTTGAAATGCAGGTTGTGGGGCACACCCCACCATCCCTGTATAGCTGGGAGTCTGTGTGCCATCTCCTCAGAGCTAAGGCATTCTCCCAGTGCCCACTGACTCTTTGGGAACTGAACCCAAGCAGTGGTACCAGGTGGAGCAACCCGTGGAGCCCAGGAGACGCTGTTGCCCATGTTGGTGAAATCAGGGCAATCCTGTGTGGTGGCTTTTAATTTGGAACTTGCAATTTGGTGTTCCCAGTGGTTTCAGGCTGTAAAGAACTCCCTTTTCTGGAGTGGTATTCCTGCATACTTGCAGCATAGCACGGGTGTTTGAGCTTGAGTAGGGACAAACTGCTTGTGCCTGACCTGGGGCTGCTAAACTCCCCTCAGATATGTGAAACTACACTTAAATTTAAATACAGCATTTTTGTGGTGTCACTCTCATAAAGGAGCAAGGAATATTTTTATCGTCTCTTGGGAATAGAAGGAAAAACCACATAGCTTGGAGTGTCTTGCACCCAGGCATTGCATGTGTCACAACTATCTAGACACATAGAAATAATTACTTTAAATCACTCTTCTTACTTTAGGGCTTTTGCTTTCCTTTGGGCTCTTCACTCATATTCCTTCGAGAAACTTTGTATGTTTGTATGTTTGTTTTCGTCTTGTCTGTTCAGCATGTTGAAGCAAAATGATGTGATTGACCTTTAGGGTTACAGATCAAGCCTGGTTTCCGATCCTTGTTAATTTGGGAGAGCTGCAGGAAAATCTCAGAAGCACTGAGATAGATATTACAGATGAAAGCAGAAGCTGAATGGCTTGAAGAGGTTCAGCACTTCGGAAATTTGTAAATATTCAGCTGTGAGGGGCGGAGCATGTGTGTGATTTACTGGGTGTCCTTGGCAACCTTTGCCTGTTTATTGCAGCAGAGCAGAAATAGCTCTTATTAAAAAACAAGCAAACAAAAAAACTCCTCACAAAACCCCAAAAACGAAAATAAAACAAACAAAAAAAAAAAAACCACCGAAGAGACCACCAGGAAATATTTTTAAATTTTGCTCGAGGCTTCTCTGAACACATGGATAAGGTGGCCTTGCTCCTGTGTCCCAGTGAAAGCCGAAGGCATGGAGAGGAGGCGCAGAGCAGAGCCGTGCAGTGCTGTTCCATGTGGCTGCTTCCCGGTGATCACAGCCAGAGCCTGGCCCCTCGGACCATCCTCCAGGCTCTGCTGACCCTGCAGCTGCTGCTGTCTGTGGGAGAGCCGCTCGGCGTTTTTCTCAGGGATCTTGGAACGGGTTTGCGGCACCACGTGGATCACATGAAGTCCCTGGTTCCTGCTGGAGCAAAGAGGGAAGCTAGGTCCAATTCCCTGTCTGTGTGATGGAAACCTGCCCATCCCTGTTATCTGCTAGGCCCCTCCCAAGGAGTTTCTGAGAAGGGAGCAGCAATATCTGAATTCAGCTCCAAGGGCTGTGGAAAACCAGCCTCTCTCCAATGCACTCTGCTGTTATGAACATCAGCCCAGAGCCCGTGGGAGAGATGGATAAATCCTCCAAGGCCGTGCTGGGAGGGAGCACTCCACGTCACCATGGCTCTGTTTGTACAACACTGAATATTCAGCGAGCTTGTTCCTGTTAAGTGTCCTGGGCTTTGCTTTAAGCATCAGACTAACCCCTGCTTCTTGCAGCATCCCTGTCTGCTTGCTCAGGGGAGGAAGTGGAGGCTCTAATGAAGCGAAGCGGCAGCAATTCACTGGAAAGCATTGGGGTAATTACTGACAAGGCTGTTTACATATCAGGTTCCCTCGTTGTGATGCACTGATTTGGCACTTTGTACACAGCTGCCGGTTTAATGCTGGAGCCAGCCTTTTCCCAAGCTCGGCTGTGAGGGAACCGCTTAAAAATGTGTTGCCTAATTGCTGTTGCTTAATTAACGGTAGGAGCATGCCAGCTCTGAGTCCTGGCTCTGCCAGGGAAGGGAGGCAAGAAAAACTGGGAGGGGGAAGCTCAGAGGAAGCCTGGAGCGCAGTGGGTTTGTGCAGGTCTGAATGATCTGCCAAATGCTGCTGAACTTTTTCACTGGACTGCAAACAACTTTTACAGATTTTTCTCTCTCCTGTCCCTTCTTCCCCACATGGAGCCAGCTCTGAGATCCAGCAGCTTGGTATGGTATAGATTGGAAGGGAAGGTGTTAGGCTTAACATGTCACAGAATCACAGAATATTCTGAGTTGGAAGGGACTCACAAGGATCATTGAGTCCAACTCTTATGTGGATGGCCTGTCCTGGAGGGTTGTTTCTGGCTATCCCCATGCTTGCTTCGAGTGTATGGAGAGTGGGCATCCTGTGGTTGCCAGGATCTGGGGCAGCCAGTCAGTGTGGGGCAGTGCATCACCAGCACTGTTACCAGGAGGGGCTGGAAGCAGAGTGGTTGTGTTTGCTTACTGCTGTGCACTCATGTGTCTCTGCACCCCATGGGATGGACAAGTCTGGTGCTTCACCCATCTGACATTTTGGCTCTAATATCACATGATTATTATATATGTTTTTTGTACTATTTTACTACCTTGCACTACTGGACTACTACTAGAGGTAGGAAAGGCTTGCATAATCTTTTCCTCTTCATTGCCTGTGCAGGGGTCCTCTCCTGGGGAGCTGGAGGCTGAGCAGCACTGGCCTGGCTGCCCTCAGTGGTGGCAAGTGCAAACAGGAAGGTGTTGATGTTCAGACTCAGTCACCAGCTCCCAGCCAGCCTGTTTTTAGCATTAACTGTCTGCTGCAATGGAAAGGCTGCGTTCAACCAGAATATTCCTCTGTGGGTCTTGGATGACAGTGACATGGGTGAAGGTATGAATGAGTGGGTGATCTTTTGCTGCCTGCAGATGAATATGTGCAGCTCCTGCCCTTGGAGTTCAGAGAGGGGTATAGATCCATCTGCAGAAATGCCCTGAGCCTCTGCTGTGGTTAAATGGCTGTTCAAACTTGGAAGGAAGGAGTGGAACATAAGATCAAAGGTAGCTCAATGAGGCTGTGGGTCTCTGACATCTGCTAAGTGCATTGCAATTGGCAGTGCTGCAACATTAAAATCCCAATGCCTCTTGCAGAGGAGAATTCCCATTGCCTGCATTACATGGCAGCCCAAATACCCAGCCTGTCTTGTGCTGCAATAGTTTTTCCAGACCAGCTTTTAATCCACTTACTTTTCAATAGGCCTTTTTGAGCATAAATGAATGCAATTAAATGTGTGTTTCCCAGTTGGACGAAGGCAAGGTAGAGGAAGGCAGATGGCCTGGAAGGGAGCACAGAGCCTTTGGAACAAGCTGCTGTGAGGTGTTCTTATGTGGCTTTTGGAGTTCATGAGCATCCAGTGAGGGAGATGCCAGGGAAAACGTGGCTTATACCCATGTGAATTGCCTTGGTCAGAATCCTCCTGTTTGTTGCAGAAGTGCGTGGGACTCATCAGGGGAAGTGGTGAGGAAATTAATGTCTTTGGGGTCTCAGTTATTGCTCTGTAGGAGTGTGAACATGCTGTGCTGTTGCTGTAGATCTGTTGCAGCTGTGTCATCTGATGAGGTGCTGAGAAAAGAGCTCTTCAGGCTCAAGGGGTACTGGTGTCTTTCAGTGTTCCACAGGATTTGGTGCACCAGAGTAACTTATGAGAGACCTCAGAGTGTGTGTGTATGTGAAAGGGAGCATCTGGGTATGAACACAGGTCAGATTTAATTCTCACACTGCTATGAAAACAATTCTTCATTTCTTGTTGAAGTGTGGAATAGATTGACCTGGACCTGTGGAAATTACCTTAAGTGCTTTGACTGGTGGGACAGCAGAGTTCAATGCCTGCCTGTGGTCAGATAAAACCTGAAGCTTGCTACATGCACTGAGGAAAAGGAGTCACACAAATTTATCCATAAGTTGGAGTTTCTTAAAAGGACCTCCTGGAACCGAATATTTGGTTTTGTTTGCCTATTTTTCTGGGAGGTGAAGTGGGATGTAGCTTCAGTGCCTGAGTTCAGTACTTTCAGAACTAGACTGTAAAGATTTTTTGATGAAAATCCTCTGCAAGCATTAAAAGGAAAAATCCACAATTTACTATCAAATCTTCTCCTCAGGACAAGGTTCCTCCCAGCAGTGTTCTCAGAATGCTCCCACTCATGCTGGCACCAGATCATTTGACGCTGTGGGAGGCTCAGGGTGCTGCTGGGAGCAGATCAGTGGCCAGCCTGTGTCTGGGGAAGGTGGCATTGGCTTGGAGTCAGCTGCTGGAAGGGAAGGTAGCCTGAAGGTTAAGGGATACTGAAGCTGTTGATAGCCTAGAGTTGTTGGCCATTGCTGGCTGGTGGAAGATGCTGCACGTGTCTGAAGCTCTGGATTTCTTTCTCTTTTCATGCAGTCAGTGCTAAGACATTCATGCACACTGAGGAAACAGTGCAAAGATCATGTCTCAGGCTGCAGAGGACCAGTTTTGTTTCAGCTGCAAGGTCCTAAGGTGTGTAGCATGTCCCATCAGTGGAGCTAGGATGCTGCTAGGCAGCAGCACTGTTTTTGAGGTTTTGGTGGTGTGGGGTGTGTGGCCTGCTCCTTCCCTCCCCATGGCAGCTCAGTGGGGACAGGAGCTGTGCTGGAAGCACTCTGCTCACCCCCACAGTGCCAGCAGCAGCATCAGTGCTGTGTGTGGAGATGGAGCACAGCTGCCTGGAGCGGGTGACAGATGACAGAGCTCCTGCCACGGTCTCCTCAGGCCTCTTGGCGCCGATCCCAGAGCTGCTGCCTCAGAGCTGAGAGGGGACACAAGGTCGGGGAGGGGATGCAGGGAAGGACCCACGAGCTGGGGCAGAGTGACCTCTGAGCTGTCCTGTTCCCTCAGTGAGGGCAGCAGGGCAGGGAGGGGAGTCAGTGTTTCCAGTCTTGGCTTTTATACTTTATTGCTGCTGCTTTCAGCAAACTGGTTTGGCTGAAGGAGCTGTGGGGGGTTGCAGACAATGGCTGCTCACATACTCCAGCTGTCAGATGCTTAATTAACTCCCCAGCCTCCTATTTTTTTTTTTTTAACTGATTTAATTTATATTTCTCTCTCTGTCACAGCCAGCTGAAGTGCTTCCAGCAGCCAGAAAGATCCAAATCCTGGCCCCCACCAGTGCCACTCTCAGGGACCCTGTTCTGCCAGGCTGCCCTCCAACAGCAAAGAGGTTTCTTGCTTATTGGTAGCAAAGTGCTGAACATCTGAGGGGGGATCCCTGGTCTTTCCCTCCCCTGGAGGAGCTGTAAATGTGCATTAACCTGATGGATATGTGGGAGGGAAGTGTCTCCCCCTTGAGAGCAAGGAAATAATTCATTTTGTGTATGGAAAACGCATCTGTTCTCCGCACAGACTACTGAGAGCATCAAAAGCTTGTGTCTGAGCATCCCAGAGAAGGGAGGGCGCAGGGGTTTTCCAGCTCCATGCCCTGCTTACATGCAGCCACCAGTGTCCCTGCCTTTGACCCTTTGTGGGCCCTTCCTGCCGAGGCTGGCAGGTTCCCATGGCTCTGTGCCGCTGCCAGGCCCTGTGGCAGTCGCTGGGCTGGGCGAGGTTTGAGCCTCTCACCCTGCTGTCTCCAGTCATTTTCTTGAGCTCTGCTGTGCCAGTTTGGGTAAAAGGACAGCTGAGCTGGAAGTGTGCTAAGCCCTGCTGCAGCCCAGCTTGTTTGGTTATTTTTGTCAATTAACAGACAGTTTGCATGCAGCTTTTCCTGGGGGTAGGGGTGGTCGGGGAGAAGACACTCAGCACACAGGAAAAAAAAAAGGAAAAATACCTTTGAACTTTGTCCAGCTTGAATTCTCGGGCTGAGGTGCATCGTACCACATCTAAACTGATCCTTTCCACCTAGCTTTGACTCCAGGCATACGGTTTGCCCTTGTTACAATATATGCATTATATATGAGTGCATGCAGGTCTGCAGGCAGTTGGCATGCTGTCACAACATGCTGCTGCTGTGTGTGAGCATGCCTGTGTGTTTAGATGATAAGAGCTGTAATGCTTAAGGAGGCTTTGGCCTGGGAACATCCTGGAGATTTACAGTGCCTTTATGCCCCACAGTGGGGTGTACCTGCTGGGTAGGTATGTGCTCTCATATACATTCTGCTTCCCTCCCATCATGTGCTCTGGATTTTGCACAGGATCTGCACAAAAAACAAACGAAATCAGAAGTTTATTAGATAATTTAAGAACACTTCTGGAGAATTTCAGTAACTTGCTTCAGTTATTCTTTGATATTCCTGCTTTTTATTTTCTTTCTATTTTTATAATGCTATAGCAGTAGGTAGTCACAAAAAGTCAGTGCTTTAGTTTATTAATCAGTGTACAGGCATGTTAGCAAAACCTTCCTGTCCCAGAGAGCCCAGACTCTGTCTGGGCTGTGGGGTGGTGGAGTGTGAGGGACACAGCATGAGAGAGCCATGGCACCAAAGCCTGGCAAGGTCTAAGCTATCTTTCTGTGTAGCAGCAAGAAGATGTTCTCTGCAGGTTTTGATTTAAGAGATGAGAGCCTGTGGGTCAGACTCGTGAACCAAAATTCATTATTGGAGTTAAATGCCAGCAAAAGTATCTGTGCTCCCCTTTGCCCTGGAGAAAGTGAACTTGAATTGTTCTCTGAGGTAGCAAGTGAGGATGTTCTTCCCCCAGCCATCAGAGTGGGCAGTGGGACCATCTGGCTCGTGTTTCCCAGGGGCTTGCTTTAGCCTGCAGACACTTGCCAATTTACCAGCAGTGCAGAGGCAGGAGTGTGGGAGGATTCTCATGGGGTGGTGAGTAGGAGTTGATAGCTTGTACCTCGCAGACCTCCCGATGTGCAAAAGAAAAACTCAAGTTATTAAGGGCACTTGAGGGCTGTCGTTCCTGCAGACCTGACATTATTCCAGTCCACTTCACCTGAGGCTTCTCCTTTTTGCACCATTTCATTTTCTGCTTCACTGCCAATGAAAGCAATATGCTATTTTGATATTATTAGTGGTAGAAAGCCTAATCAGCCCTTTTCTTTCCTTGACAATATCTACCCTTCCTGCCTGAGAGCTGATCCACCCTGCTCAGCCAGTCATGCAGCAGGATTTCCCAAGGGCTGTGGCACAGCATCCTCCTTCCTTTCTTGATGTTTTTTTCCTATTTACCAGGCACAGAGGGCTGTGGGAAAGAGTCAGCCTGACTTTGTCATCCTCCTCACTCTGAACTGACACATACTGAAGTCATTAACTTGGCTATCAAATCTCAGCTGTGGGCTGAAACTTGGCAAAAGTTTTGGGACAGGATATAGTGAATTTTCCTGTAGGAAGTCACCTGGTCAGGGACATAAGCAAGAGGGGTCTTCATCACCATGCCTTCAGATTTCTTCACAGCAATGTGATTTATGGGAAGGGCACCCATCCTAGTTCAGATTTCTTTTACTAGTATTTATGGGCTGTGGTTCATGCTGATCTGCTGTGCCTCTGACTCCTTCTTGTCAGCTAAACACATGATTGAGTCTTGTTAGGGTCATTCATTACAGTGTTCAAAATACAGTCATAGAAATAGGGATTTCTCCCTGGGTCATTTCAAAAGTGCCCCTCACCCCATCTGCAGATTTAATATTACTATCCAAGAAAGTTGTGAGTTAAGTTGCTGAGAAACAGGCAGAGCTGGAGCATCTGGTTTTTGGCCCAATTTACCTGGGGTTGTATTTTGGACTCCCATTAGCATTAGGAGATTTGCCACTGACTGTCCTGGCTCTAAGTTTTGATGTTTTCCTGCACCTGTATGTGAGCTCAGAACCACCCAGCCTGATATGCAGTAGTTGGGGAAATACTTGGGGCATGTGTTTCCTGTGCTGATGTTCTACAGCAGAGGGTAGGCAGGGAAAGCCTCCCAGCACCAGTGTGGTTGGCAGCACCCTATGAAGCGTGGTGGCTCACCCATGCAGGGCACTGGCTTGCCTGCTGTGCCAAACGTGGACATGGCCATCAATTCAGTGGAGCAGGTGGTGAAGTGCTGGAAAGGCTGTTTCCCTCTGGCAGAAGAAGGGCCAGAGCCCATCTGTGTGTCAGTGCAGCACCACTGTGCCCTGACACCTCTCACGCTTTGTACACCCTGTTTCCCTGCTGGATCTAAGCGTGAAGAGATTTTTGTTTCACCAGCTTTCTAATTTGACACTGCCTGTCACTTCCTTGCTCCAAAACTACTTATTTGGCAGGGCTGGGAGCGTGAGTCACAGCCATGGCCCAGGATCCTGCCTCCTGCTTTGGCCAGCAGCACTGCAGCTGGGGCAGAGCACATCTGCTGCTGATGCTCCATGTGCCTGCTTGCTGCAGGGCATGGAGGCACTAACCTGGAGCAGGGGAGAGGGTAAATCAATTGGCTAATGAGCAAAAGCTCTTATCCTGATGGTCTGAGCCCAGACAGTTTCCTAATGTGTTGCTTTCCAAGGAAAGGGTTGTGTGCACTCACTTGGTAACTTCAACAAACTTCTCCCAAAGGCAGGATCACTCTCAAAAGAAAAAGTCAGTGGGAGATGCATCTGCACACGGGCTGTGTGTGTAGATATGCTCTAATATCAAGGGCTGGGAAATGAAACTGGATTCTAAAAGGAGATATTCCTTGGAGATTGAATGGGCTTTGCAGAATTTGTGCTGAATAGGGGTAGGTTTTCCATCAGGATTGTAGGGAACATGGGTTTTGTTTTCTCCACTGGTATCTGACTGTGTGACGTGTGCTGGACCCACTGCTGGAAGAAGAAATGCTGTTCCAGTTGGCAGCAAAATGAAATACAGGGTTTCCTGGACATGTCCCTCCTTGTTTCCATAATGGCAGGACCATGTGGGCCAGTCCTCAAGGATTCATCTCTTGCACCCCACTGGTAAAAAAAAGTAGAGAAAGTGAATATGCAGAACTTTAGAAAAACTGCCTGACAATTTTGTTGGTGAAAATGCCAGAGCCTGCTTCTAATAAGAAAGACAGGGAGGGAGCAATATTTTGTTTCTGCTGTATAATGTTCAAAGCAAACAAGAAGCCCTCTCAGGGATAAAGGAGACTCTCAGAAGTGCTGTAGCCTGCTTGAGACCTGCAGAACTTTGTCCACAACCTTGAGGACTTCTGGGCCAACTTCAAGCATCACGTGTGTTGGCCAGACAGCAATGAACCCTTTGAACACACTTTGGGTCAGAGTACCATTCCCTTGGAGGCAGAGAGGGAAGGGAGGCTGGTACTTTGGTCTTGTATCAGCAGCCATCTGTGGTGAGCCACAGATGATTTCAGTGGATGGCAGGGCTGGCTGTGGCTTCCCTCTGCAGGGCTGGTTCCTCAGGCACTGAATCCTCAGCAGTGGGTCTGCTGCAGAACCATTGCTGTGCAAGACTTGAAGTGCCTCTGCCCTAGCTCTGTGGTTTCAAAGAGAGCTTTTAAACTAACGTGGGAGTCTGTGAAATTACTCTGCTGTGATGTGTCAGCTGTTGACACAGCAACATGACAGTATGTCATCACTTATTTCCTGCTTGAGGGATCATAAAGCCTTTTTGCATAGTTTGGTCCCATCTGTTTTTCCAAAGAGAAACTTTATTGTATCTCTCTTGCCCCTCATTGTCCTCTTCTTCCATACGTGGCCTCTGGTGTCTTTCCTGAACCTTGCTCATGAGCTCTCTTGGGTGAGGTGAGAGGAGTTACCCACTTCTCATGAATTTTTGAGGCTGCACTGGCCCTGCTCTGAGCCATCTCTTTGGACTGCTGTCATCTGCTGACAGAGGACTATTCTATGCAGTTAATGGGTACCTAAGTCTGACTTCTTTGCCTGAACAGCCTGGGATCAGAAATGCCAGTAGGACAGCTGACCCGCTGAGCATGAGACAAAAAAGTGTGATATGGTACTTGAGAAACAGCAGTTGCTTTGCAGCCCTGGTTTGAGCATCTGAGCATGGTGGGAAGCCCTTTCTTTTAAAAATCCCCACACTGACATATCTGTTTCTCTAAGTTTACTCTTTTCTGTGGCAAGGAAAACCAGACTTGATAACAGTGAGAGAGAAACTGGTTTGGTTCTGCTGCTCCAGGCCAGGAAAAAGTTAGTGGCATGAAGTCTGCTAAATGGCAGAGTTCCTCTACCCTCACCCATGTCATGTGCTGCCATTGGAGCTGCTTGCAGGTTTTATTTTCTAAATAAACATTTTTTAAGGATTCCTGAGTTTGCTGATCGGGTTTTCAACAAAATGGAAACATTTGCAGAAAGCAAAAGGATGAATCAATATCTGGCAACTTCCTCAGCCACTATATTTTTAGTTCTTTCTTGTGGATAAATGCAAAAAAGAATTTAAGTGAAGTCTTTGTGTACATAAAACCCTCACTGTCCAAGCATGATTGATTAGGGATGCTTGCTGTTTCCCTAATTCTCTTTCTTAATCTTGGCATCATCCACGTTTTCCGTCTTAGCTATTTCCACTGGAGATGAAATGTTTCTTTGCGGAGGGGCAGGAGGGACCCACCCACCCACGTCGGAGGCTCCTCAGACAAATGGGTCAGTGTTCCCTGCAGTCACAGGGGGAGCAGGAAGCCAGCCCCTGGCCACAGCTCAGGGCAGCAAAGCCATGGAGAGCCTGACCCTATTTGACTTCTCTTTTCTAGATCTTGGTCTCTATAAACAGCTTTTTATGGTATTTGCCTTTTAAAGAGGAACCAGGGTGTGGATGGGAACAGTGACAAAGAGCCACTTATAAGGATGGAGTGAGCTCTTACGGGAGTCCACTGCATAATTTTCAGATCAACAGAAAAATCTTGCAATGTCTTAAGCCCTGACATGTCATCTGAAGTATTTAAATGCTGTCATTCACCCTCCCAGCAGTCAGGGCCAGAAGGTTTGCACTCCTGTTTAACAGGGAAACTGAGTCATGGGGTGCTTAGTGCCTGGCAGAAGAATTACCAGTAAATCAGAACCAGAGCCAGGAATTGAAAGCAGAATCCCAGTGCTTGGAAAACACTGGCTTCTCACAGGAGTATGACTTCAGCTGTGTCCTCAGCAAGGGCAGACAGCTCCTCATTTTTTGCATAGTCGAGCACAGCTCTGCCCCAGACAGCAGGTACTGTCTCTCAGGTGCCAGGGTGACATCAGTGTTGGGCTGCAGCAGGGGCACAGCGTGCCAGTGCTGTGAGTGATAACAGCCTGTGCTCAGGGGGGTCCCACAGCATCCCTGTGGGACACACCACTCCCTGGATATGCTGCTGCATTCCTGTCCAGCTCCCCGTGGGCTCTGGGCTGTGGATCATCCTGCAGCAGCTGGCAGAGCTCCCTCTGCAGAGGGCTGCCATCCTTCCCTGGAGTGGCACCAAGCAGCTGCTTTCTCCATCTCAGGCAGGCAGAGCAATGCAAGCAGTGATGGAATAAACACCTGTGTTGTGCCTCAAGTGACGCGTGCATCCTTTAGGATGCTGCTTCCCAGTGCCTGTTGAGAATTGAGAAATTGAGGAGCTGGTGCTTGGATAGGAGACCAGTGAAGGTCATCTATCAACATGGATGCTTTTCAGCCCTTGATGTGAAGAAGGTTGTGGAGGAGTGTGTCTGTACAGGGTTTCCAGCAAGCAGGGCCACAAGGGTGTCAGGAGATGGAGCCTAACACTGTGTGTGATTAACTTCACCCAGGCTGTGGCTGGCATCCCACCTGGCTCTGTCTGCCCCAGTACAGGAATGTGTGCAGACCAGGTGCCCAGTGGGTGGACTGCTCTTGCCCAGGGTAGTGGTCTGTGTCTTATTTCCAACTTGTGGCTGTGAGGAAGAAGGGTGAAGGTACATACCTGTAGGAGAGCAACCAGAGTCAGAAATGTGGGATGTGCCACTGACCAGCCCTTTGCAGAGGGCACTTCTCTTGGCTGCTCTCAAGGACAGACACGTGCCCACTTCCCCTTGGGTCACTCATTCCTCTGGCCACATGTGGACTGGTCAAACTGGGAGTTGATGTATCCCATCCATGGCATTCTGCTAATTCTTGTGAAGGGAAAATTGCTCCACTGGGAGGAACACTCTGCATTTCTGTAGGTTTTTTACCAAGCCAGGATAATAGGATTAATGAGAATGCCTGGAAACCTCAGGCAGTGGAAGCACAATCCTTTAGCTCAAGTCTCCTTGCCTTTGTCCTCCAAGCAGGTTTGCCACAGATCTCTCCCATTGGATGTGGATGTTTGGCAGTCCTCCAGGATGGGCGGCAGCTCCCAGAGTAAAAGTGATGCTGCTGCAGCAGCAGATCTTGTGATTTGGTGCTAATGGCTCTATAACTCCATTACTGTGCCTTTATAGGGGGAGGGGGTTTATACACTAATTAACCAACCGTTTGATTTGATGGCGATACTCTGGGCTCTATTACAAGTGGGCAATTGTAACTCAACATCCCAGTGGGCTCCATGGCACAAAGGAGGGGTTTGAAAGCGCTGCTCCGTGTGCAGCACACTTGGCAAAGGCTCCTTTTGTCCTGCCGCTGGATCGAATGTCCTGATAACGGGATGGAGCTGCAGGGCTTGCCTCACTCCTTCGAGGAATGGCATTAGGAGCCGGCAGCCCTGAGATCTGGTTCTGATTTGCTGTGAGACATCAGACTCCTTACCTGCAATTCAGGGAAAATGATACCTCTTTGCAGGGGCCTTGCAGGGTTCAGCTAAGATTAATAAGGGAGGGAGGGGAGATTAAATATCTGTGGCATTTTGTTGTTACTATTAATGATGTAGAGTGAAGCCAGGGCATCTCTATGAATGATCACTGCATTTTCCTCTTGAGATCTGGCTGTGTTTTTTCCCTCCCCTACCCTCTACTAATCAGAACAAAGTTAAACTTTGTAGTAGAAGTGCCCAGAAACCAGCATTTCTCAGCGTCTGAAGAAAAAGCGGCACGTTTCCTGGTATAATTAGGTCCAGGCTCTCAGGAAATGAAGGCTGTCTAGCTGATAAGTGTTTAGTAATGATTACCAAGACATGGTTGGGGAAAGCAAGCAAAGTGTTTTCATTTCAGAAGCAGCAAATCCAGCTGAGACTTGTGGTGTGTATCATGTATGGAGGCAATTGTCCAAGTGGTATGTGGCCTTGCTGGCTGGAGCAGGAGCCAAATCTGCCCTGGTGTAACTCCACAGGAGCCTCTGGAGCTGCACCAGGAGCTTGAGCAGCAGAGCACACATCTTACAGTGCCCCTGGGCTGTCAGGGGTGTCAGTCTGGGGACTGGTGTTACTCTACTCTCAAAGCCAGTAATTCCTCTCTCAGATTAGTAACAGTGCTCATCAAAGCTGGGGGAGCTGGAAGAGGGTAAGAGGCACATTTGCAAGGGTAGAATTACATCCTCTCCAAATGAAATACACTTTTCTTCAGTGGTGTTGGATAAACTGAATGTGGCAATGCATGAAGATGGATATTCTTCAGCATGCTCTTGTACTGTGTGTCAACCCTTATGAAAGGGAACCTCTGCCCCAGAAATTTCAGGGTCAGATTTTTCAGAGAACGTCTCTGGAGGTTGCTCTGTTGTGAAGTCAACACAGTCCATCCCATGCCAGCATACTCATCCTGCCAACAGTGCTTGAGACCTGATGTGCTCTCAGTGTTCTGGATGAGATGGTAGCTTGTGGACCCCTTCCCCTGCCCTGTTTCTTCTCCCTTCATTTCAGAAAATGCATTCTGGTGGGAAATCCTGTCCCTCTTTTATTCAGATGGGTTCAAGTTTTACGAACATTGAGCATTGGAGAAACCTGAGGAGTTTTGCAGCACTGCTGCAATGCCTCTTGCTTTCCAGATGAGTCAATGTGTACTTTGCAGTTCCACATTTTCTGAAAACTCTGACATAGCCTACTGGTAGGTCTTCCTCAGCCACATGTGTACTCTGGTGAAAATAATACACTGATGTCTTAAAATCTCCCAAATCCCTTCTTTATTACAGGCTGTATAAATGAGTTCCAGAAAGGATTACACAACTCCCAGGAGAACAGGTCTGTTGGTGGCTTTTAAGCACAGTGGTCCAGAGGCAAATCCTGGTTCAGGAAGCCTGCAGCTGCTGGACATTGCTGACAATGCCTTGTGTGTGAGGGTCACCGTGTGCCTGCAATGTCCCCATGCCTTGCCCACAGGTGTCCACCCCTGGCCACTGCTGGGGGAAGATTCCTGGGATACCTGAACCTTTAGACTGAACTTGGCAGCCCATACTGGTAGTGTTCCTGGCAAGACCTCTCCTTTGCTTTTCAGACCAACCAAGATTAAATTGCAGAGCTATGGATATATTTTCACGTCTTCCTTGTACTCCCTCCCTTTCTCTGCAAACTCTGTTTCCAGTGCAGTGCCTTCATGCTGGTCCAGTAGTGGTGAATCAGCACAGAAATTTCTTTCCAAATATGGCAGTTTTCTTCAAACCCACCTAAGGCATAAGCTGAGTTTGCTTCCCCTTGGTGTCAGTCAGTTCCCCTCATGGTGAGCAAAGCCCACCCCCAATCTGCAGATCTTCTACAGACATTCCAAAATGCTTGAATTGGAATCTGATGGTTTATTTTAATCAGATCTGCAGCTCCCTAATGTCCATCACCATCATGATGGTTTCCATGAATTCAGCAGCTGTCAGTCATTATTTTCTGGTTTATGACTTGAGCCCTGGAAGAGGTATTCAAGAAATATTATGTCTGGAAAAAATGTGAATTAAAACCATTTCCTTGAAGACTGTCAAGGGTTTTGGGTGAGGGGATCATGCATAGATATGCTGTGAGTCTGTTTTCTTGTTGAAATTTATGGTTTCTTTGCTTCTCCCTTTCCTGCCCCGTCACAGATCAGGGTAGGGAGAGATAACCTCTTCCTCTGATAGCACAGTCCTGTTTGCAGCCCACCTTCAGAGCTCTGCACTGTGCCTTTCAAACTGAAGCCCTGGTGCTAATACCATAGACTGACCATGGTCAGTGTCTGAGACAGTCAGCACCTTCTTCAGGAGAAGACCTTTCCATTACTCAAGGGAAAGGTAGGGAGGCAGTTGTCAGGCTGGCACAGGCCTTAAGCCTGTTGACAGAATTCTATTTACAGCATAAAAGGGCTGAAAAAACAAGTATCATTTATCTCCAGGTTACTGTGGCTTCCTGGCTCTGGGATGGTGATGGAAAACCATGTGTGATCTGAGAAAGGCATATTCTAGGGACGCACGTAGCTGTTTGGATGTTGTTAAGTAGCAGCAGACAAGCATATGCATCTGCACAGGAAACTTTGGCTCCCAAAGGGCATTCAACAGCTCATCATGTCTGACTCTTCTAAGAGGTGCTGAGCCATTGCTAAACTGAAGAAAGGGAGGAAAGTTTCTGCTGTAAGAATTTTTCTGCTTGTCTCACATTTTTCTGTTGTGTTTTTCTTAAGTGTTTTAGTAATTACTTCCATAGAGATACCAGTGTGGAGACAGCTGGGTAAGGAGTCTGACCCAGTTATCAATCAGTGAAGCTTGATTAGTTGCAGTGTCCAGGGCAGCAGGAAGCTGGAGAAAACTCACATCTAAACTGCAAAGCTGCTTTTAACCGCTTGCCAAGTTTATTTTTTTCTGGTTTTCCCCTAAAATCATGAGACCCTCCTCCCTTGATAGCAAAGGCCTCCCTCACTCCTTGCCAGGAATAAGATTCAGTGAGATTCACCTTTCTTCTCCCAGGTATTTCCATGACTCCGAGGACTGCCTGCCTCTCAGTTATCAGTCATTATATCAGATGAAAGCTCATTATTTGTCTAACAGGCAGTGGCCTACAGGATTGCTGGTGGCCCCTGGGGAGGGGATAGTCACATCCTGCTTGTTCCCAGCTGCCCAGTTTCATTAGCTTTTAAAGCCTGGGCTAATCTTTGATACTTTTCCAGGTGAGCAACAGCTCAGGCCGCTACAGGGATGTTAGAACAGCGGGAGGAAGAATGTGCAAGAAAAAATTCTGCTGTGGAAAGCCTGGCTGGTTTTATACTGTCCACCTTTTAGAATCAAGCACTGCTTGTTGCCATTAGTGTGTGTATTGCTTCTCCCATGCTACTCATCTCCAAGGGCACTGGTTAATTATCTTGCCAGGGAAAACTCTGGGGTGTAGGAATTTCATGGGTAACCATCTGCACAGATTCCTGAGGGATGAATATATCCCACCTTTTCCTCATTGCAAACACTGTTTCACACACACAACTTCACTGCTCTCAGAGTTTGTTAGGCAGAAGTGAGTGTCTACACAGGACAAAATGTGGCTGAGAGTGTATTTCGCAATCAGTCAGATCCAAGGTTCAGTAAATACAAACACATTTCCCACTGCTTGCTCTGCAGATGAATTCTGCAATGCTTCAGTGTGTTGGAGATTTATATGGGAAGGGTCCTTCCTGCTGGGAAGTGGTTTTGCTGTGAATAAATGCCCTGCTCCTTCTGCAGGATTTATTACACAAGTGTGCACTGAAGCATGTAATTCACAGCCAGAAACGTGTGGAAATCTTCATTCTTACATGCCCGGGAACAGTTCAAGAAGAGCATGTCAGAGAGGAAAGGAAGGGAGAATGTAAGGGTCAATCTAATTTGCTTTCTCAATGCTAGATGGCCCTTTCAGACAGGGTTATCCTGTCAGTCTGCCCAGCATGGATTCATAAAATAATGCCAGCATGGCTCAAATGAGAGATTCATTGAGAAATATGATTTCTGTCTTCATTAATTGAAAGATTTTTTTTCCATTAAGAATATTGGTGTTTGATTTTAGACTTCCAAGTATCTCCCACTTTGTGGAGGCTAATTCATCATCTGTTCATCAGCTCATTTTACCATGTACTTACCAATCCACATATCGGTATCCACACACGTTTGTGTCCTGAAAATTGCTTGTTAGAATACCAAAAAACCACAAGTTGTTTCTCAATTTCCATTCTCATGAGAGATTTTCCCTGTGCTGATTCTGCAAATTTGTTTTGTTTTGGATTTGGGTCTACAGAGTGATTGGTAGGCAGCAGCACACGAGCTGGGGTGGTCTAAGAGGAACTGTCTAAAGCAGGCTGGAGGTTGTCTTTATTTTGAAAATTATAAAACCTCTCAAAAGATACATGTTGAGTCTCCAGGAATGTATCATTATTGCCCTCCATCACAGCAGTAGTAGGGATAGGAGGCAGCCTTGTTTATCTTGAGTTGGAAGACAAGAAACTGGTAAAAGGTTTGGAAAGCAGGGGATGGTGTGGTGCTGAGCTTAGAGAAGGCCTCACACCTTTGACTCTGGGTACCTATTTCCTGCATTTGATTAAGATCCTTTCCTGTTGTGTGCTTGCCTTGCTATCTGATTTTGGTGGAGCCAGTTGGTACCAGTGGGCTGCAAACAGCTCAAGCATCATTCTGCAAATGTGTAACCCATCAACAGAGGGAAGATTTCCTGATTAACTTCTCTGGAGAATTTCTTCCTTCTTATTTGCAATAATAAAATAGTTGAGACAAGGTCACATGCTATTTATAGCCATCTCACCCCTCCTTGCTCCTGGGCTCCTGGGCAGTAAGCTCTGCACAGACACAATGAGATTAATCCTTCATGACACTGAACCTTTTATTTCCCTTGTTGTGCTTGCAGGCTCCAGAGCCTCCTTCCTCCGCAGAGCCCAGTGCACTAAGCCTTCAATACAACACAGCAGCACTGGAGCTATGGAAAAGTTTAGAAAAACTTCATCTGTTCAGCAAACCAGGGATTGTCTGGGAGGTTGGAGACTTTGGTTTCTAGGTTAGCTGAATGGTTTGAAATTTTTCATCACAAGCTCCATGCTCTGCAATTAACTGAGGTTATGTGCAGGTAGGCCCTGTCCTGGCATGGCAAAAAATGCTGAGGGATCTGACATATTTTCCAGTACATAAACCTTACTTCTGTTCTCCTCAAAAGAAGAAAATTTAATTGCAACTATGTTTTGTGTGATGAAGAAACTTTAACATAGAAGCAGGTTGGATCAGGACAGTCTGACATGGAATGCCAGTATCTTTCATCTGAGGTTCTGCAGCTTACAACAATTTTTCCTATTTTTCTGTGAAATGAACCACTCCTGAATCTAATTGAGGAAAATAAACATCTTTCAGCATCAGAACCCAGCAGCACTTACGTGTTGTTGTTTTCCCCTTCTTGGCTCTAAATGTTGGCATGTTAAGATCAAAATGGACAGGGCAGGGTGTTCCCAGGGCTCTCTCAGTGCTGATGCTCTGATTTCTTGTGTCTTCTCTGGCTGAAATACACAGGGTTTGGTGCAAAGCTGCAGCAATGGTCTAGCAATCTCATTCCAGTGGGGTGAGCAAGCAGACCTTAGAGCACATACTGAGGTTGTGAGTCTACATTTGTCATTTTTTCCTTGCTGATTTTCATTCAGCAGTTGTTGTGCAAAGATCAAAATCTCCGTGTGTTACGTGCTTGCACATGCTTATGGCCCCCAAGTTGCTTTCTATCCAAATAAACAAAATTACTATTCTGTGGGAGAAATGCTATTATTTTTATTGTTATTAGTTAAAAAACAGTGGAAAACCAGGCACAAAGAAAACAAAATTATTTTTTTCCAATGGCTGCACAGTGAGATTGTGACAAGGCCAGGAATTGAGTCCAGGTGTCCGGAGTCCCAGCCCAGACCTTTAAGCACCAAAATATCCTGCTCTTTGTGAATTCAGTGTTTTGGCAAAAGTTTCCCCAGAGTGTTTCATAACTAATGTCAGAGCTAGGCTCTGAACGTGTCTTACCAGTTAGGAATTTTGCTTTTATATACACTCACCCACTTAAAAGCTCCCCCAAACTTAGCAGCTGTTGGCTTCTTTGTGTTACTTGAATGTTTCTAAGGCAAATATGGAACATGATAAATTGAAAAGCATTGAGTTGCAATGTTCTACTTCAAGTCCACTTAGCAAACTCCAAAGGTCATCTCTGCTGTGTAGAGCCAGCAGGACTAGACACAGTGTGAGCCTCGTTTGAAAGGGATTTTCTGTTGTCTAGAAATCAGGCTCTTCCTGTTTCACAGGGGTGGATGTTATCTGGAAGAACTATAAGTCCATCCTGGGTTCTCTGACAGTTTTTGACAGCTTTCTGAAACAGATCTAGAACTAAGGGGAAAATGAACATCCCACAACAGACTGTTGCAGGTTGTGTCTTGAGGGATCACTTCCCCTTCTGAGAGGTCTTTAGTCCCTTTTAAATCTGCACAGGCAGGGTGCTACTTGTGAATAGAAATCTGTGGCGTGGAAGAATGCAATTCCCCCAGGCATCTCAAATAATGGCTTAGCAGTCCTCTGGATCAGGTCAGCATCTCATGTGCCCAACAAACTTCTTGTTCCATCTTGACTGTCTCTAATTACCAGCTGCAGTGGCATTCCCACAGACACTCAGCAGGACCTGAAAATTCCCTTTGTGAGATGCTCTGGTCAGTCCTTTATCCCACATCCGATGGTGTCCAGCTGCAGTGAACTTTTCCAGACTGGGACTATGTTGAAATGATCTATTTCAAAAGGGAACGTATGTTTCTGAATAGGAGTGTTTCTTTTTTAAAAATACCAAAAACTTCTATTCTGAAGGGGTTTTGTTTTTTTATGTGCTGTCCCGGTTAAAAATTTCTTACAGTCATTTTTCATGCTTGCTGGAAAGCCAAGGGATTATTATGGAGAGTGGTGTCCTTTGGAAAACTCCAAATGAAGGACTGGAATAGATGTTGTTTTTGCAGTGAAATCTGGCTTCCCTTCACATGTTGTCAGTACAGAGATAATCCTTAAAAACTTCTGAAGTTTACACAAGGCAAATTTTTTGCATTTCTGTGGGCACTGCAGCACAGCTGTGCTTTGGTGTGCAGACCTGGGGAGCAGGGCTGGGATGCTGTGGCTATCACCTTCCTTTTGGGGATATTCCTGTGTGCTTCTTGGGCTAGCTCTGCCCTGGAGCCCATCTGCCCTGCTGCAGGATGACAGGATGTGCAGCTCATGCCTCCCTGCAGGTGTCTGTTCTCATTCTGCTGGTGGGTCTGTCTGTGGGTGCCTGTGCAGGTGAGCTGCTGTACCATGTCACATGGATGTGCCTGAGCTTGCTGGCTCTGGTGCCTCACGAGCAGCCTTGCAGCAGTGGCACAGGGCTTGGTGTGGGTTTTTCTGTCAAAAACAACCTGTTTGGACACAGCCTAGCCTGGATTAGCATTAGCCTGGCCCTGGCTGACAGGTTTGGGTCAGATTGCTGATGTATCCCAGGGACCTGACTGCAGCTTGCTGATACTAAGTGGTGTTGGCTTTCTTTCAGAAGCAAGTGTTTTAGTGACTTCTCTCTTGCTAGCTCGTGCAGAGGTTTTACCTGAACATCTGTTCTGTTCCTGATGCTCCCAGCAGCTGACATGGGTGTGTTTAGCACTAACAGTTCTGTTTGTTTATGAGGCTTTCTCCAGGGTGAAACTGATGTCTGGTCTCAGTTCTGAATCTCTAAACCCAAAATAACTTGGTGTATCAAAATAAACTTCTCTTTATACCTCTGCCACCATCAGCAGAGTCTGGCCTTTTGCAGCTATACACAGCTGAGCTTAATAAATGGTCCTCAGTCCCCATCTCCAAGCAGAAGCCCTCAGCCTAGACATAGATCAGCCTCTGAGTCAGAGAGAGCAGTCTTTGTAGTTGCTTTCCCCTCTTCTCTCCATCTCATATCTCATGAGAGCATCTTTCCACCTGGGACTGTGCAGGGGGTTGGAGTAGCTGAGTTAAGAGGATGTGCTGCTGGAAAACAGGCTGGATCCCATCACCAACAGACCATGTTGCAGTGACTTGTCTGGCTCTCAGGAACTCCAACTCTTTCCATTTCACTTACATGGGACCTTCCTCTTTTTCTTTAGCCTCTGCATTCAGGTTTTCCTTGGTTATCCCATCATTTCCCAGTGCAGTGGTGTCAAAAGAATGTCAGAGGATGCTGCATAAACTGCTGTGTTCATCTGCCTACATCACCAATCTCACTTGGTCTTTCTCACTTTGTTACAGCTGAACAAGCTGGAGGAGGCAGCAAATGCAGCTCACACCTTCTTCATGGCAAACCCTGAGCACATGGAGATACAGCAGGACCTTGAGAACTACAAGACCACGTCAGGGAAGGTCAGCTTGATTGACCGGGAGGCCAGGCAGCACATGGTGAGTCTGAGCTGAAGAGGTGCCCAGCTTAAGTATCAGGAAGTCTGGAGAGGAGAGATTAGGATCTTACAGAGATTAATCTATGAATGGGGAAATTCTTGCCAATACAGCACAACAAACTCTCTCTTTCAGCATTTTCACTTAAGGCAAGCCTGCTTCTGCCTTCTCTAGGAACTCTGCTCTTTGCTTGATTGCTACATCCCCAGCCTGGTCCCCTCTATTCAGAGAACTCTGGGGTCATCCATGGCTGTGGACACTCACCAGCAGGCTTTGACTGATGGCACACCATCAACAGGCTTTGATGGAAGCTTCCATGACAGATTTTGGCTCCTGTGTGTTTCTTTTGACCTGAGTTCTCTCACTTGGGCAGGGTACATGCACACTGGTGGCTGTGCTGGTGAGGGTGCAGAGTGGCAGGCAAGAGAGTGTCAGCTGTTTTCACCTCCACAAAGCAAAAACCCAAGTCAAATGCCAGGGCCACCCCCAACTTCCCAATTTCACAAGACTCAAGGGAGCAGGAGTGGCTGTTGGGTGTAATTAATGAAGGTGCCCATTAGAGACCATTCTAAGAAAGATCTTCCTAGGTTGGGACCAATCTGTTCCCTTGTCATTCAGTGATGTTATTTGGGGGGAGGGTAAAAACAACAAAAAAAAGGATTTTTAAAAATATAATACATAATCTAGGAGTGGCATTGAGGAGTCCCTAAATATGGAGGAGTTCAGAAGAGCATTTAGGCAGGTTAATTGGGTTCCACTGGTCCAAAAGTCCATCGATGTCTTAGACATGCTTTGGTTGTATCTGATATATCTGGGGAGATTGTCCTGTCCCTGTCCCCTTGTACCTTCTTTTGAGAAGCATCTGCAGGTGGTGAGGGCAGGATGCTGTGCTCCAGGCAGCGTAGCCTGCTCATGGTTTGTGTTCTGCTTTCCTGCTTTGCAGGAGGACTACAGTGCTGGAGTGAAGCACTATGACAAGGAGGAGTATGAGCTGGCCATTGAGTTCTTGGAGCGTGCCTTGAAAGGATACTACTCCGAGGATGAGGATTGCCAGATCATGTGCGAGGGACCACAGAGGTTTGAGGAGCATGAGTACCTGGATTACAAAGCTGGTCTCTACGAAGCTATTGCAGGTGAGATCTTTTTGCATTTTTAGAGTTCTCACCCTTGGCCCTGAAATGTTTTTTATTATTGGGTTTGGGCCTTTGGCTGGATTTGTTGAAGAGTCTTCCCTTCCATCTCTGCTGCTGGTGCTGCAGGAAGCACCTGGAAGCCCAGAAAGTGCAAACTCAGAGGACAGTGAACTAGAACATCCAAGTTTGGTCCTGAATAGAAGCTGGACTAGAAGAATTGCATTTCCAGATGTGTGCAGCATTTGCAGCTTTCCTACAGCTGGAAGTTTAGGTGCTTTATCGTAAACTGCTTCCATTTCCCCTGTACACAGTCTCGCATACCTCCCTGGAATCTAGACATCGCTGGCCTTTGTTTATGTTTTCTGTTTCTGAGAGCATATGAAGAGAGCAGCAGAGTTCTCTTGGCCATGCTCCAAGTGGCCAGGAAAGTTGCCAAAAAGGCTCGTAACATGGATTTTCTCCCTATCCAAAAGGATGGATTTGTCATTAGTGGAGGCCCACCTAATTATGATCTTGACTGAAGTCTCTGGAGAGAATTGAATGTTGCTGTGTAATCTTCAGATTTGCATGTGTGGCTCTGAGCCAGAGGGGATTAAAACAGTTCAATCTCAATAGAAATGAGATTACATAGTCGTAAGGGTAAGAAAAGCAATAAATTAAGGTTTGTTTGGTGACAGAAATCTTATTTACTCGATTATGGTCTTGGAGTTGCATCAAGCCCTGAAATCTTGCTTCTTTTGTGGAAAATACTTTGCTCAGATGCAGACTGCTTTTTGGGTTTGCATAATTCTGTTTGTGTTGAGACAGGAAATCTAATTGAAACAACCAAGAGGAGAAACCACCAGCATACCGGATGGGAAGCTGCCCTGGTGGGGTTTGTTTATCCATGCGAAAAACAGAAGTGTTGGAAGGGCTGACTTGGTACCAGTGTGGCTGTCAGCTGATCAGGCCTGCTTTTAGAGCCCTGACCAGGACACCAGGGGCCACATCAAAAGAGCAGCCTTCAGTGCAAAGCAAACCCAGCATCCTTCTCACTGAAAGCTGCTGCTCTTCCAACAGGACAAACTGTTCTGTGCTGTGTGAGTGCAGCCCCAGTGAGCTGAGGTGTTTCTGTGCTGGCCCATCCTTAGAGCAGACAGGGGCATGGTGTGGTGGTGCCCAGAGCAGGACATCACCTGGGAGAGACAACAGCCACAAGGTCCCTGCAAGTGCTGTGGCTTGGCCAGGTGTGCCTGGCCATTACAACCCCAAACACCAGGGCCATTCAGGCACCCAAAGAAACAGGGAGTTCAGGGAGGGAAATTAGATCTGTGATGCAACTGCTTTTCTGTAGGAAACTAGGTGGTTCCTTCCAGGACAGCATAATCCAAAGTTCACCCTTGGTCCAAGGCTCTCAGGCCCAGATGTTTCAATAGGGAGTGAGAACACGTAATATACCAAGAAAAGAGAGTTTATGTTTCTACAAAACTCATTTCTCTTTTCAATCCCAAACTGATTTGCTGTGCTGCTGCTTGGGGTTGAAACACTCTCACCTTTTCCCCCCAGGGACAGATACATTTCAGTTAATGGATTCCAGTCTATAAGGCTTATTTCTAGGGCACTCTGACAGTACCAAGAAAAAGCAGTGCTTCTCAGTGATGGATTGATTATTTCAGATCTAGGATGCTTAAACAGGTTTAAATTACAACAGTATGATTTATGTCCTTTCCCTTCTTGCTTTTCTTAATGTAGTACCCTGGATGTGTATGGTAAGTCAGATAACTACTCAGACTACCTGTCAAGAGCAGATAGGCACTGTTCTGAGTTTCCATTTGATTTCATTGCAAATTCCTCAGGCGGTTTTTATAGCAGGTCTCAGAAATGCTTTGGTAGCTGAGCACATTGTTATTTTCAAGCCTGTGTTTGTTTCTTAAGGTTTTTAATGGTGTGCAGAAACAGAGCAAGCAAAGTAGATTCATAAGTACATTGCAGCAAAGACTCAAAAATGGAATCAGATGTCAGTGTTGGCTTTGAAATTGTACAGCTGGTACAACGCCTATACTGTGGACTCCCAGCAATTAAGAAACTTTGTTAATGGCCAATGTTTACCATTTGCTTGTGATTCCCTGGGAGATACATCATCTCTGAGAAGCACCAAACACGGGGATTTCTGCTGCTCAGATAGATTTGCACCTCAGACCTTTCAGACTGGTCTTGCTTGGCCATGCTGAGAATCTGCACCAAACCCTCTTAGCTAAACCTCCCTTGCCCACAGGAGCTTTCTTCCTGCAGGAAAGGAGAGGATTAAGGATGAGCTGGAGGAAGGGAGTCTGGAGCTGGATTTCATGTGGCAGCACATGTGGCCACCTTGTCTTCACATCTCTGCTTGCTTTGTGGGTTTGTCTCTTGGGCTTGAAGTGCCACCTGCCACCTGCAGTCCCTGCACACCGCCGGCTTCCCCGGGCAGAGCAGCAGCTCCTGCCACACAAAAGAGATGCTCAAGCTCCCTCTGCAGTTGACAGAAGGAGGAAGGCGTTTCTTAAAGGGGACAAAAATGTAATTGCGGCTCTGTCAAACTGGCTTTGGGGTGGAGCCTCCACACTCACCTGCTAGGCCAAAGCAGTGTGAGTTGTACATCCTTCAGCTCAGGAGTTTTAACCTCTGTCTGTCCTTGTCTCGGCACCGTCACCATCCTTCTAAGCTCAGACCACCTTCTCCCTCTTCTCCTGGCAGATCACTACATGCAGGTCCTGGCCTGCAAGCACGACTGTGTCCGAGAGCTCGCCACGCGCTCGGGCCGGATCTCGCCCATCGAAAACTTCCTTCCCCTCCATTACGACTACTTGCAGTTTGCCTATTACAGAGGTAAGGGCTCTGGTAGTGTTCCTCAGAGCACCTGCTGAGCTCTGTTCATTTTGTACAAGTTCCAGTTGTTCCATGTGGGAGTAAGGCTGTTTCACAAAATGGCCACACTACAGTGATGCAGAGGTATGGTCTGAAGGTGAAGCAAAGGACATTGGAAATTGTCTCTTCAAAAGTCAGGTTGACTGAAATACAATTAAATAGTTTCATGAAGGTGTTTTAGATCATCAGTCAGGTTTTAAAAGCCCAGCATTTAGCTTAAACATTACTATTCTTTAAATAAATCATGCTTTTTTAGGGTCCTTTCTTTTGCCTTTTGATATTAAAATTCTTGGGATCTATATGCTTCACATTTTCTGAAATGAACTGATACATTTTCTAAATTAATATCTAACTGTTAGATGAATTAGCTCAAGCTTACCCCAAGATGCCAATTTTTGCCAATTACCAAATATTTTAAGATTCACAGTAAAGTTGCAGGAGTTGGCAGCATGGCAAAATGTCAGGGGTTGGCAGTGCTAAAAAATAATGCCAGTTGTGTGGTTCTGTGTGCTATTTTATTATGTTCTGTTACATAAAAAAAATACAAATCTGCAGGAATCTGCTCTCTCAGGCTCTTGCTAATAACTCTTTACTGAAAAGGGCAGACTGTGCAAGGGTCAAAATTTCTATTCAAACATAAAGATTGTTCATTCATCAACACAACGAGAATAAAGCAGGAGGAGTCAGTTCATGTATGGTGTACAGACTTCTTTATTCCTCTGCCCAGTTAGAGGTTTAGTGTGGTGGGTAAACCCCCTGGGCCCAGAGAGATGCTGCACAGATGAGAAGCAGTTTGATGCCAGACAGTATCCACTTTTTGCCTATCCAGCTGGATCCAATTTGGCTACCATGTGGACTGTGCATGATGTGCTTTCCTCCCTGCAGAGTCCCCTCCTGGGCTCTGTGTGAGCCCCCTGTGCCCCCCATGGCCCCCTGACCACTGTTGTGTTGCCCCCCCAGTTGGTGACTATGTAAAAGCCCTGGAGTGTGCCAAGTCCTACCTGCTCTTCCACCCGGACGATGAAGATGTCCTGGAGAACGCAGGTTATTACAAGGGTCTCTTGGAAGGTACAGTGAATCCAGCCACCATCAAACCCAGAAAGGTGAGAGTGAGTGATACCTGAGAGCTCTTGCTGGGAGCATTTAACAGAAAAATCTGCTGGAAATAAAAGCATCTTGGCAGCTTTTCCCCAGTGGGACCACTTTGAAAAGAGGAGTGGAAGTGCTGGGCTCAGTGGTGATGCTGAGGTGGTGATTTTCAGGGTGCAAATCCAGAGTCAGTGGTGTGTGGGAAAAGCTGATGGACAGGATCTGCTTTAAATGGGGACTTGAGCCTAGTAAAGGCTGAGCAAGGGCAGGGAGGGCAGTGACCAACAGTGTAAACTCTCCTCTTGCCCAGTGCTCCAGCGGACACGTGGAGGAGGAGTGCAATGAAACACTGAGCAAAGGGCAGCATCTCTTCAGAGAGGGCTGAGAAATATTTTCCCAGGGGAAGCTGGATCTCAGCATTACTTTAAAGTCTCTTAGCTTGGAGTTCAGGGCTCAGCCCATTCTGCAGGGAGTAGCTTTGCTGTCACAGGGTTAGGCTGGGGTCAAATAACCAAACTGTGTGTGTTCCATCACCCAGCAGGACAGGCTTCCTCTCTAGTCTGGGCAGCCTTTATTTGTGGCCCTGGGGCTGCCTTTCTCACCCTACAGAAGTTTCTCCCATCCCATCCCAGCCCTGCTCATTCCCCTTGCACCATAAGTAAAGTGTTGGCAGGAATTGGTTTTTCCATTCCTTCAGGAATTCCTTGACTTCCAGGCAAATCAAGGTGAATTTGATAAAGTACTAAAAAAAATAAAAGCAAAATAATAAAGAGGAAAACAAGAAAAACTGTTGTTTTCCCTCACAAAATGAATGTAAGAATAAAACCTGAAGCTGACAAAAACATTTAATTGTTTACAGTGTTCTGAAGTTTTCTCTAAAGAAATTAATTGATTTTTGCTTTGCACAATAGTTTTCTAGGAGAAATACCGGTGTTTTGTTTTCAGATTTTTTTTATTCAAAACAAAGCTTTCTGATGGACAATTTCCAGCTGGCTGTGCTCTGTAGCCCCCACCCTGCACTCTGAGTGAATCCCAGGGCCAGGCTGTGGGCTCCATGTGGGGAACTGAGGCACAGCCCAACCAAGGTCCCTGTTCCAACAACCTGAACTTGCCCCCATTCTACAGCTGGGGATTCTCTGGCCTGCCTTTTGCCCAGATATTTTGAGGCTCTCCAAGGTGCTCAGGAATTTCTGCCGGCTATGGACCTGTTTTGGGGATTCAAGCTTCCTAAATGAGTTGCTGAACACCTTCTGTCATGAACTGAGTGGCTCAGCCTTGTGCTTGTGCCAAGCATCCCCCACCCCACTGCAGCACTGCATGAAAACCAAACCCCTCGAAGCAGAGGTGCATTGTCACTGTCTTGCAAAAGCTGGCCATGTGCAACTGCTCCTGTTCTCCTTCTCTTTTCAGGAAGCCAAAACGCTGCTACGGCGCCACAAGCTGGAGTCTCACCTCTTGCAGGTGGCTGCGGCCGGCCTGGGATACGCCTACACGGAGCCGGTAACGCCTGGGTGTGCTGTGCCAGGACCTTTAGGAGTTCACAGCTGTAGGAACAGCTCCCCCCTGCCCCTCTCCTGTAAATCCAGTCCTGTGTACGTGACTCAGGAGCTGGGTCTTGGCCTGGTTTGTTCCCTATAGGAAACTAGTGATGGCAAAGCAAAGAAGGCATTCCTGGGGTGAAGGAGAGGCACATACAGCCTCATCCCGCTCTCTTGCCATGGTGTCTGAGCCTCAACCACTGCCATGGTGATGGGGTGAGACAGAGGTGCCTGGGCAAGCTGGGCTTCCAAGGTACTTGTCATACTGTGCCAGTTTGGGTTCACATTTTCAATCTGGTGACCTCAGTCCATTGCCCAAAGTAATGTGGGATGGATCCAGAGAGGCTGGCTGATGTCCCTGGGAGTCAGGCAGAGCAGGTAATGCCCTGGCTTTGGCTGGAGCATTAAATTAAGAAGTTTGTCCTCTCTTTTCCCACAGAACTACTGGAACAGGTACGGTGCCCGCCAGGATGAGCACAGGTGAGTCACAGTCCCCCCAGCAGAGCTGCAGCTTCACCATTCCCCATGTGGCATCAAGGAGGTGTGCTGCCAGCCTGCCACTCAGGGGTACTGCCCATCCACACAGCACCATCCTGGCTGAGTTACAGCCCTTTGCCCCTGACCATTGCAAACATTCCCACAAGGACCTTGCTTTAGCTGCGTGCCTCAAAACCAGCAGTGGTCGAGGGGGAATTTGATTAACGAGGCAAGCGGTGCTGGTCAGATTTGTTGGTGTCTGTGCTTTGTTGGTGGAAACTGTTGCCCCTGTTAGCAGAAAAGCAATGTTTGCCACAGGACCAGGTGAGGGCTTCAACTTGTAAGGTTGTGACATTTGTACAAAGTACTGATTTCCTTGGGGGTTTTGTGTATTAGTTTCCAAAAGGTGCAAAAATGCAAGTCCAAGAACTTGTCGCCAAACTCATGATGTTCCTCTTCTCTTTTGCTCCTCAGTGTCCCTTCAAGTATCAGCAGTGAACCAGAGGATGGGCCCCGGCTGTCCCTGACAAAGAAACCCATGCCAAAGCCAGATCGAGAGCTGAAGGAGGGTAAGGCTGATGATGAAGATATTTCAATAAAAACAGGGAATTTTTTTTTTCCTATTGCTAGAGACTGCAGACTGCAAAGGCTGGCCACTGAGCAATGAGGGCCATTCCTGTTTAAGGGAGTTCAAATTTTGTTTAAGAGACAGAGGAGTCTTCAGTGCTGCCACAGCATTTCTGGGACCGTAGATTCCAGAGCACTGCTGTGCCCTTGGACTTGTTTTTCCCACCTGCTGAGCTGCTCAGTACAGAGCCCTGAGATGTGGAGCTGGGAGGCTGGGTGTTCCTCACCATGGGGAAAGCAAACCAGCAAACAGTAGTCTTTCCTCCAGGTGCTTTTAAGATCAGCATGTTTCCTGCTGCCCAGGCTGGAGAAGGATGGATGCGGGAAGCATCCTGTCCTGATGCCTTGCTAAATGTGCTGGATCACACCATACTAGCAACCACTTCTCTTTGCAGACTGGGTTATGATTTTGTGTCTTAGCTCACATGAAATCACTTGTTTATAAGCCTGTCAGCAGACATTTCAACTGATTTCAGCACATTTTCAGCAACCACAGAAAATACCATAACATCTTCTACAAAAGACAGGATTTTTCCCCTTAACAATTTTGAAAAACAATACTGTAGCCAAGCACCAAAGCAGAGTCCTTTCTGCAAAACAACAGGGTCTGGAGCCAGGAGGTGTCTGGTGTCTCTAGTGAGCCAGGTCCACAGCAGCAGGCAATTAAACCTCCTTGTAATGCAATGGGCAGTAGCGCTTTTTGGGGAATTTCACAGCTTTCCCCAGCCCAAGTTGTGTCCAGCTGCTCAGTGTTGTGTTCAGTGTTGTTGTTGTCCCTTCTCTAGCGGTACATAAAATAGGCAAATACCACAGGAAGATCCAAAAGGTCTTGCTTAAGCCAAGAGCTGGCTGAATTATATTTGTTTGCCTCTTTGCCATTTATAACCAAATAATTTCAGAGTCCCTCTTTCTGTTTTCATTTCTTTCTATGCTCTTATTCTGGTTTACTTGCAGAATGGTTTTGTTTACAAAGAAAACTGAAACCATTCAAAAAGAAACTGGGATTTTTGTCCATCCAGCTGCTGCCTTTCTCTATTGTCTTCTTCTCTCTTTTTGCTTGGAAAAAGAAAAGGCCAGAAGAGAAAAGTCTATTTTAATTTTGTACTCTTCTGTACTTCTGCCCTTCCCCCCTTCCTCCTTTCTGCCAATTTCTTCACTCCCAAAAGTCCAAAGAATTCCTCAGTTTCTTTGGGGTGTTTTTCACAGGGCACAGACACAGGAAACAGGTCTGTCTCTCTGCTGGTGCTTGGAGCAGGCAGAGGCAAGGAAAGCAGCTGGGAGCACACTGTCAGTGTGGGACAAGGGTTCAGTGTCCATGGCACAGAGCTGCCCCACTAGTTCCCTAGGGAGGACCAAGAGGAAATGTTGGAAGTATTGAGTGATGCCTTCCATGTTCATCCCTCATGTGCCTATGGCTGGGCAAGAGCAGTATCTGAGTGGAAAAGTCAGCCCTGATCTGGAGCATGCCAGGAGTTTGGATTTGAGAACTCAGATTCTGATTTAGCTGCATTTGCATTAAGTGTGGTTATCAAGCAACAAAATCAGCACAGTGAACACCAGAAATGTTGCATCTTTTCCATTTCCAAGAAATCTAACTCTTCAGAAATAAAGCTGTGGGTAATGATGGGGCTCTGTGGGGCTTACACATCCTCTGTAGGCCAAGGGGACCTGCCAAGAACACAGTTCTGGCTCAGTAGACAGGAAAAGTAATAGTTACAAAAGCATTGTCACAGAGAAGTTTCCTTGTGCCACATGGTGAGAGGAACTCTGTGGCTCTGTTTATTTCATTGCTTGTCTGTGACAAGAAATAATTTTCTCCACAGTTTAGATGTATTTCATTTTTCTCCTGGAGAAACATCTGGTTTAGGCTTTTATTGTTACCATTTCTTTTTTTTTTTTTTTCCTTTGAGAAGATGTGTGGAAGAGGCTTCAAAATATGGTGGTTTAGGGGCCTTGCTCTGTTTTTTTATCAGCCATATTTCTTGAGGATGGATTGAAACCTCTCATAAAAAGCTTGCAGGCAGAGGGAGGAAGCTCAGAGGCAGGATGTGAGGGATGGCAGGGACCGCTATGGCAGCTCCTTTGCCTCAGGGGTGGAGGATTATCCTGAGAGTCCTCTGGCTCACCCACTCCCTTCTTGGAGGAGAGCAATGCTTGCTGCAAGCTCAGCACCATGTGAGGTTTTCTCTGTGTATAGGAGACAGAAACCACTGATGACAGTTGCAGAGAGTGGCTTTGCATGCCAAGCCAGCAGCATCCACACAGCACAAATGCAATGGGAACCTACATTGGTGTTGACAGCTGGGCTGGAGAGCCAAGGTAGCCACTGCCCCTGTCTCTCCGTGTCCCACTGGGGTTTGGTGTTTCCAGGCTGTGGTCCCTGCATTTGCAAGGCAGCTGTTGAGAAGGTAGAAAATGCTGATGCTCCTGGAGCAAATTGATTTCATGTCCTTGTGTTCCCATTGCTTCTGTTTCTTTTGTTACTAATGGGAGGCCAAACTCTGCTCTCTGCTGTGGAACTCTTTGCCTGTCAGTGCACCTGGGGGACTTCAGCTGGCCTCCAGCCACTGTACATGATGTCAGCAAGGCCAGGGCATATTCAGCAGGATGGTTTTGTGTCTCTCTTCAGGGGGCCCTCTTCTCTACAGCGATGTGAAGTTTGTCTACAACTCTGAGCAGCTGAACGGCACCCAGCGAGTGCTGCTGGATAACGTCATCTCAGAGGAGCAGTGCCGGGAGCTGCACAGGGTGGCCAGTGTGAGTGGGCAATGGCCCTGGGCTGAGTGTGACAGCTGAATGTGTGATCAGCCTCTGGAGAGCAGGGTTCATGCCTTGCTGAGTGCTACAGCTGATGGCAGGATGCCTGTGGAGAGCAGGTGGATGCCTGTACCCGATGCACGCCCATAACTGCAGCGTGGAGCTGCTGCTCCATCCTGGGCCGTTCTTGTGAACACCCTGCAGGACAGAGCCTGTGCAGAAAGAGCTCTTTCCCCATGCTATAACAACCCCAAAGGATGCTCATCCACAAGTCTGGTTGAGCCTCCTCATTCACCATTAACTGAGCTTGGGAAGGGCCTGAGGGTGCCTGAACATCCCCAGTGAGGAGGTGGGTGGTTGATACCCGGCATGTGTTCACAGAGAGCTGTGGCACCTTTCCACCCCAACTCACCTGGCCCAGTGAATGCAGCCCTGGGGGATTTGGGGAAGAGAGTGCCGTGTACTTCCATTGCAGATCCCTCTCTCCTGACAAACCAGTTCACCCCTCACCTGTATTCGTGTCCTCCAGGGGATCATGTTGGCTGGAGATGGTTACAGAGGCAAAACCTCCCCCCACACCCCAAATGAGAGATTTGAAGGAGCCACTGTCCTCAAAGCCCTCAAGGTACAGCTTCCTCCTCCTTCTCCTCCCCTGTGCCCTCCCTCCCAGTCTGCACATGACACTGACCTCTCTTTGCCCTTCTCCTTGCCCAGTATGGCTACGAGGGCCGTGTCCCGCTGAAGAGTGCCCGGCTGTTCTATGACATCAGTGAGAAGGCTCGCAGGATCGTCGAGTCCTACTTCCTGCTCAACTCCACGCTCTACTTCTCCTACACACACCTGGTGTGCCGCACCGCCCTCTCCGGTGAGGAGTGGAGCAGGGAGGATGGGAGGGGCTCAGCCCTCCGTGGGGGGTTTGTGAGTGGGGGTCCCAAACTCAGAGTAGCCCTCTTTTGCTTGATGCTTAAATTGGTGGCCAAGGGATGGGCAAAGTCAGCATCCCACAGCAGCAAAAAGTGGGCACTGCTGTCTCCAAAATAATAATTTCTGCGATGACTCTTGGTTTTCATATCTGCAACTCTTCCTATTTTCTTCTCCCTTTTCTCTTGCCTCCTCTTGTCTATCCCTTCTCCTTTCCATCCCAGCCCCAGCTCTCCATCTCGCTTCCCTGCAGTCAGGAACAGGCAGAGCTATGCAGATCTGAGTCCTCAGATGTTGCTATTTCTCCTCAGCCATTCCTTTCCTCCTCTCACCTGTGAACACCACCTGGAGTGGGGTCAGGGTAGGCTCCCACCCCATGATGAGACCCCACACAGCGTGGCATTTCCATCTCATCCTCCCCTTCTCCTTCCCCCTTCCTCCACACGGTCCTGCCTAGGCCAGCAGGAGCGAAGGAATGATCTGAGCCATCCCATCCATGCTGACAACTGCCTCTTGGACCCCGAGGCCAATGAGTGCTGGAAGGAACCTCCTGCCTACACCTTTCGGGATTACAGGTAGGGAGGAAGGGAAGAAACCTCCCGAGGGACTTCAGTCCCTCTGGCTGTTCCCCACCCATGTCATAGTGGAGCAGTGTGGGATCTGTCCAGGAGGTGTGGGTCAGCCTTGAGACTTGCCCAGTGCTTCCCTAACTGGGCTTTTCCCCTTCCTTTCCCAGTGCCCTCCTGTACATGAACGCAGATTTTGAAGGTGGCGAGTTCATTTTCACCGAGATGGACGCCAAAACTGTGACAGTGAGTTGGTGCTGTGGGCCAAAAGCTGTTCCTCAGCAGTCCACGCTCAGGGCTCTGGGCTTCCCTGGGCAGCCTGTGGCTCCTACCTTGCAAACAGCCCACACGAAATCCTGCTGCAGAGGTGCACAGACCATCTGCTCCCTCCCTAGAGCCCGTGCCGAGCAGTAAACCTGCAGAGAAGGGGCTCTCCCCACTCCCAGTGTGGGCAGATGGATGGCTGGTAGTTGTCCCTGCTGAGCTGCCACCCCATTTCGTGGTCAAACATGAACTGGTGTCTCCATACAGACACAGTGCCTGATCCAGGTCTCTTGTTCCAGAGTGGGTCACAGTGGTGGACATCAGACCCTGAGAGGGACGTGGCTCAGGCATGAGCCCTCACCTCTGTTTGGGGCCATTAAAGAAGCTGGGCACCCACTCTGTGGTTGGACAGAGGTCTGGGCACCATGCTGGGGTCTCTGGAGAATCTGGAGGGTAGATTGTGTCTACTAAAGTGCTTGAGGGTTGATTTGGCTGGCACTTCTGCTCCCAAGGTCCTGCAGGACTCTTGTGGACTGAGAGAAGTCAGAAAGAGAAGAAAGAAAGGTGTTTCAGAGCCATGCCAGGCTTACCCTGGACCTCCCTGGAGTTATGCCATGGCCCCATTTCACTCTAGGTGGTCACCTACAGGCTTTGCAGAGACTCCATGCCATTGAGTCCTTTCTGCATGATGTCTGCACAGCAGGAGCAAGCTTCACACCTCCCTATTTACCCCACACATTCTGCCAGCCATGCCAGAGCTGTACATGTCCCCCATTGCAGCTCACCAGGCCCTGGGGTGATGCAGAGGGATGCCCAGTGAGGTCCTGAGCCCAGCCACAGCCAGTGTGTGCAGCCATGGTGCTCCCTGCCAGCCTGGTTGTGCTGTTTCCCTGCAGGCCTCCATCAAGCCCAAGTGTGGGAGGATGATCAGCTTCTCTTCGGGTGGTGAGAACCCCCATGGGGTGAAGGCGGTCACCAAAGGCCAGCGGTGCGCTGTGGCTCTCTGGTTCACCTTGGACCCTCTGTACAGAGAGCTGGTGAGTCCCTCCATCATCATGTGAGGAGAGTTGGGGCATGCCCAGCGTCCCACAGGAGCCAGAACCATCTGATTTTCTCCAGTCCCAGTACATCTGTTTTCCTCCCATTGCACCCCCCACAGCAGCACTCCCATGATATCAGCTGGTGGTCCCAGGACAGGTTTTGGCTGCCAGTCCTGGTCCTGGGCACCCATTGCCCTTGGCCCCTGGGGTGCAGTGCCAGGCTGGGGTGCTGAGTGGGGTGTGGAAGGGCTCTGTGCAGGGCTGGGCTGGCCATTTCTGACACCTAGTGGCAGATGGATGGGGTAGCCTGATGGATGGGGAGCTCCTCCAGAGCCATCTGCAGCTCAGAGTGCTGTGCTGAGTCCTGCTGCCGAGTCCTCCCATAGGCAACTTGAACTCCATGGCTCTGGGCACACAGGATGCCGTGGAAGATCTGGGTTGTGATGCCTTTCACCAGGCACCCTCCACATTCTGTTTTGGAAAGCTGCTGTACCAGCCCCTGCCTCCCTTTGGTAGCAATTCTGGTCTGTAAAAATAAAAGATACAAGATTGAGCAAAACTAAATGCAGGGAGAATGCAAAACTCTCATTCCTTTGCCTTGTGATGCAGGTGGGCTGCGAGATTTGGGGAAAAGCTTTTTTTCAGACATGTACTTCAACATCTCTCAGTTTTTTTGCACTAGCAGAAATTCCTCCAGGCTTGGTGCCTGTGTGGTAGGAGATCAGCCCTGCCCAGGGAGCTGGAAAGCAGCAACAAGCAGAGAGAGGGGACAGGAGCAGAGTGTGCTGTGGCAGTGGCTGCTAGTGGAGTGTGATAAGGGAGCTACAGAATATCAGCTCTGCCCCAACCACTGCAGCCCTGCAGGGAGGAGGGAATCAGGTATTGAGGTGGAAAGGGATTTGATGAATTTTGCCCAGCAAATCCCCAGCTCGAGTCCCAGGCTCTCCCCCATCCTCTCACCTGCTGATTCTGGGGTAAAATCCTTGCTGTGTGTTCTCCCAGCAGCCTGAGCCTCACTGAATTAGCTGGAGCAGGTACTGAAAGCTCTTCTGTTACCATTTCTTCCCTTCCCCTCTTGCAGGAACGAATCCAGGCAGATGAAGTGATTGCAATGTTGGACCAGGAGCATCTAGGACCCAGTGAAATGAACATCAACCCAAAGGATGAGCTATGAACTAGGCCAAAGACTTTTTCTATTAAATATTTATTTAATATTGTTAATCTTATTAGAACCCTTCTATTTTTGTACAGAGATGCTGTATAAATTAACAGGTTAATATGATTGTGGAGTTTCAGGAGTGCCTCTTCTGTGTTTAGCACAGCTTTTGCTGGAACCCTTATCCCTGTGCCAACATCTCCTGCTGGGACTGACTCTTCTTCCAGCATTCTCTGTTTTTCTCTAGCACTTCTCAGGACTCATTCAGGCCCATTCTACCCTCTTGGAGAACCTACTTTTTTTCTTTCTCAGCCAAAACCAGCTGCTTCTCTTTAGCATCTGCTGGAGAAAAGTCTCGGGTGTCCTAATGCACCAGCCTTCCTGCTCCTGCTTCCTGCTAGGGGAAACTGGATCACAAAAACTGGAGTTCTGACAGCCCCTTACCATTTGAAGTATGCCTTTTAAGGGAAAAACAAAGAAAAACCCAAGTCCTAGCAAGATGGAGATACCTCTGTAGCCATTCAAAACTGGTGTTTGGGCATTAATTCTGAGCAGAGCTTCTGGAAATCAGCTGCTGAGCAGGGGTATGAGCTGTGCACGGGCATGAAGGGATGTGATATGCAGCTGACTCTGGTGAAACAGGGTCTGTCACTCATGTTCAGTCCCTTTTCTTGCTGATGGCCTGGGAACATGAAGGATGCTGCTTCACACTGCATCCTTTGAGCTTCCAGCCCAGTCTGCTGCTGGTAGAACCCAAAGTTTGTCATCATAATTTCCATGTCCCTGTTGGAAAGCAGCTTAGGAAGTTACAGTGCCATGGTGTTGGATGGTCACAGTGCAGCTCTGTACTCCGGATGTCCTGGCTGCATCCTCCCCTCCTGGCACTGCAGAAGCAGCAGATGTTCATGGTATGGTAGTATCTGTTTGCTCAGAGTAGTTCTGACCCAGCCTGAGGATGTTGAAGTGAAAGCAAGTAGTCAAATAACTCTTGACTGAGTTTGCTCTTAAGCCAGTAAATCATTCCTCCCCAACCATTAAATTTAGTCCTGTGTGTGAATCAGAGCAGCCCCTATCTCAATCGGAACAGGTACTGAGTCACAGAATTGCTGTCCCAGATGTAAGTACAGCTTTTATTGTGACCCAACAGCTGCTTCTGCTGCTGGAACTCAGTTCCTAAAAGGCAGGTTTTAGTAATCTTCACTGTTGAAATTACTGCAAAGCTGTCATCTCTCCAGAAAACACTGCAGGGACCTTTGCTGGAGTTCACATCCTTGAGCTGCTTTGCTCAGCTCCCTGCTGCATTGGCCCTTTTGTCAGTCCTTTTCTGCTCCCCTCTGCCAGTTTTGGCATTCCCAGGACTGCAATAGAGAATTGTCTTTTCTCTTTGCTGCTGTAGCTTGTGCCTGTTCAAACCTCCCAGGCTCAGAAGCTCCCTCTTCCCATCCAGACACCGGCTGCAAAGGCTGTGAACAAGGACTGTCCTTTTGTAGAGACCTCCTCAAAAGCTGGTCCTGGGCAAGATAAAGGGAACTCTGCATTTGGAAAAACAAATGCCCAGACTGTGAAGAGGGAACTATTACCACCAAGAAAATGCTGGAAGAGTCATTTCTGCACCTTCTCCAATGCTGCATCTGCAGAGGAAAAGGCTCTGGGCATTTTTAAGCTACCAGCATTTCTTATTCCTTTGTTATGTCCCTTCCTCATAGATTGTTGAAAAGATTCATCAAGTTGGCTCCCCAAAGAACTGCCCACAGGTATCTGCCTTTGAGGAGCCTTCCCTGCTTAAGTGCCTCTTCTGTAAATACTTAATTCAATCCCTCTTTTCAAAGAAAAAGCTGGGGAGAAGAAGGGGAGGGCAGCTCCTCAGTTTGGAGAGCTGACCCCCATTTCATTGTCCCTCCACGTGCACCACGCTGCTGCATCCAAGGCTTGTCTCTGAATGCTGCACCTTCCATGTGGTCTGTGCTGCCATCCCCCAAGAGCCATTGCCCAGGTGCATCCTGCAGAGCCTCGGTGCAGCCCCAGCCCTCCCAGGGCTCCCACCAGCTGGTCCTGCAAGGAGGTGCAGGGGCTGGCACAGGTCGTGGTTTGTTTGTTGCTGTGGTGGTTAGCCAGAGCTGTGTCTAAATCCAGGGAAAATAAACTAAACACATCTGGGCCTGTCTTTGTCTTTCTTCAGTCAAATATTAGGAGAGACCAGGGAGTTTGGGGTCTGCTTCATGATGGTACCTGTGTCTTGGGGGTTTCCTGCCTAAGGCCTTAGAGCACAGCCCCCTGTCCATGCTGGAGGAGTGTGGACTGTGTGTGTGTGCTTTTGGCTGCCTGTCCATCTGCCTTGCTCTGTGCCCAGCTGTGCAGTAACTCCACACCATGGCCATGCTGCAGGCAGTTTGCTGAGCAGGAGGGAGTCACAGCCCCTGTGCACAGGTGAAACAGCTCTGGTGCAAAACCACCAAGGCTTGGGGAGCAGTGGCTAACAGGAGTCATGACAGCCCAACAAGGCACCTGATGCCTCATGCAGAAGATAGGAGCATGGAAAACACCTTGAGTAAGTAAAGAACCTCTAAGAGAGGCCAGCAGAAAGCCTGAGGCTTTCCTGAGCTCCCTTGGCCTGTAAATGCCTTACTCCAAGTGGCTGCTGAAAGCTTCTCTCAGCCAAAAGCTCACCCCTGAAACCTCACCTGAAAATAAGACTTGTGGCTAGTTACAAGTTCCTGAATCTATAATCAAGGCTGAAGTAACTAAAGCTCTTTATGTCCAGTGGCTACAGTCTAAAGGAACCTGGACATTCCATAGGCATTAGCCTGAGAGACCTTCTGAGGCATTAATTTTAAGCAAGTGAACCTTGTCAGTGTTCATGTGGAGGCTCAGAGCTGTGTGGACAGTCAGTCTCCAACAACTCCACTGGATGATGACTAATCCCCATTATTTCCAAGCTAGGCCATGGTAAACTTATAAAATATGTTGTATTTGGACTTTTTGTATGTCCTCTTTATTTCCCAGGCTCTAGACTGACACCCCAAAACACATCAGCTCTGTTCACCCTGTGAGCCCCACTGACAAGCTCTGTCAGCAGCCAGCCTGGCTGAAAACTCTCTGCTGCTGCCACTCCATCCCACCCCACTGCTGCATCCCTCCTGCTGTATCCCCACCGTGAGGCTGGCAGTCCTGGTGGAAGGGTGTCCCCACCTCAGAGGTGCTGTGGCTGTGGGTGGGAGCTGATTTGTCAGCTTTGCATTGCAGCTGCTGAGTGCCTGAGAGGTGCAGCTGCAGCAGCTTGGCCAGGGAAAAGAGCTGGGCAAAGCAAGGAGATGGAGTTTGCACTGAGCCCTGCTCATCCTTCCTGCCTACACCTGGGCAGAGCCAAACCTGAGCACTCACAGGCTGATACATCTTCCCATGAAAAACCCATTAAAAAAAAAAAGTTGTTTCCTCCTGTCCACACTGTTGCCCAGCCTGAGGGAAAAAAGAACAAAACAGCTGGCAGTGAGATAAAAATGGGCTAGTCCTGCTTTGGGGAAGAACTATATTAAAAGAGGAAAGAAATATGTATGTCTTTTGTTTCCACAGCTGCTCCTTATGTCCACACCCCACTGTAAGAACCACCTTTTCCTGGGGGAAGTGTTCCTGCTTGTTTGTGCATTGGGCTATGACCCTAGCCAGGTTCCAAAACACTGTGCTCTGCCCCATGTATGCATGGCCCCACATACGTGTGCTTCTCCTCCCTCCACTCCACCTCCACAGCAGCACCCTGATGGATGAGATGCCTTGGTGTCAGTGACAGCACCAGAGCCAACAGAGTGCAGCCATGCACGGTCAGATCCTGCACTGCTGTTCACCCCAAGCACAGCCCTGCCTGCCCTTGGTGCCTGGGGCTCACATGGACAGATCCAATAGATGTCACTGAGATGTCACTCCCCAGTATCCTCTGGGAGCACAGTGTGTGGGCCACCTGACCATCCCCCCAGGGGAAACTGCTGTCTCCACAGGTCTAGAGGATACCATGGCCAGCCCAGAATCGCTTTTATCTTGTTTAAAACACATGGTGAAAGCTGGCACTGAGTTAGTTTCCTTCTCATTTAGCAAAACTTTTGTTATGCAGAAAAAAAAATCATAAATGTAAGCACATCCGAACCTCCTGGCCAGCATCCAACCCCACCAAAAATAAGTTCAGCACACTAGAGGAACTTGGGGAAGCAAAACAGGTGACTCAGAGAGAGCTGCCTGGCCATCCTCACCTTGTTTCTGGTTGAAAGCACCCCTGAACTTCAGGGGAGAGGGTCCAGCTGCAGTCAGGCAGCAGCGTGTGGGGCTGCCTTGGCAGAGCACAAGGGCAGGAGCCTGCAGTGTGTGCCCTGGTGGGGGCAGGCATCTTGGGGATGAGCAGAGCAGGATGGTGAATGGACACACTTGGCAAAGCGGAAAGTCAGCTGACAATTGTATCCAGGGATGGTTTGGATAATGAGAATGGCAATTCTAGTAGGTATTTCCTGAAGCTGAGCAGGGCAGGGCAGGGGGAATTAATACGAGCTCAGTTTAGCTTCTGCTGCTCCTTTATTTGTGATGAGATTAGCAGCAGAGATGGCAGGGCACCCTTGCCTGCTGCTGCTGCGATGGGGTGAGCTGATAAGCACCTCCTGCCCGGCCCTGTGTGTGAGCTCAACAGCTGAGCCATGGGGGGAAAAACACCGGGAAAAATCACCCCTCCATCACACAGGGCCTTTTTGCAATGGTCCTAAGCTCAGGGGTAAAATGTTGCATCGGGCTGGCTGGCCTGATCCTGGCAGTGGTGCTGATATCCCAACACAGCCCAGTGTCACATCCCCTCCTTGCAGTGCTTCTGCACCCCATGTCAGCTGAAAGCATCAGGTTTACCATCATCACCGCCTTACTGGTGAGATATGAGGCCACCAGTGTGCCTTGGGCAGCCCCAGTGCAAGAAATGAGTGGTTGATTTGACTTGTGGCAGAGCTGTGAGGTGTGACTGCCCTGCAGAGCATCTCCCAGCTGCTCACAGTGCTGCCACTGGACTGCAGCAAAGGTGGAGAAGAAGCTGTCTTACGATTCCCCCCCCACAGAGAGGAGAACATGGATCCTCTTACAAATGTTGAAAAAATCTTCATAGGACCCACGACAAGATTTGTTCATGGCAAACCCAGAGCCACCTCTGAGTGTACACAGCACGAAGCAGGGGGATTTTGTCTGTAAAACCACTGAAAATCCCACACCTGTATTTTAAAGACTCATATTAGTTACAGCAATAAAACACACATGGGCCAATATCAATCCAGGGCAGAAGCTCCACTGCTGTGGGGCACTTTGGCACACAGCTTATCCTTGCAGGGCTCCCTGCCACCACTGGGCATATCTGAGCTGATGGCTCAGCCTGACATCCCATGTTGTCACTGGCTGCATTGCCCCGAGCCAGGATGCCCATGAAAACCACCTGTGGTGAGATGTATTTCTCACTCAGCCCTTTTCCCTGAGCCAAATCAACGTGTACCCATAGCCCAGGGGTGACCAAGTTGCTATAGGGGCAGTTTCCCAATCATGTGGAGATTGTGGGGGGCTGCTCCCACCACCACACAGGAAAAAACAACCCACCAGGATCTTAAAACCAGTTTGCAGCCCCCAGGCACCTGGGGATTGTTTGTTCATCTCCTTTCATTTCGACACCTCATGTGAGAGACTGGGAGCTGGCATTCACTGCTCCTGTGGTGCCAGCTCCGAGATTGTTTTATTTGATTTGCCAACCAAAATGGGTGGAAGGGTGGAGACTGTATTTTCCCCTTTATTTTTGTTTTCAAAAAACCCTTCTGGCCCTGGGTGAGGCAGAAGAAGCTGAATAGTTTCATGCCTATCTCCTCTGTGACAGTTTTCTGCCCACAGCACCAGGGCACAGCCTGGCTCCTCCAGGCAGAGCTGGGTGTGGGTGGATGGCCTCCCTGTCTAGGTGGGAAAAGCCCTCAGCCACCTCCCTCAGCATTTCCCCCCCCACCAAGGGAAAATTTCCACCACACTGGAAAAAGCCGTAGTGTGAGCCCCTCCTTCCTTCCTCTGGCCAGGAGATCAAAGGAAAAATGAAGTCATTCCATGGCACTGTGAGAGGATGGGGCAGGCTGTGAGCTCCCCAGCAGCAGTGCGGGGATGGCTGCACTCATTTTGCAGAGCTGCAGGGAAGGGGTTTGTCACTGAAGTGCCCAGGGAAAGCCCTGAGCCGTGTGTAGTTGACACCCTGAGGTGCTCTGAGCAAACACTCTCAGAATACCCATCCCCACATCAAAACATGTCCCAGACAGTGGTCTTGGGGATGGGATGAAGGGTATCCGGACTTCCTCTGGAGCCTGGCTGCGCCCTGTGCTTCCCCAGGTGACTCACAGAGCCTCCACAGCACCTCTGCAAGCACAGCAGCCCAGGAGGGTTTTCCCATCTCACTCACGGCTATGAAGAGATGGATGTCCATGTGCATCTTCTAAAAGCTCAGCCGCAAGCAAATGATGTGCTGTGCTCTTCTGCACCCAGAAACCTGCCAGGTCCACCCTGCCAGCCACAAACCCACGGTGCTGCCACCAGGCTTTCCTGGCACCTTGGGCTTGCCCACCCTTCTGGAGCCTCCTGAGAGGCTGCGGGCAAAGTAAACGTGCCTGCACCAAAGCCAGGCGCTGCAGGGAGTGAGAAATCCTGGCTGATGAGCACACACCCTGCCCTGCTCGGCTGGCACCGGCCCTCCCTGTTTGCCGTGGTGCTGCCCCTACAGCCACGACCCGCGCCCTGCTAAAGAGACTCCAGTTCCCCTTGAGGAGGAAAATGCCACATCCCTTCTCCCTTTTCAGACTAATTACACCGAAACAAAAGGGGAGAATGCTACCCAGCCCATGAGTCTCCCACCCAGCGGGATGAGGTGGGAGCTCCTGATGGCACGGATACAGGAACCAGCAGCCAGCCTCCCACTCCTCTTGCTCAACTGCTGGCGCCACCAGACAAAAGATAACAAACATCTCTCCTGCTCTTGTGGTGGGCCTAGCAGCAAAAGGAAATTTCCAGGTCAGAAGCTCCTGCTGGGTAGCCCATGCTCCAGGCTATGGAGAAGAGCTGCAATCCCAATTTGCTCCCAGTGTAAGCACTGCACAGTACTGGGGAGACCCATGTGCTGCACACCCCAGGCACTGCCTTGAGTTCTCCCCAGCTGCCTTCAAAATTCATCTCACTTCCAGCACTTCCACCCTTGCCAAGCAATGACATGGCTGCTGCCAATTCCTTCTAAATACCTGCAGCTTTGGGGGAAAACCCAACAGGACTTTTTGTTTCCCCCTCCTTCAGCAGCTCTGCAAGCCAACAGTCACCTTGTGCCATGGTAGTCTGAAGGCAGCTCTGCCTTGCAGGCACACTTGGTATAAACAGGGACAAATACACCAAAGGGATCATCCTGTTCTAACCCAGGAGGGGGAAAAGGGCAGAGTGCTGCCTGGGAACACAGGCCAGTCCTGGGAGCATCACCTTGAGCTTTTCTCTCCCTGCCATGCCTGGCCACCCCAGCCAGCATTGCTCTTCTCTCACTTGCAGTGGGGGTGCTCACAGCCAGCTACAGCAGCATGAACAGGAAGAAAATCAGGCTTAGGAAATTTGCCTATATTGGTATAGATGTCTGTTTTGGCATCCTTTTCTGCAGCCTCATTGTGTTTGATTTGGCTGTCTCAACTACCTGAGACCCTTGTCAAAGCTATTCCAGATGTCCTGGCCTAACCAGGCATGCAAGGGTTAATTGTGCTCCTTGGGCCCAGCATCACCTCACTTCAAATGGAGATGTGAGACTCAAGAACTTCAGTTTCTTTCCAGCTTGATTCTCTGGATGGGCTTCATCTCCTGTGAAACACTTTGGCATCTCTGTTCTGCTTCCTGGTCATGGAGGCACTACCACAAAAAAAAACAGCAAACAAACAAACAAACAAACAAACAAACAAACAAACAAACTCCAATTTTATTCAGCTCTCTGGTTCCTGGGGCCTCCTCAGACAGCAGCTGGTCACTGCCTGTGTAGGATCCTGGGTGCCTTCACCTCCTTACCTGCCCATCTTTGTGTGGCTGCTGGCAACCCTGGCAGGGCTTTCAGTCATGTCCAATTTCCTCACCTCTGAGGCAAGGCTGAAATAACCTGAGACAGCTGCTGCCCATGGCCTGACTGTAGCATACTTGGCTTAATGGTTACTCGCAATATTTTACCCTTGGGTGAAATGGTAATGTTCTGGGCCAGGTGGATCACATTCAGCCGTCTCTTCTTCTGGGCAAGCTGTTAGAGTTGTGCAAAATCAAGTTTGTGTGTGGTTTTGGTGCATGCCCTTTTACTGTGAGCCCTAAACCTCCAAAGCACAGCACAATCCTGCCCTCTGATAGCTCCAAAACAACTGACTCCCTCCTGTTCAATCACTAATTAAGCAGCAGGGAAAGCAGAATATAAACCATAATAGAAGCAACTGTATTGCAGTCACTTAAAGCTGGAATAAAACCTTCCTCTAAGGAGAGAAAATCACCCTCAGTGGCAGGAAGAAACCGCCAAAGGCTGCTCCTCCAGCTAAGGGAAGCCCTGCTCAGGAATTTCAAAGGGTGTTGTGGGTTTGAGGCTCAGACTGAGGACTGGCCCCCACAGGCCAGTGCTCAGGGCTGGGTATTTGCTCAGCATCAGCCTTGAGAGGCCAAGTTCTGCCCTGAGGGGAGGGCACTGGGCACTGCTCCGGGCCAGGCTTCTCACACACGGGCATTGCAGCACCTTCTAGGCACAGCATGGTGCAGAAGATCCATTACCTCCTGTTTCTGTGCAAGACATCCCCATGGAAATACTCCTGTTCACCTTCAGGCCAGCCACTCTCTGCAGGCTCAGCAAGGGCTGCTTGACCGTGTCTTTGGAATAAGAAATCAGTGCCTTTATCTCGCATTTTGCCACGGCGCGTGGATAATTTGATGCAATTGTGTAGCCACCCACACCTTTAATTAATCAAAGAATTTTTCACGCAGCACTGTGCAATATTTTATTTCCTAACATCCCTGCTACAGTGTACAAGGGTCTGTTGTAACATTTCTTACCCAATTCCAGCACTAAAGGCTATGCAGCCAAGAAGAAGATGGATCACATGTGTGGAAATCTTCAGCGTTGTCTCCAGAGGCGACTGCCAAGGAATCAGAAGCTGAATTAATCAGAGGCTCACAAAGAGATTTGTGAAAACAAAACAAAAATTAGAAAGAACCAGCCAACAAATGAAAACAACTTCAGGAAGAAAACAGGAAGAAGTCAGCAGATTTCCTGGGCTTTCACTTAGGAAGCTCAGGAAAAATTGGAAGACATCAGGGTTTCTAAAAAACAGAAACACCTTGCTAGAGTTCACTGTTCTAGGACAGTGCTAAAAACCCCTTTCAAGGGACCACCACAACATCTTTCCCCTTCAAACTTTCTTCTGCCCAGCTTCATGTTAGTGCTGCTGATGGGGAAAGGGGAAGTTCAGGTAAAGCCTGGAGATGGTTGGGCTGAATGCTAAACAAATGACCAAAAATGCCTGATAAACACCTGTCCACACCTTTGAGTGCAAATGGATGCTTCTTTCCAGGCTCCCTGAAGCCAGGAAAACCGGTCTGGGACCTGGAGACGGAGGCAGGGGTGAGCAGTGGGGGTGAGCAGAGGTGGCCCCGCACGATCACTGCCCATGACTGCCAGCACAGGGTCGTTCTGCACCTGCCAGCCGAGGTTGGTGCCATCCCCTCCAGCTCCCCAGCTTCTCCTCGGGAGCCGCACACCGTGTCCGTGGCACAGCCCAGAGCTGCAGCAGGTGCCCGCCCAGCTCCGGGGGCTCTTCTCCCCTTTGGCCTCCCCAGAGCAGGACGCACATGTGCCAGGGTGAGCTCTGAAGGACGCAGCGCCCAGCTGAGGTGCAGCCAGCCCCGGGGAGCCCTGGCAGCAGCAGCCTGGGGCTGCACAGGGGTGTCTGCCGGGCTCCCCGGCCAGCCTGGCTGAGCTGTGCCCTGCTGCAGCCAGCTGCGGCTCTGGGAGCTCCTGCCTGCCCCGTGCTTTCTGCAAAACACCCGCTGCTATTTTCTCAGCTGGAAGAAGCGATGTGCATCGCTCCGGCACGGAAGACTTGTGCAGCCAAGGCTCTGTGTGTGCGTGAAGGGAAGGTGGAGCAGCCCTCGGGCAGGGCACACACGGGAGCCCGGAGCACGCTGCCCTTGGCTGTGGGGTGCTGCAGCACGGGGCACCCATGCAGGGCTGCTGCCCCAGATGCAGCTCCGGGGCTGGGCAGGCCCTGCTCTGAAGGCATCTCTGGGCAGAGGTTCACCAAGGGACGGCACAGCTTCAGGCACCTGCCGGGGCGAGTCATCTCTCCTGGTTTGGCAGGTGATGGGTTTTGGTCTCCATCTTCTGAACTTCTCATTTGTGCTGGTGTGGGTCGGGATGGGCACAACACCGGGGGATCGCTGTGTGCACGGCAAGGGGCAGGAGAGCAGCAGCTTTCCCAGGAGGCGGCAGCGGGAAGGCTTCTGCTGGAGCACCCCGAGCCACTTGCTTATTCCACCCGTGTAAAATGACCGAGCAGGAGCTGCTGCGGCTGCCCTGGCGGGCTGCAGAGGCTGGGGAGAGGCTTTAGGAGGCTTTTCCCGAAGCCGTGGCCGCGCTGTGAGCCCGCGGGGTCGCCAGGGGGCAGTGGCTGCCCGGCAGCGCCCGGGGCTCTTCCCTCTTCCTTCCCCGGCACTTCTGTGGGGCTTTGCTCCGCGAATCCCTCCACAGGGAACCCACGAGCCGGGGGACGATGGACACGGGAGAGTCCTGGCTTATGTGCAGCCAGATCTCACCTTGTCTCGATTGTCTTTGTTTGTTTGTTTTTGTTTTTTAATATAAGTTTGGGTTTGTTCTCTCCTCTCTCCTCCTCACTTCTCACTTCTCTCTCGGTTTCTCTCTCTCCTTTTTTTTTTTTTTTTTTTTTTTTTATTTTTTTTTTCGGACTGCTGCAAGACACTCATTTTGAGGCTGCTGGCAGCTGAACAGAAGAGGGAAAGCACCATCGCCTCTCCAGGCCCACTGATTTGTTTCTTTGTCCCCCTTTTCCCCTTCAGCCCCTGCAGCAGTTTCTTTGCTGCACACGGCTGTGCCGTGATGGTGTCTCTCACAGTGCAGCCACAAGCTTTCAGAACTCAGCAAGGCTGATTCTACAGACAGAGCCACCCTGCTAAATATTAACAAACAAGCTTAGTCTTCCCTTGGCCTTGATGCAGGCAATAATGAGACTGCATCTTCCAGGGCATGATTCAGAGTGGGAATCTAATATGGTCTGAATGGCTCCCCAGGGACTTTCTTGCCACTGATGATGTAGAGAACCTAATCTTCTACCCTAGGCTGTTGGGAGAGACAATGTAAGCATCTCCCTTGCATGCTGTAATGGTTGGTTTCAGCCCAGCTGCTGGTGAGTAATTGCCGAGCGTGCCAGCAGGCACACACCTCCTGTTGGAGCACGTATCCCCACCATCCAGGGCAGTGGCACAGCCAAAGAGCCACTGTGCCCACATTACCACAGAGGCAAAGGGCAGCACACTGCAACAAGAGTGAGAAAATCAGCTGAACAGTGCACAGAGACCCTCACCAAACAATCCTTGAGCACTTAAATTGAAATCCAGCTGTCCATGGGCCTCTTACAGATATTGCTGTGGGAGCAGGGTGGGGCATGGCACTGCTGTGACTGCAGTCACAAAGGCAGAAGCACACTGGGCACAATCTGTCCTCTGGTGTCGTAGGGACCCTTCAGGCTTTGGCTTCAATGCTACAGCTACACAGCCACTGGATAGCAACCACCCTCAGTGATGTCTCAGTGCTCACCCTGGACCTGTAGCTGCAGGTCCCTTGTCCTGCCCCAATTCCTGTATCTCCTGCCCCCTAATCCCACAAAGTCTTTCCTTTACTCACCTGTGGCCCCAGGCACCTGGCTTACTCCATGAAGGCAGAGCTGATGTTCTTAAGAGTAAAACATACGGCACTAGGAGTGTTCACAAGGAAGTCAAAACTTTTTAACAAAACCAGTCCATAGCAAAAGCTATGTGCTCAGGACAATTCTGCCATGGGTCACAGAGAGGCAAAACAGCTCAGGACCCAGAAACCTCCAGCTGGAGCCTGGCAGGCAGAGAGAGCTGTTTGCCAGACCTCCCTGGCACAGGCACTGCCCACAGGGGCCAGGCAGGGCAGCCCTGCAGGGCCTGCCACGCTCCCCACTAGCCCCACACAGCAAATGACAACAGGTACACATTCCACAGCTCAGCAAATCAGAAGGGCAAACAGCCCCAAGCTCTGACTCGGTGCAGGGCTGGGCTGCCCACATGGTTTTCCCATGGAGAAACAACTTGGGAAGAGGCAGAGTGGGAGGCCAGGTCCTGCAATCCTTCCCCCATGGCACAGGCAGCTGCCTTGCCATCAGGAAGGGGGCTTGCTAAGGCACACAGGACAGGAAGAACATGATGAGCAGAACACCCTTCACAGGCTCCATTTGGACATTTGCCAAGTTTTATTGCGTCCAGGTAAGTTTCATGCCAGGGACTGCTAGTTTCAGCACACTTAGGACTAGCAGCAGAGAAGGGCATGCACGTCTTCAGAGGTCCAGCCAGGCTTGCAAAACACAGCTGGAAGCTCGTAATGGATCCCTGCCCTGAAAACTTTGTGCTTGCATATGAAGCATTCCAATATCCAAAGATGAAATTCCAGAGGGTATGGGTGGAGGGCAAAAGGGAGAGCAGCAGCTTGGGATTCCTCACTCACTGAAACCCTTGCTGTAACCTAAGCAATGCAGAGGTTCCCCACTCCAGCAGTGGATCACAGCAGTCAGAAATTACAACCATATTTGAAGTCTACCTGTTCAATGGAAACTGAAATCTTATTTTACGTGATCCAATTTGCTCATCTAGAGACAGAATCCATCAGCTGAAACAGCAAGTTCTCACAGCTGTTCTAGCAGCACTTCTCTCTTTTGAGAACAACATACTAATTTTTAATACCACATTCAGGCAATCCCCAGCTGCCAGAGTGCAACCAGGGTGCTGTTACCTCTGGATATTGGTATCTGAAGTCAACTAATTGTTTGGGAAAAGCAACAGTGACCAAAGCCAAAGAAATCAGGCAGACACTCCCTACCCCAATAAACCAGCTCCCAAGGGAAGTTGGGGCAGCCTCTCCTTTTAAGGCATTTGTGGGGTTTTCTTTCCACTTTCCACACTCCTAAGCATCCTCCCCCAACCATAACCCATAACAACTGTAAGACAGAGCCATGGGCAGAAACCACTGATGAAGCTGGGCTGTTAATGTGGTGGTCCATGAACAGACTGAAGTCCCCAGCTGATGGACACCACTCCCATTCCCTTCAGAACAGTCACCCCACTAGCACTGAGCTGTTTCTTACTTCAAATCCTTGGAAGAAAAACTGAGATGCAGAGGAGGAGGAAATGGCTTTGCTAGGGGAGAGGATGCCCAGGCTGATGCACAAAGCCTTTTGTGCAAGGCTATTTCCCAAGTGTGGATGCCAAAGGGCAGCACTGACCCTTCCAAGCACACATTCCTTCCCTCCAGCAGGACGCGGAACCTGGGGCACTATTGGGTGCCCCACTTAGAAACAAAATAAGGAAATCTGATGAAAAGGCAGAAAAGAGCCATGCCAAAGGCTGAAGACTTTGCAATTCAGCAAGAGGCTTATGGAGCTGACCTGCTGTATCTGACAGAAAGGCAGCAGACGGATGTGTGATGGAACCTTGGACCACACCCCCTCAAGCCACAGATTCTGTAGGGACAGAAAACTGCACCTATGGGCAAAGGTGACACTAAGCTCTGGCTGCTCAGAGGAGAACACTTCCAAGAAGGCACACAGGGAGGAAAATAAGTTGTTTGAGAATTCAGTGTAATTTTCAGTTTTGGCTTTTATTTTCATTCACTTCAACAACAAGGCGATCCAGAACACACCGAGGTCTTGGTGCAGGCAACACTGTCATTGCTACAAGCATTGGCAGATTCTCAGCTCAATTAAGCCATAACACTTCGATGCATCAAAACAAAACAAAATCACAGCTCTACAGGGGAGGGCAAAAGCTACAGCAGTTCAAACTCACTTGACGATTCCAGTTACATCGAAGTGGGATCCATAGTGGCATACAGTAGAAAGAAGGTTTTCACAGCATATATTTTGATCATTAGTGATGCAGCAGAAAAGCTCCATCTCACTGCTGAGTTGAAAAGCAGATACTGAAGTTCTTGTACTCTGGGCACAGCATTAACTGCATTAACCTTTATAGTCAGAAGCTCCCTAGATCCTAAAAATGACTGTGTCTTTTGCATCAATGTATGTACAATACTGAAGCAGCTCAGGACTACACAACGGAGATGCAAAACCTGGGAGGTGAGAAGGGCACAGCCTAATTCACCTCCAGGGATTTGTAAAGTATCTGCACTAACACTTCCCCCACATTGACATTGCCCTGCTGAATAAATCATTGCATCAAGTCAAGAGCAGAATGACTTGCTTCTTTTGTACCATATAGAAAAAAAATAAAGACATAGTAAGTTCTCACACTGAGCATGTTAAATACTTTGAAATCTAGGACACTGATCTTTGAAGTGTTACAAAATAAAATGATACAACAGGCTTTCAGTATGCACTCCCTCCCCCCTCAACTGCAAAGTAACACAGTAATCTCAGTATGAAAAATACAAATATATTCATCCAGTGTCTGGTTGTTTGTTACACGATTTGTAACAGTAAGCCCTCTGCATAAAAATAATAATTAAAAAACAGAAAAACAAACAACATTTTATTGTGGTTCTGTCAGACCCAGTAGCCCAAGAAGAAATAAAAATTGTCGCGTTATGCGGTAGGAAAACAAAAAATTACACATACAAAAAAAATATTTATATACAGACTTTACAGTGTAACCATCTGGCATTACCATTTATAGCTAACCAAAACAGGCTTGCACAGCTACCAAAAGGCAGTCTTTGAATGCAACACAGACCTGGCACAACAGACAGATGGAGGACGCTAACCACATTGGACTTGAATGAAATGCGTGGCACAGAGCAGGGCCCACAAACAGCCACTGCATTGAAACAGGAATATTCAGCTGTAGCAAGGTAGGATAACAAGCTGTTTAAACTGCTTTTTTCATCTTTCCCCAGGAAAAAAAAAAAAAAAAAAAAAAAAAAAAAAAAAAGTCAGGCTTACTGTTAAAAAGAACAAGCTGACTTGAAAGCAGCTGTGCTGAGCCTTGCTCCTCAGCTTAGATTTGATTTGTACATCTTAGAGTCTCACTACCTTGGCCAGTAAAAATGTGAAAATACACACTGTTCAGTTACTTGTCCACAGGACCTCTGGCAGTCAGAGGAAATGCCGCAGAGCACAACTGTGGTAGAACCAGTAAAGAAAAAAAACAGAGAAAAATCAATTTCTCATGTAAACATGGCTTATTGCAGTAACAACACTCATAGTACCAGGAACTGGTCCTTGTTTTAAGGCAGCTGGTGGTTATTTTTTCAGTCTCCACTTCCAGTTGCTTGTCACTTAACCTATGGCAACAAACACAACAGGTTCCAACCCATTACAGATATATCTAAAGACAGGTCTACTTAACTTGGGAAGAAACCAATCAAGCCTGGTCTAAACAAAAGGTTGTCTGAGTTTAGGATAGCTGAAGCCCTACAAACCAGCTCTCACTCCTCCATTTAACTGGAGGCTGGGTGGGCAAATCCTTATGCTAAACTAGCCAGGCTGCATGCATGGCAAAGCCTAATTCTATAGCTTAAATGTCAGTAGTATTACAGCATGGTTAAAAGTGAGGTGGGGTCAGAGTTCAAGAGTGACCAGTAGCTTTATTTACATTTCCAAGCCTGAATGGACCAAACCAGGACATACATGTGAATGTATATCCAAAACAAGAAGAGACAGCAGGCTTGGTTTTCCCGAGAAGGTGAGGGAAAAGTAGGATACAGGTGCTGTAAGCGCTGGCCTGCCCAGCAAAGTGCATGTGCTGTCTCCGCTGGAGAATATTACACATGAACAGAGCACTCAGCTCCAGGGCAAGAGGCTGTTTAAGTGCAACATTCAGCAGACCGATTCCCATTTATTTTTCATATAAACTATCAGTTCAGGGTTGAATTGCTTTGGGGTTTTTGCGTTTGGTTTTGCTGATGGGGTGTGTTCTGTTACTTGGGGGTTTTTATTTATTTTTTTTGGCTTTTTAGAACTTTATTTTAACCTTCCTGCTTTTCAAAGTGGGATCGCTGGGCGAGAGAAACATGTTTGCAGGTCAGGGCACCCACAAGGTGTGTGAAGATTCAAAAGGCAAGAAAAGAATCCCTCTCCCCAAAGGAAAACACATAACAAGCTGGCCTTCTCAAGAAGGCCAGTGGTTGTCAAGGAAATACTACCCGCCTTCCCCCTTCGCTCAGCTCTTCCCCTTGCGAGAGCTGCGGTGGAGGCTGCAGTCCAGGAGCACGACCTAGACAGCACCCAGGGCATGACCTAGCAGGAGTGAGCAAGAAGGTTCCCTCTGCCCTCCATCCGGGGGTGCAGTACCAAGCAGAAGGAAGACAAATGAAGGGCTGAGCAGTTCATGGCCGGGGCGGGGCAGAGGGGGGCCCGCGGGTCTCACTCCCCCTCCTCTTTGATGCGTTGCTGTTTGTTGCGGCGGGCATCCATGTCGAAGTTGAAGTCGTTCCACTCGTCGCGGGGCGGGAAGGAGATGGTTTGCCGCAGCGTGAAGCGCACGGCGTCGATGACCCGCTCCCCGCGCGTCTCGCTCGAGCCCACGCTCACCGTGGAGGCGCCGCTGGGGGTGCGCAGCAGGTGGGGAGGGGAGGAGAAGTCGTGGAGCTGCCGGTGGTCCAGGATGCCCTTCCAGATGGCATGGCGGAACTGCTCCGGGATCTTAAGGCTCACCAGATCCTGCAAGGCAAGGTGCGGGGCTTAGCAGGGGAATCACGGGGAAAGCTGGGCTCCAGGAGTGAACACAGGCTCTGAGCCACCAAAAACCACCACAGCTGCTAAAACCCAGGTGGCCACGATGCACTGCTCCTAGAAGTGGTGGATCACTCTAGACCAGGCATGTGTGGCCGTGAGGCAGAACTGGACTGTTTTGAAGGCACAAAGTCTTATTTTTAAGTTGGACAAAACACTTGTTCATGCATAAGACATGGTGACCTAAAGCTAAAAGCTTAACTGGACCACAAGGCCTCCAAAGGCAACCTCAGGGAGATCTGCTGGCTGTCAGTGGTGGGTGATGCTGGGCTGCTGAAGGTCAATGGCTTTGAAAATTCCCATGTTTATTTCAAAGCCTGCAAAAGGATTTTAGAATCCAAGCCTGAGCTCCAGTATTTAGAGATCCAGGTGTATCTCTATAGGAACTGTCTTAATTACTTGAACATAACCAAATTTAATAACAGACACATAGCCTTAGAAAACCTGTATTTTGAGGCCCCATCATTTCTGTGCAAAATCTGGGATACACAGTATCAGCTTCCGAAAAAATTAGCAACCAACTTCAGTTAATTTGGGTCAGCTTTTCTAATTAGAACAGCAGCAGAAGGAAGGCTAAGGAGCAAAAGCACCACAGTCTCCCAAAGTCTTGTGGAAAAAAAATGGGACAGCCAGCTCGGAAGAGAGCAATGGCCCTGGAGAGGAAGCAGCAGCCCTGCAGCAAAAGCCATGCAAGAGTAAAAAAGGGAAAACAACAAACAGGGATGAGACACCAGTGGCAAGGGAAGATGATTAAGGTACGGCCAGAAAACAGAAGCAGGGAGGGAAAAATGCAGACCACTTCTGGAGAGCCTACTTGTCTGCAGGCGAGTGAGGTGTAAACTGAAACCGAGCCTTGCAGAATTAACCGGTGCGTGGGCTGGGGCCACTTCAGGGGCTCAGACAGGTTGGGGAAGGGGAGACATTCTTTCTCTGTGCCAGGCAAGGCAGTTACAGTGCTGGCCCCAAGTCCAGCTTCTCTTCACCTCACAACATCTCTTCTCTACGTGCAACAACCTTAAATCAAACTAATTGTGTAAAAATAAAAGTATACTGAGTCTGGATTTCTGACCTGTTCCTAAAACAGGGCCAAGAGAGCAAACAAAGGAAATGGTGAGGAGTTACTTACATCCATGGAGTAATGCTCAATCTGATAGATGGTGGTCAGCCCCTGGGTCGTGAAATAATCCACACAGGATGAGCAGCCCAACCTCGCTAAGAAGCTGCAGAGGAGGAAGGAAGGAAGGAGAGAGAAAATAGGATCACCCTGGCTGCAACAGCCCAAACCACAGAAAAACCAAACACTCAGCCAACCTGCAGCAACAGGAAACAAAGCTTTCACCCTTGGCTTGACCTCCTCCAAGACATCCCAGGCCAGCAAGCCACATCGCTGCCACATCAAACAAACGAGGGAGTCCTTCAGCTCAGCACCCAGCAGACAGCCCTCACGGCAGCATCTTGCCTTAGTCAAGAGCCAGTGCTGCACAGCCTGGGTCTTGAGGCAGGAGGGCTCACACAGACCCTCCTGCCAGGGCATCTCACCCAGAAGGTGGCTGAGCCCATGGCAGCCTGGTGCATGCACAGAGGGCTTCAGCAAGGCATGGGGTCTAGGGCTGACATGTCATGCACTGCCAATCAGCACATTCTTCCCTAAGTGTAAAGGATTCCTCATTTATGGGCAGCATCTTTCAACTGGTTTGACCTCAAAGGGCAGAGGGGCTTCTGACCCCAGCCATGGCTTGTCAAGTGGCCAGAAGGGAAAAAAGAAAAACAAGAAATGTTTGCAAGACAGCCTGGCACCCTCAAACTTGATCAGTCCAACAGATGCTGCATCCCTCAGCTTTCCTGCAGTCCTAACGTCCCTGTTTCTCTCAGCTGCTCAGACACAGTGGGGATTTGAGGCTCAGTGCCCAGAGGGTGCCAGCCTCGGGACTGCCAAGGGCCCAGTGGGATCTGGTGCTCCAGGATCACTGAGGCTCCTGACCCAAGGGCTGTGCTCCCTCTGTGTGGGCAGTGTGCCAGGCAGCCTGCTCCCGCTCACCTGACGATGCTGCAGTCTGAGGGGTATGGAGGAGGGGGGGTGCAGTGGGACGTTGAAGGCATGGAGAGGGGAGGAGGCAGCGCCTGCGTGGGACTGAGGCCATTCATGTCCCCGGTCATGGCCATGTGGGTGCCCATCATGGGAACTGGAGGAGAGAAGGAGGAGCACATTGTTACCCAGGCATGCCCAGACCCCAGCTTCACCCCCAGCACAGCACCCAGGGACAGCACCCACACCTGAAGCAGCCTGAAATCCCCTGTAAAACCCTGCACAGGGTGAGCTCATGAGCAGTTTCAGGCAGGGCCAAGGACCAGATGACAGACAGTCCTTCTGGAGCTCTCCCCTCACAGGAGAAAGTGCCACCCTCACGTCACCTTCCCTCCCAGACAGCCTGGATAAAAACCCTGGCTTGCCCTGCCACAGGAGAGCAGCAGGACAGAGCCAGTAGAGTAACCTAATACAGCAGCCAAACAGCTTTGTTTTCTGAGACAGCAAGAGCAGCAGAAAGGGCTCAGCAACAGGTGTGGGCATGAGTCCAGCTGTTTTGAAATAAATTAAAAAACAAAACACCAACCAAAAAAAGCCCAAACAAAACTCAGCCCCCAGAACCATGTCTGTCATCCTGGATTTACAGGGCTGCTGAGCACATAGCAGCAGCCAGGAGGAAAAGAACTGTGAGATGTTTCATTTGAAATTAAGAACTGTCTTAATTGAACTGAGGGAGAAAAATGTTGCCAACATTTGCATCTCCTCTGCTGGGAAAGGAAGAAGAACCAGGTCTCAAAAGCCAGAGGACAGTGCAGCCAGGTAGATCTGCAGCATGAAGCAGCTCTGTTCACCCTGTGAGGCTCTCAGCAGGATGCTGAAGCCTTGCCCTGTGGCACACCAGCGAGCAATATTTATTTGGCTCTGTAGGTTTACAGCAAATGACTCCAGGCTCTCCAGCTTAACACTAGCCACATGGAGATGCCAAGTCTCCTTGTCCAGACTAGCAGGGAGCACGCAGGGAGCAGGAGAAGGAGGAGTAAGAGTTTCTTACTGTTGGTTCCCATGCTGTCGGGGATGGTGGTTGGGGTCAGGGCATTGCGCTGCTGGGGGTTGATGAGCTGGCTGACCGAGGGCAGCTTGTTCATGCTGTTCATTTTGCTGAGTGGTGGAGAGTTGGAGCCATAGGAGGACTGTGACTGCATGGAGGTCCTGCAAACCAAGGAGATGTTAGGACAGGGATCACAGCAGCTGGTTGCTGAGAGTGTGCACCCAAGGGGCTACATCGCCAGTGAAATCACTGACACCATAGGAATATCATAGATAAAGATCACTAGAGAATGAGACAACAGGAAATGAAAGGTTTCCCAGATATTCTCTGGACTTAAAAAAAAAAGCCAGCAAACACTTGCCAAGATTTAAAGAGTACTTTTAAGTTAAACTCTCCTTGTGGTCAAAGACTTTTTCACAGGAACAAGAACTGAGGAAACCATCTCAAACCATCCTAAATGCCCCTGAAACCTGACTGCAGAAACAGTTTTCAGATTGGGTCATGCTTATCACCTTGTTTTTCCAAAATTCCTAGTTATTCATATAATCAGGCCATTCTCAGGTGCCTATGTAACAGCCAGAGGCTCCTTGCTCAAGACAGATTCCATGCACCATTCCAGGGACCACTACTGAGATGGTCAGAGCTGCCTGGGATGCCGACAGGCAGCTTTTGCTGGTGTTAAGGCGAACCTGGTATCCAAACCCTGCAGGCTGCTTGCAAAGAGGATCAGGTTCCTGCTACCACCTGACAACAGCACTAGCCTCCCCTCAAGTCCATCCAGCCCCAAACTCCATCCAGCATATTCATGGAGTGGGCCCAGAGAGGCTTGCCAAAGCTCCCTGCTGCCCAGCCCCGAGGGTCCCAGCTGCAATCCTGCCATGTACATGATCTTCACTGCCAAGACTGGGCTGCATCTGAACGGCAGCCCAGCTCCCAGATCGAGTTACGGCTGTGGCATCCCATCTGGAGTGGGGTCTTATGTGGGATATGCAGAAAATTATCATTAAAGCCAGTCCAACAGCACAACTGGCACAGCACCCCCATGCCACAGGGGAGCAGGTTCTTCTCTCTCTGACACCAGGGCCATCTGTAGGACTGGGCAAAGGTTTGGGAAATGTGCCTGCTTCCCCACGCTTCCCAGGCACAAGTACCCTCAAGCCATGGTCACCCTGCAGAGCAGAGGTCACCCAGCTCGCTACAGAGCCCAGCACCCATATCACACTGACCCCATGGTGAATGTCCAAGGGCACATTCTCATCTTATTTCCCATTGGGAAACTTGTTCCCATCTGGGTATAACTGGTTACACCAATTCCTGGGAACTGGCTTTTCTTCTATGCAAACAGAGTAATTATTACTCCAAATAAGCAAAGTGTAAAAGGAAAGAAAAGGCTTATTCCTAGACAATTTATTAAAACCTTCAGCACTCAAGGTCAAGTTCCATACAATTACATTGTCTCCAGCTTCCTGCACTTTCAAGACTTGCAGTGGTGGGTGGAGAAAACATCTATGCTAACAGGCTAGAGTATCTAAGGCCCTGAAGAAATGTTACCTAATTACACAATTACAGGAGGTACAGAAGGGTGTGAACGGTCCTTTGGCAGTGAAGATGCAGGACAAGATCCAGCAAACTTCACAGACTCAAGGAAGTGGAAAGCACAAGAAGCTTCACAAATTAATATTAACAATGGCAGCAACTCCCAAGGGGAAGTGAAACCCAGCCATGAAGTTCAGACCCAACTCTTCAGAGTGAAGGGAATGATTCAGATCTGAGATTTCAATTCCCCCAATTATGAAAGCTGAGGCCAGCCATGAAATTCAAGTCAAGTTGACACTGTCCTTAGCCTAAAAGGCTTCTGGATTTAGGACCAATGCGTATTTCTACTTCATGGGTTCAGGCACTTAACTGAGCTTCAGCTGAAATTAATACACACATGAAGAGTCTCTTACAGTGACATCTGCATTATCTGCAAGTGAGGAGGTCAATGAACACAGCAAAATTCCAAATCAAATCAACAAAGGCTTCCCAAAAGACACTGAGCTGCATTTTTGAGGTCAGCAGTGGGCCTGTCTTTGCCCTCTCCACCACCAATAGAGATCTCAGCAAAGCTAATTAGGAGACTACAGAATAATTCTGGGGGTAAAAGAAAAACAAAGTAATCAAACACAAGCCAACCCAAAGCTTTAGAAAACACATGCATACTTTAACATATAACTTATGGACTCCATTCTTATCTCATTCATACTCATAAGAGTCAAGATTAACACAATCAAGTTCAAGGGAATAAAACAGAAAACAAAAGTATTTTTCTTTGTACTGACACAAAGCTGTTCCATCACACGAGCAGATGTTTAAAAGGCCTACAGAAAGCCATCTAGCCAAAGAGAAGTCGCACAATAAACCAAGATGCAAAATTTTATTGAAAATTAATGTCACACATCAATATAGCAAGAGCCTTAGAAACACAAGAGAATGCTTTTGGTATTAAGCACAAGAACTACATGGTGTTTGAGGACCCACTTAAAAGATATTGCTTTTTTTCCCCTCGATTTTTTAAAACAGATATAAGAATGTCATGCACAGCGATTTTCATTTAAATTGTACTTAGTAAGTCTCAAGAAAGATTAGAAGTCAGAGCATTAACATTTCTTTGATATCAATGCCAGTGAAATGCATTTTAATATCAAGGTATAAGGACTTCAATTAAGAGACTATTATACTTCTTGGAACAGTCTGATACAAAAGGCACTGAGTCACATTCTGCAACTGAGTTTTCTCTCTTCAAGAGGCTATGTAATTATTTAGCAAGTAACATTTGCAGTTATGCAAGCTCATATGAGGGCAATCAGTCTCTCAAGCTTCAAGGCATATACTGATCATCTCAAGAGGTCAGGAAGGAACTTCCTTGTCCCAGGAGTTCAGTTCACAGGCTACCTCATATAACTACATTTTCCCAGCTCTGGATACCAGCCCTTCACCAGCTGCAGCCAACTGCTGGGACAGACCAACTACCTGACTGAGCAGACCAGAGTCCTCGTTCACTAGAGGAGCACACATCCGTGTAAGCATCCTTAAATGACATCAAAGGTCCATTAAATGCAATTGGGCAGCTCAGGCTCAGAGTTTAAGATTTCACCCAAGCCCTTGTGCCTACGGTTTGCTGTCCCTGCAGACCCAGAGCCAGTCAGTGCAGAGACACACAAGTAGAATCAGAGCTGTCCAGTTCTGTGTCTGCCCTCCTTTTCAGAAGCCACACCAAGGGATCACATCCCAGGTTCACACATGTGCTCATGGACAATGGTTTTTAAAGCAAAGTTTCCCACAGGGCTGCATAACACTGGGGTGTCACTGATGTAGTCTAATAACAGCACCCAAGTGACACAGATGATGCTTAGTTTCATTCATCTGCTTTGCAGGCCCATGAAGCAGCAGGACACTAAAGAGCAGAGAGATGCCCTTGCTCCCCACATCCCAAATTGCTGCTATTCTAAAGCAAACAGTGCATCTTTCCAATCACTCCAGTGGTTTGAAGGCTTGGTACCTCACTGGTAGCATGGAAAGGAGGAGCTCCAGTAGTTACTGGGCAGACAGGAACTATAGCACAGGGACAGGGTGGCAATAATGACTCCCTTTAGATTTCAGGTATGGGAATTTCTCAAGGCAGGCCATGGATGCAATCTGCTCTCCAGGGAATGAAGCTGTAATACAGGGAGTGGATATGCATCAAGCAGTTGACACAGACTGATATAACCTGACTAACCGATAAGGCCAAATTAGTCCACTTGGTTATTCCTTGAAAGGAAAAGGCTTACTTTTTCCTGAAGACACAGAGATGGCAAAGAAGCAATGAAAAGAGAGCTGGGAAAAAGTTTTCATTTTATCTGCAGAGGACAGACTACAAAGCAACTCAAATTGCTTTCAACTCCAGGTATTTGATAAAAGAAAAAAAGAATAGCACCTTCTAATATAACCACCTGGTACTTGGAAAGCAAATCAAGTCATCACTATGATCAGCATCACAATCATCATCCTCCTATAGCCAAGTGGGACAAACCAGAAAGGCTTTCCAGAAAATAATAGGATCCAAATAATTTACATTCTTGTTTAGTGGAAGTCTGAGATGTTGTACTGCCCATTACAGTGCAAGGCATTTCCTAAAGACCACACCAAATGATGAACTGGAATCTTCCACTGCAGGCTGTGGATGCCTTCTACCTTCTGGTGGGCTGCCTCCTTAAACTTGCTGGTGGACAGGCCCAGGAGCAGTGCTCTAGGTACAGATCAGAATTTCCCTGTTACAGTACTTCCATATTGCCATCCAGAAGCTGACAGTGCAAAAATCCAGGAATAAACCTTCACTGGAAGAACAGAAGACAGTGCCAAACATAATCCTGTGTCTGGGCTGCATTTACAGTTCAGGTTCCCACCTCTCACAGGGAAAGGAATCACACTGCCTTTTTTTTTCCAAAATAAAAAGATACAGAACAACAGTGATCTGCTTTGTGATCTCAAAGAACTTCCTGGAATTTCCAGGCAAGGTAACAAGGCACTTGATTTTGATTAGCTTTACACAAGGAACAATGGCAGAGCTGCAACTCTGTATGAAATACACACTGCTGGTGCTTAATTACTTGTTATTTATATACTTAACCCCAGTTCTGTGGGCTCTTTGCCATCACACTCCACACTGCTATGGTAGAGCAAGTCTTGCTAAGACACTGGAGATACCCAGAGATGGGATATGGCTCCCAAAGGAGATGTCAGTACGAGTCATCACCTGCTTGGATCCCCGCTCTGCTGCCTGGAAGCAGATGATGTGATGTTCAGAGATAGGCATCTTCTCCAACTGCACCAGGCTTTTTTCCCTCGGTGGGTGGCCAGGAGGCCTGCTCTGTGCTTGGGAGGCACCTTCTCTTCACATTGCTTAGCCTCAAGTTTGTCAGAGCTGTGTATGCATCTGCCCCAGATAAAGCCAGCAGACTGCACTGCAGGGCACACAGGTCCCCAGCAGGATTTATAACAGCCTCCTGAGTTTGTCAGGAACTGCTGATCACTGGCACTTGCAACCAGTCTCTGCTCCCCAGCCACTGTTCCTGGTGTACCTGCAGTAACTTCCTCACATTTCTATGTCTTGGTGCTGTGAACATTGGAGAGGTTCCTCAGAAGCAATGCCTGAGAGTGTGGATTGAAGAACCCTTCTCTCCCAGCATCAGGGCCTGTTCTTCATGTAAAGATGTTTGAGCACCTCTCAGTGGGCAGAACGTCCACCCTCAAATCCGTCCTTTCTCACTGGAAGTATCCACATCCAGTGCCATGCTCAACGTGGCCAGCTTAACTCCATGGCACGTCATCTGCCTGTTGATTTTTCCTTTTTTGTGACACTCTGGGCTTGACGCAGACCCTTCCTAGCCAAGCCCCACATGAATGGCTTTTAGAGACAGAGTTTCATAAAAGCAGTGTGAGAATTTACAAATCCTTCCTGGGAAAATGTCTTCTGTGCAGGAATTCCTAAACCCAGCTGCACTTCATGGACACAATTAGCAAGACCCTCTGGTTGCAGGATTAATGGGCAAGGTGGACATGGCCTGAGGCCACTTGGTTGAGTGAACTGCAACATGTGATGGCACTGCTTTCCTTTGAACTACGAGTCTTGGAGAGAAGGGGCTAACCATAGCAGGGTTGATGAAAATGCTAAGGCAGCATCTAATAGCTTCTGAACATCTGTAAGGAAAGGGGCAAATTCCAGCCCCTTTTCACAGGCAGGGCACCAGGGAGTTTTGGACACTTTGCCCTTTACATCCTGACCTGCAAAGGGACAGGGACACTGGGCACACATGGATATCGTTACAACTCTACCACACATTCAACTTGTGCAGTTCAGCCCACCACTTGGATCGAGCCCACAGAGTTGGGAGGAACTCCCTAAGTTCAGTAAAGCTGGATCAATGTCAGCAGTGCTGGGCCAAAGTCAAAGTCACATGGCTGTCCTTACAGTTTTGATGTACTTTACAGCAGACCCTCTATGGTTGGAAATAAGTGGAAACAACATGCCAAAGTCGAGGGCATTTTTACAGAAAAAAAAATTGATTTCTTAGCAGTGCCAGTTCATATAATTATTATCTCTCCCTGTCCAGCAGTACAAATACATCAGCTACTTACACTATTAGTGCAGGACCAGCACTGAAACAGGCCAACTTGACTATCACAGACCATTTAAACACACATCCTCTGCTTCCACCCCCCCAAGTCCATGGACATATTTTTTAACTTAAACAAGACAAAAGGCATTTTAAAATTGAGACCTGCTCAGAGAAACCCTACTGAGTTTCACAAATACAGAGGAAGAAAGAGTATCAACACATAACAAAAACAGGGAAAAAAAAGTTACACCAAGAGAGACGACATCGTGGTTCCCGACCTCGCAATGCTATGTGCTACAGCTAAGAGGTCTGTAGAAGTGTCTGTTGTTTTTGTAAAGTTTGAGTCCCTTCAAAAGTTTACTCTCACTATTCACTCTGCTGCTATCAGGCTGTGTATTTGCCCCACTGTTCCTAGTCCTGCCAGCTGGGCAAAGTGACCCTGCCAGCTCGGTTTAGGGATATACTGATGGGTTTGGGGGGCTGGAATGTTTTAGGATGGCATCGGTCTGTTTGGGAGGGTCTCTCCTTGAGTCCATGAGTTCACTCCTGAAGCAGGCCGAAAGGAGACTGTAAAGAAGGAACCAGAGAAAAGAGAAAGATGAATGTACAGGACCCTTTGCCAGCCACCAAGAGAGAAACAGTCACTTTTCACCTTCATGATCACAGGATGGGCTTTCAGAGGGAAAAAGCAGATGTCTTAGCACCTACAGTGAGGGTATGTAACAGGGAGATTTAGGAAGCTGGAAAGCCCCAAGCACAAACAAATGTTTGGCAAGGAAGGGAAAACAATCAGTTGACAGGGAAATCCAATTCTGTCCTAGTCTCATGGGTACAAATAATGTACCCTGATAATGTTTCCAGTGACAAATACAGGAGGAACAAAAAACATTCAACCAAAGGAGAAAAGGAGTAGCAGCTTCCATTGAGTCCACTTCTAACTACAATCACTTCAAAACCAGAAGCTGCTGCTAGAGAAGGGGAACAGTGCTTATTGGCCATACTGATGACAGCTCAACTTCCTCCCTTTGAAAAGCTGAGAGGTCTCTGGGGCCACCAGCTGATGCAGAGGGCACCGTATCCTCAAAGCCCACAAAGCACTTCTACTTGGTTCCTTTAATCTTGGCCATTCTGTAGTGAGAACACTATCCAGGTGCCTGGAGTTCACATGCAAGCACAGCACTACAAAACCAAACCAAATCATGCAAAAATCCACTATTAGCTTTCACACCAAAAGTGAGATTAATGAGGTGAAGGTACAAAGAATACCTGCCCCATCAGCCCCCTTCCCACAACAGCAAGCACCGGGGATCCTTGCAGCTCACAGCTCAGCTGGAGCACTCCAGGCATTGGATAGCTCAGTTCTGACACAGCTCACAAATGAGGTGAATTCCTTCTCATCTGGATGAGTTGTGCTGCTCACTAGACTGAAAGGCAGCCAGTGGGCTCATAGCTTCAGCCCTGCTGATAGGGAAGAAATGTTTGCTGGGGTACAAGATCCCACTTGGATCCCAAGAGCCCTCTCCTTGGTAGCTATTGGAAGGCTTTGTGAAAACTCTTCAGTCACAGGAGTTGGGCTTGGTGCTCCTTATAAACTTTATGGGTCCCTTCCAACTTAAAATATTCTCTGATTCTCTGCTGCAGGAAACTGAAATACAGACAGCTCTGAAAAAAGTGCTCAGCAGACTGAAACCCACCACATGAAGAAGTGTTCTTTAGTGAAATCCTTAAAGACTGTGCAGGTAGCTTCCTGGGAATATTGAATATGGTAAACATATTTCACAGCAGGGTAATCAGGAAACATTCCCTCCCCAAAGCATGAGCCACCTCTGATACCTCTTGCAGCAGTAATCATCTGGCAAATCTATGTTTCACACAAATGGCAGCACACTACAGACTCCTCTAAACAAATGTGTGTGCTGCAGTTCAAGTATGGGCCCCAGGATCTGACAGTGAGAAAGGAAGAATAGAAAGTGAAACAAAACCCAGCAACTTCCCACCTATGATCATGAAGGTATTTGGCATAAGAGTAAATTGGAGAAAACCATGCACAAAGGAGCAAGCAGAGAGAGGAGATGAGACAGAGAAATATTGTGGTCTGGCAAAATGTGGAGCATTGCACTATTTTGGTCATCTAGTGGGACACCAGAATTTTAATTGTCACCAGATTTGTCTTTTCTATTCCAGAACAGTCAGACAGCTGCATCTGCTGGCCTGTCAAATGCAATGCTGATCTACATGTACACGAGAGCCATAATACAGTTCTTTTCCAAAATGACAGATTTTTAGAACTACCTTTCACCATGATCATCTCAACCTTGCTTTTCCTACTCTTCAAAAAAGCTTTCCATGTTGTAGGAGTGACAGGAAAAACTCTTTCCACACACCTAGACATCTTTTCTATGTTAATCACTGCCCTGGAAAACAAACTGAAGAAGCCAGCAGTTCGTCCACCAAGGTGCAACACTGGGGCACGTATGGATGCTCTTCCATTTTGAGAAGGAAGAGCCAAAGACAACTTTCAAACATTCCATTCTCACAGAGCCCTGCTGGGACCTTCCAACACATTCCACCTTGGTCACACCATACACTTTCCCAGCTCCCACTTTTCATATGTGCGTTGAACTAAAGGTGAACCAGGACCAAAATTTTAAAGTACATCCCTGCATACAAAGTGAAAGGCCAGAACAGACTCAGAAAGGAATCCCTGTGCTCCTGAGTTTGGCCAGCCTGACAAGGAAGCAGTTGCAAGACATTTCCCAGCAACCTGCTCTTAATCCAAGCCATTCCCTACAAAGCACTGCTCTCTCCATTCTCACATTGAGACCTGAAGCTCCTTTTTTGGGATGCAACTACATCTTAGAGTCTTTTCAGCCTAAACATCCCTTTGCACGGAACACATTCCTTCTGACAGTAAGTCATACCATGGATTATTGAGGAAAAAGCACCAAAACCCACAGTACACTCAAGAAATTGTTGCCTGCATATGCATTTCAGCACAGAGCATCCTGCTTGATAGCAGGCTGTTGGCAGAGACACCTGCAGCAGCTCTGGACAAACACTGAAGGTTATTTTTCTCCACACTCCTGACACCCTTAAAAGCTCTTAATCTTTCTCCCCTGCATCTGAGCACACTCAGCAATTGAGAAAATGAGAATATAACTGGACAAGTGCCAGGAGACATGCCAAAAGAAGTCTCACTAAATTAAATGGCTGCACTCCTACATGCTGGTCTTAAAGGTAACACAAATACCAACCTCATTTGCCAGGAACCCATCATACTGATACAGAAAGAATGAAAAAAGTCATTATGGCAAAGCCAGCTGTCAGCACCAATGGAAAGCTGTCATCTGCTGCTGTCCATTTCTGCTTACAAAACCATTTCTCAGCTGAAATGGCTGTGGTTCAGGTGAAGCTTTGAAGACAAGCAGCAGAGCACACAAAGGCCACAATGCCTAGGAGCTAGTAAATACAAGCTATAGTATACACAAACAGCGCAGATGACTGATAAAAGTAAATAATAATAACGAGATTTTTAAGTGCCCCAAAAAAGAGTCCAGAGCCCCTGGATGCTCCAGACGTTTTGGCAGAAGGCTTTTTTCACACCTCCACAAGACTCCAGCTGACACTAAAAACACACAGGTCGAAATGTGAACACATACAGAGATCTGGCAGAAAGCTGTGGTATTGCAGAAGTCCTGAGACAAGGCCAAGGCACTGAAATGAATCCCTACAGGCTCAAGTGGGACTTATGTGGTGCCTTGGCCCCAAGCTAACCTCTGCAGTGGACTGAGCTATACCCACAGCCTCCTGACGGGAGAGCTTCCCAGCAGGAATGCGCGAGATCCGAAGCACTACCGCTGGCAGCCACCTACAGCCCAGGGGCTATTTTCTGTCACCCGAGACAGAAGGTGAAGCAATGCCCATGAATGACACTGCTTATGGCCCGTCTGGGAAGTCATCCTCTGCACAAGCCTCTGAGTGCACAGCTTTGGGAACCCAGACACCTATTTGGCCTTTCTTTTCCCCATCCTAATCACGCTTACAGCACCCAGAACAATCCCAGTGCAGGCCTGTCAGCTGAGTTCAGAAAGGATGGAAAATTTCTCATGAGCAATGAGAAGAATCATCAGGCAAACTGCAGTTTTTGACAGTACTTTAAAAGTGTGTACAGAATCTTTCTTTGACATGCCCTCTAGCCGCAAAGGAGATTTTTTGTGTTTCAACTTTGCTCTCGGTTCTCTGTCTGTTTTATAACCTGAAGTGCTGTTGTACCACTGAGACACCAAGCCTCCAATGCACAAGAGATGCACTGAAGGGTGTCCAAGCACTCAGCTGAGCTCATGCTCACAGTCCCAGCTCTACATACTCATAGCAAGATGATCAGACGGAAAAGGAGTGCACCCAGTCTATGCGTCCCAGCTGGGACAGGCACAAGCAGCAGGTTTCTGACCACAGGCTGTCAATGGCTCTGCCTCGCTGTGCTGTGCCTCTGGCTAGAAGTCAGAAATGAGGCACTGAGCCCATCCTCATTCACCATCTAAAGCCAAACGTTGAAATATGTGGGATGAAAGACTAGAGAGGGACCCTACAAGCAGTCAGGACATGTGCTTGGGGAAGGAGGACTTCTTTGTCCCACTGCTCAGCCCTCAACTGAGCACCGTGTCCCTGTGAACAACTGTGCAGAAGCCTTCTGTGTCTCTCTCCTCTCTCCCCCACAGCACTGACACTGCAAGCACACTGGTACTCACTGCTTCTGGAGCAAGTGCTGGTGCTGCTGCTGCTGCTGCTGTCGGTAGGTCTCAATCGTGTGCTGGGGAAGGTACTGCATCAGCTCCAGGGACTCTTTGATCTTCAGCAGCATTTCATATGTCTCCCGCCCCCTCACCTGGATCACAGGAAAAGGAAAGGGGGTTGGAGGGGAAAGAAAAGCTTTAAAGGACTGCATTTATAGACCTTATTGATAGTCACCTTAGAAAAGTTTTAGATAATGTCAAGTAAACAACCAGAGCAGGATGCAAATACGCTGTTTATACAGTATGCTCACACAATAAAACTGCTAAGCCTTGTTCTAGAGGTGCAGCAAATAATGTTAAAGAATGATAATCTCACACTGCAGGCTGATGAACATCTTGGGGCTGTCACATGACTCAGTGTGAATCTACACCAGCCAAAAGCAACATTCTGATCCAACCTATTTAGACAGAAAATGTCTTTACTTGCCTCAGATGTAAGCAGATCTGGTGCTGAATCTTACATGCCCTCAGAAAAGACAGCACCTGAATTTGGGAGCTGGGTTTGGCTCTCCCTTCTCCTCCAAGCACACCATGATTTGTGATTTATCCAACTAAACATGGCTCATGGCAAGGGGCTAAATGGCCAGTTAGAGACAGTTCTTGCCCTTTCTGAGTCTGCACTCAATACAGCATATTTCACTTCTGCCACTGCATTACAACTGCAATACACATAAAAGCCACAGAAGCATCCACCTATCAGTATGACATCACCCAGTTTTCTAGAGAAATGTCATGTGCCACAGACCCAGAAATGACAGAGGAGGAAACCTAGTTAGATCTCAAAGACAGTGTTTGCACCAGGAGAGATTCCTTGGGATATTCCATGTCTTGCATATGCCATTCTTAGCACCTAGTGGAATTTTTAATTTTTTTTTTTAATTTAGAATATGTATTTAATATTAGTAGCACATGGGATTAAAGAAATTAAAAATTATTCCTTCACAACCCAACCCCATCCTCAGTTCTCTCTGAAGTCTAGGTGAGCCTTGAGTCACCATTGAAGATACTAGACATAGGGTAAATAAAGGGAGAACTCACTGGCAAGTACAAGAGCTCATCATCTGGGGAGCGTCTTTTTTTGATAGATGTCATCTGTATGCCATGAGTTCCTTGTCGAAAAGCTGGAAGAGAAACCCCAAAGGCATCCCATTAAAAAAAGAAAGAGGGGGCAGAGGGAGGGAAGGAGCATACAAAGAAGAGAAAGGCAAAAAGAGAGATACAAAAGAGATATGAAGTGTATGACCAGCTCAGATCTATAGTGCTCTGAAGGCATCTCTGCCTGAGCCACTCCAGAACTGTCCTTGCAGCTCCTGGCTCCTTAGGTCAGACACGACTGCAGATGCTGGCTGGCCATGTCACTTGGGCAAACACATCAGCCAAGGAGTGCTGGATATATGACAAAACCCTGGCAAGCCACAAATAGAATAAGCACTGGTTCTTTACAGGGAAGTTCCAGAAAGTTTTGGTATTACAGGGCTCACAAGCTGTTGGTGAATCAGTGATCCATGAAGGCAAGACCATGGCAGGGAGCAGAACTCAGTGAGAAAACACAGCCCCACTCCAGTCTGCCTCCTGTCATAACCTGTGCCCTGCTGTTCAGCCTGCTGCCTTCATTGAGTACAGGGGAAACCAAAAGTGGATTTCCACATCCTCCATGTCCAATGAGGACTTGGCTGTCTTCAGAGCACTGAGAGGCTGCTTGGCAGGGTGTCTTCAATGCACAGCAGGGTTTGTGTGCAGCCTCAGTCTACATCCCTGTGGCTGGAAGACACCTGCCACAGCACAGAACGCTGGCTAGATGAAGCAAAGAATAACAGCATGACCCCAAACAAGCAGCAAAGGTTCAAAAGGTTAGAGTTCCAGACATACAACTGGAAGGTGGCAAACAAACACCCCGTCCACCCACCACTGGCAGGACTAATCTAACACCAGCAATGCTGCAAGGGAGCCCCCAAAGCCGCATTGGCAAACACTGCTTTGTGAACAGCAGCTCCATTTTTAAGCTGATTCACCCTGGGAGAACAGAAATCTAATGCCCTCCTGCTTCCAAGCCCATGCACAGCACCACTCTGTCCCTGTGGCACAAGCACCCAGACACAGCCCCATCTGCGATCTGCCCAGCTCTGCCAGCTACTTACGGCGCTTCGTACCATCACCATTCTTTGTGCTGTCAGACACTTGCTGCTTGCGGATGCTGTCCTCGTCTGCCTTGCGGTCTCTGCCTGGGCAAGCACAAATACGGGCTTCGAAACATCGGCGGCCCAAAACTTGCCCACTGGGAAGAGAGGTGAGGAGAAACATCAGCTGGCAGCTTGGATATGGCCAGCAGTTCCCCTCAACTTCACACCTCACTGGGCACCTTCCATTTCCCAGTCTGGATTTCCCGGGTGCTGGGCAACTCCCACCTACACAGACCTAAAAAATAGCCTACAGCCCCTTGAATTAAGCTGCTCCTAAGGATATGGAATGCTGCCCTAAGTGGAAGAGGAGCCAGAAGGGTTATACTCATGATGCACAACTCACTCTCTGGTTTCCAGGGTCACAATGATAAGGATCGGGCGGCGGTTCATCCCTCCAACGCAGCTGCTGTTGCACATGAAGTTGTACAAGACGGTAGTGAACTCGGTTCCGACCTGGGTGAGACAAAGGCGATGAGCACAAGAGATGGTGGATGGAAAGCTCCACTTTTTCCAAGCTCTTTTATTGTATTTCCCAAGCTGGGCTGTAATTCGACCAGCATGAAATAGGCCCCCACTACAAAGCTTCCTTAAAAGAAATTAAGAACCCCTGCTCTATGGAGGATCATCTAGAGGGATAAGCATCTATCTAGAGGGATAAGGAGGGTGTTTCACAGCTCATTTCTGACAGAAAGGAAGAAGGGATTCATTGTGATGAGATAGGGAAAGCCCAAGACCCCAAGTCCTTTGCCCAGGGTTACAATCCTCACCCCTTTTGTGCCAGGATGCCACCAGCTCAGGCTCACAAACATACCTGGGGTGGCTCATAGGGGACCAGCACACTCTGCCTCCCGGTTATGGGGTCTTCTACATACTGGGCATGGCTGTTCCCTTCCACTCTGATCAGGTGGCTGGGAGGTGCAATCTGCCCTGCAAGGGCAAAGAGAGAAAAAACAACAAGTAAGGTCATGCACAAGGTGGCAAGATCTGCCATCAAGGGAGATGCACGTGGCCCCAGAGGTGCATCAGAGCACACATGGGCAGCCCTTGAAGCACCCCTTCCCATGACCCCTGCTGCCAGGCACCAAAGGCAACACAGGCTTTCTCAAGCTCACTCTGGACACCTGTGGCTAAACTTGAACAAGGGCTTCCCAAGATCCCAGACTAAGTGAGCCCAAATGTGAACTGAATGGCAGCTCACAGCAGTTCTTCCAGCAGACAACTTCTGCTGGATTTTCACACCAGCTGAAAGCCTTTATTTTCCTCCCTCTAATGCATATACAAAGCAAATTCTTTCAAGTCCCAATTCCCACTCTTTTTCCTATCAATTGATAGCCCTCTTCTGATCCCTTCCATCAGTCTTGATTCTTAAAAAAAAGTTTAAAGGAGCAAGAGAAATACGCATTTAATTAATGGTCAGCTTGAAAAACCAGATTGTTTACAGCAGCAGCAGAAGGGAACGTGATCTTCTTGGTTCCTAGGCCACTTTCCAATAATTAAAAGCCTCCTTCCTACAGATTTTCTTCAGTGTTTCTACAACATACAACTAAATTCTGATGAGAGAAGTCTGCTATGGCTCATCTCAAGAATTTGTTTCGTGTTAACCAGCAATGGGATTCAGGCTCCTAAGACATCCTGCTAACTGACACCAACAGGGTTTTTTTACAGTAGGAGATAAATAATGTACACAGAATAAAACAGATGCTCTGAACTTAGGTGAACTTAAGTGGCTAAGGCAAAATGGAACTCAGCCCCTGAGCTTGCAGGAAACCAAATGACATTTTAAAAACAGCTGCTACTTCACTAACATAAGGAGAAGCAAGTAAAATATTAAAACATTAATATGTCACATGTAGAAGAGCATTGCCTACAGTTGATGCTGGCACTTAGCATTACCCTGCCAGAGATAAACAGCCCCTCTGTCTTTGAGGCGTGGATCAAGGACTGGAGATGATATTGCATCCTGTTACTAGATCCCTGTCCCAGCGACATGGAAGCTCATTCCTGAGCACAAGAACAGCTGCTTCTCATTGCAGGAGCAAAAGCAGAGCAGAGAAAGTCTGCCAGAGGGGCAGTGCCTGCCACGGGCACAGACATCCATCCAACCTGGGCAGACGTGAGGTTTATTTCAGTGCTTTCCTCACAAGGATGAGCTTGCACAGGGACAGCTAAAGCATTGCATGATCCTTCCTGCCAAGCACAGGAAATAAAAAGCTGCACAAGGTGTCAACAGGGAGGTCTGTTTCCAGAAGGTTTGCTCTGAAGCTGCTGTCACATCCCTCAGTGGCCAGTCATCAGCCAAACAGCTCTGGAGAGGGACTGCCAGCACAGCACTGCCCTCCTTACCCTCGTTGAACTCCCGGCTCAGCTCGTGGTTCGGGCAGCGTTTGACCACTTCGGTGACATGTTCGGCTTTCTTGTAGACTGGCATAGCCCTGATGACAGCTCCCTGAGGTGGTGGGGTCATCACTTTGATCTGGATGGGACATGTCTTGGCAATCTGGCAGTACAGCTTTTTCAGTTCGGTGGAATACTGAATGGGGAACAGACCAAAAGAGAGTCAGAAGTTCAGCTAGGGATAAAGGCACACCAGGAACATGGAGACTGCTTTGCACATGTAACTAAAAGCACCAACCACTGCCTGGGCACTGCATTTGTTTGCATAACAGCCACGCTTCCAGAAAAGTGACAAAACCCCATGACCTTTACTTGCTGTAAAACAGCAGAGCATAAACCTACATCCTAGCTTTCCCAAAGGCAAAAATCTTCAGATAAAGAGCACTTCATTTACTTGAACAAATAAAGCCTTTATTTCTCTTGGGGACACACTCCCTCTTGCAAAGGACATCCATTACCCACCTAACAAAACAGATGCTATTCTTCTCACAGCATCCTGTAATCCTGGAAGCACTCAAAACCACAGACAGAAGTGTTTCATCCGGTTTTCTAAGAAGGCCTCCTACTCTTACAGAGGGATTAAATGAAAACATGAACCTTGGAACTGAACAGTACTTGAAAACAAGGCCCTAATTAATTTGGGAGTTATACCAAATCTGACACTTCAGTCATCTTTTAAAACCATCTTCTACATCTACTGAACATCTCTATAGTAATCCCCTCACTTCTGAACTCAAAGTATTACATCCAAAAATGAGGTAAAAAACCCCAACAAAACAACAGTTTTGTTTACCGAAGGCCAGAGGAGTTGAACAGACCAAGTACCAGCCCATGGTGACCATAACCTAGAGCATAACCCAGAAGCTGGCTCCAAAAGGGAGGCTATGACCATGCAATGAGCACTTGGAACAGAACAAGATGCTCTTATTCACTGTGCTAATTTGGACCATATTAGATTTCTCTTAAGATGTTCCCCACTAAAATAGTAAACTAATGCAGCATTTTCATGGGGCATGTTCACATCTGGAAACCTTTACTCAGCAAAGTATCAAGGCTCAAGTTGGTGATTTCTTTTCAAAACCCCTCACTAAAATAAAGGCATCTGCTAGCAGGGAGGATGGCAAGGAAAGTCCCAAGTGGTTCAACACTGTACAACCTAAACCCATTTTCCTGGATATCTCACATAAAGGAGACTCTCTAGTCTCCCTGCTGTACAGGGCTGCTCCAAAATACATCAGGTTTTTCAGAACCCTACTCCAGGGTTATTCAGTTTTCTCCTGGTATTCAGACATTCATGAGTGCAGAGCTCTCCCTGTAACTCTATGAACATAACCCACAGGAATTACTGGCATTTCCCCATCTCCATGTCCTCTGTTCTTGCAGACAAAGAAAAGTGAAAGCCCCAAGGTGGTTGTTTCCTCACAAGAAAAGGTCTCTAGCAGCTGTGGGCCAGTAGAGCCCTGTTCCCAGCTGTTCAAACACAGCAGTGACAGGTTCATACTGGTCAAGAGCACGCTGTGGCTATGGACCCCACTGGCACGTGCACGGGTGGGCGGCAGATGACGCAGCAGCAAAAGGATTAGCTAGTGATAGTCAGGGATTATTTGCATTTCAGAGTGTACACACTGCTAACAGAGGAAAAACCAAATTTGCAGGAGACACTGGGTAGGAGAAAGGGATTAAACGTAAGCCAAGCCAGTCCCTTCCCTCCTCACTCAACACCATCCTGCCATGTGGCAGAGAAGATGCTACAGGTATTTAAGATACGAAAAAAGATTTCTTTAAAATGCAAAGGCCGAATTGTGCAATGTATTTTATGTGCCTGCAGGCTGGAGATTAAACCCACAAAGGATTTACCCAGCCTGCGGAAACAGGGAACATGCCAAACAATTACAAAAAAAAGTTGCGAAACAGATCTAGATGGTGATTTATATCGTACATCTTTTAAACATGAAATTCCTCATTGTTTTTTAATTAAAAAGCAATTCCTTACTGAAGGTAAGAGTGAGCTTACTATGTTGTCTTTTCATCTCAAGAGGTAGAAAAAGAATCACATATATTTAAAAAGGAAGAGAATATGTAAAGCATTGTTTCCTTTAACGCATCAGTTTGCTCATAGCACTATGAAGGTTTCAAGGACAGAAAGCCTCAAAAATCTCAAAAAGCCAACTAATCACTTGGATGCCTTAACATCACTGAAGCATAAAGAAATTGGGCACCCAAAGGTGATGGGCTGAAATGCAAGCATAAATATTGAAGAGCAGTGGTGCACAGAGGGCACGGCACACGCCAGGAGGCAACGTGTCCAGTGCCTGCAGGCATCCAGAGAATTGAACAAATGGAAGGAGATGCACGCCCTCAGTCACTGATCAGGACTTGTGGTGCTGACTGTAATCTTATATAAATCATCTTAAAAGAGAGAAAGCTGGGCTTACAAGAAAGGGGGAAAACAAAAATCACTGCTTTTGGAAAGACTGAGATGTACCCAAAACCAGCACAAATACTGAGGCCTGTGCCTCTAGAGCTCCTCTACGAGCGGGAAAAGCAAGGGATCTGCCCTTCATCCATCCTTTGGCACCCCAACTGTTGGGCCCCTTTGGCTATGACCAGCAAAGAAGGCACTGAACCCACACCCTAAATTCACAGAAAGCAAAGAGCTAATGGGTTATGATGAACAAACCATCCAACAAAGAAACACAGGGCAGACTCAAGAATTGCAGGTTATGGCCAACAACTTGAACTTGGCATGTCAGGAAAGGAGGGTAACCAGGAGCCCACCTCTGCCTCAGAGCACAGACAGGACATGGGAAGATTAGGCAGCATTGTCCAGCAGAGTCAGGAGAGGCAACGGGGGCTGAGCTGCCTTTTTTGTCACCTGACTGCAAGAGGAGTTCAAGCCTCACAGGCACTGCACGGGGCTTAGGGACATGGCGCAGAGCCATGATTTCACATCCACCCCAGGCACAGCCGCCTGCGAGCGTGTAATCACTGAAGGGACAGTCATTTAACACCGGTGTAAATCTGTCCACGGGGTACCTGCTGTCAGACAGAGAGGGGCTCGAGTTTCTCACCCCACCAACTTTGCTGCAACCAGGAGTAACCTGATGCACAGCCATTTACTGGCATAAATAGATGCCAACAACTAGGTCATGGTGACTTCGTCCTGGATCAGTGATAATCGCTATATCCACAGAGCAAGACAGGATATTGTATATAGATTTCAAAGCAAAGGCGCTTCAGAAAGAAAACTCGAGGCAGGAGCTGTTTGTGCCCTCAGATAGTGCCTGTAAGAAAGGATCACCTTCTTGGCACAGCTGCTGCTCCTCAGTGGTCTCAAACCACCCCACCCTGCAGGAGGTGACAGTCCGCCGCTCACCATTTTGCTGTGAACTGACACTCGTTCTATGAGGGGTGAGACTGTGAGCAATTCCCAGAAATCCAGAGCATGACTTAATCAACACACTTGAGCAGGAAAATGAAATTAATTAGGAATACAAATATAAAAAATTAGTTTGACCAAACAAACAAGTCTGTCACTTAACAAGATGACAACAACCATTATCTGGCAGTAGGAACAAAGGTTGTGCCAACAGCCTACGGAGTGCAACACCACTTCCACCTGAGTACAGACCTGAAAGCCATTTAAAACAAAAGAGCTGAGCCTGGAAATGTGTTATCTGCTCAAGAGGAAGAGGAAGAAGCTTTGACTCAGACTTTTCTTTGGAGTTTGACTGCTGCCTGCCATGAATTTAGCTTTTTGCTTAATAATACGTTTTAAAAGGAAAGACAGAAACATTCCAATGCCTGCAACTCTGCTCTCCTACAGTATGCAGACATACTGTATTATCCACTCTTGGCACTCTGGCTGGTAATTCACTATCACAATACACACACCAGCTACCATCAGCCAACACCTGTCTGATTTCTCAGTAAGCCCCTTCTACTGAAGGTGTGTCAACAAAGGGTTGAAAGGCAAAATCTAAACACTGCTTAACTCTCAAATGGAAATTTTTTGCTAGAAAGGAGTGTAGTCTCCTAAAAGTAAGCGCTCAATGCAATACAAGCCACAATGGCTTTTTACCAAGTATTCAATTCCTCTGCAAAAGCCTGATGCAGTGAAATCCCCCAAGCACTACTTTTGAAATCTACCTCTAATATCTGTTTTACCATCTGATCCAGCAGAGGGATTATGGCTCCTAAATCTTTAAAAGGAGTGGGGTTCAGTCAGCTCTACAAATGCTGATGGGATGTCAGCCTGAAGGTGATCCCAGAGGTTGGCTTAAGGCATTACAGTTCCCTGAGCCTCTCCTGCTCAGATCAACAGGTCTTTCAAATATTTTGCAAGCTTCTTTCAAGTAGTCATGTTTTAGTTCAACTCAGTTAACTAGATTCATTTGAAAACTTGATGTTTTCAAAGCTGTCAATCAGCTATGTTTTCTCCCCTACCAAACTAACTCCCTATGAAGGGGAGAAAAAAAGAACAGGTTAGAAGAGTTGGAATGCAATAGCTACCTGCACCAAAGTACTCACAGGTGAAAATAAGGAGAGTCACAAAGAAATAGAAAATAATTTGAATAGGTTTTAATTATTTAGGAGAACAAAAGACAGTGAGATGAAAGGAAGCTACCAACTAAGAATAAAAAGTGAAATTTACACAAGCACCTTAAATATTTTTGCTATGCTACACCATGATTTAACTTCATTTACGAAAAACTGCTGGGAGCATGTGGGGGCACAGCAGAAACACAAGTGTAAATGTGCACACACACTCTTAGGAACCAGCTTGTACCCAGAGGACACTCGGTGAAAAGGAGCTGTACGAGGAGCACCACGCACATGAACATGTTCCAGATTTAACCTTCAGCTCAGCATAACCTTAACCCTCTGGCTTGTGAGCTGATTTGCTGCAGCTTCAGTTTGAAGTCCTCTGTCTCACCAGGCTCCAGGGAAAAGTGGACAACTTGCTGCTTAGTGGGCATAGCCGGCATTCAAACCATGGGCACATAAGGTCCAGCGACACAGATCCACCAGGTGTGGTAACAACCCCCGGCCTCACAGCCCGGGGCAGCAGGGACACAGACACACCTGTGAGCATCCCCATCTGCAAGGGAAGCCATCGTGCTATGCCCAGGAGCACGGGAGTGGGAGGGGATGCTGATGCAGCCCCACGAGTGCTTTGCAGGCATTTACCAAATTTCTCCACCCCGGGGCAAAGGAAAAACCATGTCACACTTTCTTCCCTCTTGAGGAAGGGCAGTGAATCACCCAAGGGCGTCCGCCTTTGCAAAGACTTAAACTTCATTTTCCCCTGGGGCTCTTCTACCCCCTCCCCGTCCCCACCGCCTCGCCAGGCGCTCACGAACGGTGCTGACGAGTTATTAAAATCCTTCCTCCGAGCGCTTTTCCCCGGGAGCCGCAGCCAAAGGCCGCCTGTTGCCACCTGTCAGTCGCGGGGATTAATTACCTGCGCCGGGCGGGGAGCGGCACATTCCTGCCGGCCTCGCCCGCCGGGATGTTGACATCAGGCAGGTGGGCCCCGCGTCCCCCCGGCCGAGGGGGAACGCGACCCACGGGCCGCGGGAGCGGCGGGGCCGGCGCAGGGCACGGGGGAGCGGCGGGGCTGCCCCGGGGCGGGCGGCGCTCCCAGCGCCCGCAGCTGCTGCGCCTTGCAAACCCCAGCGGAAAAAATAAATATATGGCTGCGTGTGTATGTATGTGTGTGTGTGTGTGTGTGTGTTGACCTGCTTAGGTAAACGGGGAAGGGGAGGGGTGGCAGGGAGGAGAGCGGAGAAACGTAGCCTGCGGACAGGGATTCAGGGCCGCTGCCCGGCACGGCGGGGCTGAGCCCCCGAGCTCCGGCGCTGTGCCACGGCGGGACAGCCAGGCCCGCAGCGGCAGCCCTGCCCCTCGGGCACAGGCACCTGGGAGCTCCGCGATCCGCCTCCCGCAGGACCCCCGGCGGGACCCTCCGAGCAGCACCCCCCGCCCGTCCCCACCACCTGCAACACACCCCGACTCGGAACGAGCGATGGACAGGGGACATGCACAGTGGCCATGGTATAGAAAACCTCCTGAAATTCCCAAAAATACCGAATTGAGAGCATCTGCTAGATTCTCACATCTTTAGGATAAAGAGATAATTCCTTCATATGACAATATTCAGAATCTCACTTGAGGCTCCCCAGGGGTTTTAATTCAAAACTACCTCCCATCTGGATGTATCATCTCTACCTAACACTGTAGGAAAGCCACGATAATAACAGAAATAACACCGATAATTTCCCATACTGCTTTTGCACTAGGAAACTATTGTAGCTGAAAACTTTACCCTATGTGGGCTTTTACATTTTGGTTTCATATCTATAGATTCACTTCATCAACAAATAATGATCTCTTGAGGTTCAGCTTGAAAACCATTTTAAAAACAAACAACAACGACAAAAAATGATCAACTGAAAAGTATCCTGTATCAAGAGGAAAAAACCTCAAATGGAAAACTTTGGAGGCAAGCTTTACACATTTTTTGATACAAAGTGATAGGTGTAAAGAAAGTCTTTACTCTTTGGTTTTGTGAGTTAAGTTCTCTTCCTTTTCTAGACTATTATTTAAGTATTTTTGAAATTACATTGTTTTAAAACCAAAATCATAAGACTGCTGTAGTCAAATGGCCTTAGCTTGTGCAGTCCGTTCACACACTGCTTGTGTATTGTGTTCAGTTTCTCTGCCAGTTTCTAAACCATAACTTCAGCAATAGCAAACAAGTTTCAGATGCTAACAATGTCTAGTAATTTACATTTCTGATAGACTGCTTTGCAGCAGAATTTTTGTGAGGTAGAAGTATGAAATGAGAGAAAATCTGCTGAAAGGAAAGCTAATCTGCTGATCTGCTGCTGAACAACATCTTCCTCAATATCTACATCTGCCAGTGACTTCTCCACTATGAATGCACAACAAATAAGCAATCTATTTGCCTACCACAGAAAATATACCATTAAGAAATATACACTATAGGAGGTTCACTCTCATTCTACCCAAACTCATCTACAGGCTATGATGTGTTAAATTCCAGCAGAATAGTGAGGGGTGATCAATGTTAGTCTAAATAATTACTTAAAATTGGATTTGGAAAACATCCACTTTGATTACTAAGCATTCATTAGTAAGCGAAAAAAAAATCAACAGCAAAATTTTTAACAATTACACTGACTGCCAAAGCAGCTTTGTGAATAACCCCATTGCATTTCCTCCCTCCGTCCACAGCCCTGCAACTCTCAAAGTCACACGGCTACTTCACATCATCCTAGCAAGGGGGTAACCCACTGCTAACAAAGCACTACACTGGAGCTACAAATATTTGCATCTCTATAAAATACACACACCTGCTTGCAGGTAATGCAAGTGAGTGGACAGTAACATATGACCACACGTTTTCCTACATGAAACTAAGTTGATTGTATGACCTCAAGCATCAGAATAGCTGAACACTGCAACAGTGACATAACCACCAACAGTCCTTCCAGACAATTCTACTCATGACACCAGAATGTATACTCCAGGGCTGCAGGCAAAAACCTCCAGGATTCGATTTAGCAAAAACATCTCCAGCATATGCTTAAATTTTGGCAGCAATGTTAAGCACCACCCACTCGGGTCAGTGTGCCTCTGTGTAAGAGAATTTGTGAACTCAAACCTGAATTTAAGATCTGACTATCTGTACTTTAATGGAATTCCAATTTCTGTTATAAAGGACTCCAGAAATTAGCTGAAAAGAACATATTCAGGCTCCCAACAGCAAACCCATCCCACCACATACTGCTTCTGACTCACATGCTTCGGCCTCTGATACTGAGCACCAGAACCTGTTCTGCTCATGGACTACTTTAAGTGAAGTCCAGGTTGGCCATTTCAAACCTTCTCCTAGTTCAGTGTGGGGGATTTAGCTTTCTATGTCATCTGGCCCAGGTTCAGACAAAGAGGAAAGCTGCTGTGTGTTTCCTATTAGCCTCACTTGTTCAAGTTTGCATGTTGCAGCATGCTCCATCCTACCAGCCAAACTCCAAAAACTCTTCTCAGCTAGAGGAAACATCGTCTAGATTAACTGGACACCAATCTTTAGTGCATGTCCCCATCACTTCTGTCCCCTGCTGAAAGTCAAAGGGTGATAAACTCAACCATGAGGGAAGAAGCACAGCAATACATAAAGGCTGCTCAATTAAGATGAAGTAAACAGCAAAGCAAAAATCCCAAAGCTCTCCAAAATTAGTCTGATCCCACCAATTCTAACCTGGTTTCAAAAATATGAGTCAGCAGTAGAAGTCCCAGACAAGCAGGTCAGATCTTGCAGCCCCACAGAGAATTGACAGAGGCTTTGGGTCCTCTGCAATTTGTGATACAGCCAAGGGTTCAGGTTGCTCCACACCAGCTAAAGATCAGGGGAAGAAGCAGGGTACAAGGAAATGCCCAATGCAAGACATTAGGACTAAACTCCTTTTAGTCCCTTCACCTACAAATAAGGGGATTTCATTAATAACTCAGAGGAAAGTGAATGAGTCACTCATACAGTATCTGTTACACCAGAGGGAAGCCAAGCTGGACGAGAGAACACATTAAAAAAAAAAACCCAACAACGTAACAAAGTTGGTCTGGCAATATAGTCTTTTCAATCAGCAACATCCTAAGCCTGCACATTAGTGGCAGTCAGTCCCAGAACTACCAGGCACTCTGCCACAGACTGCACCAGCCATTCAACACTCTGGAAAGCAGGACACTTTACTAGATGGTGACAGATTTCCACCCAAATTCTGCCTCATGCCAAAGGACTGGCCTACTTGTAAAATACCACAGGGTCAGCACGTTGCAAGGATAAGAGTATTTACGTCAAATTCTGGCCCATCTTCCTAGCTAGGGCATGAACAGGCTCACAGAAGACGCAAACCAGTCTTTGCACATTCATTCTGATACAGGACAGAAAGTTCAAGCAATTCAAAGCTAAAACCAGGTTTAATGTCTTGTGACCTCTCAAACACTCAGATACATTTTCTATTCTGTTTGTTCTTTCTTGACTTAGGTTTCAGATTCAATGGACTCTATAAAAAGGGCAAATAATCCTTCAAGAAATTCACACACAAATAATTTTTATTTTTTTCCATGCCTTCCTACAATGCTCCTGCTGTTGTGCTGTGACCAAGTACAGGACTGCTCCCTGTTTCTGGAGTGGGGAACTGGCCAATGCACCCCATGGAGCAGGGCTGGTAGCTAACTGGGGGACCAAGGGGCTCAGCTGAGAACTGGAATAAATCAAGGAGCCACCAGCCAAGTCTGTAAATGAGTGCTCTTCTGGATGTGCACTCTCAACAAAGACCACATGGCTCAGATGGACAAAGGTGATCCCCTTTCTCCTACTCACTTTGCTTCCCCTCCTGTTTATTCCACCTGAGGGAAGGTATGGATACCTCTCCGTCCTTCTAACAGATTATTAATCACATCTATGGGAGGCGATGGAAGGGAAGACAGAAAGTATTAAATCTGACAGGCTCTCAAAGTGGCAGTGCCAATGAAATGCATCATTAAGGTGAGTAATTTTCCTGTTTACTTCATAGGGTCTGAGCCCCCCCGCTCCTTCCTCCCTGCCTAGATGTGGGCAGGACCCATCAAGGCAAAGCTTTGGAAGCAAGCAGCAGCGTCCCCAATTTCTACATAAATGCTGCAGGCCAAAGAGCAAAGGCAAGTTCCAACTGAGTCCTTGACAGTAATCAAGCGCTGCGGCGCCTCTGGTCTTGTCTTGTGCATACCTTGCAAGTAGCATCATGTCTTCCCAGGGAGATTTCACTGGCACAGCACGCAAGCGCCTTGCTCCTTGGCTTCTATCTCAGAAAAAGAAAGTCCTGAAAACGCACATAGACACACGCCCCTGCTTTTCTGCTCCAAAGGAGACCATTTCCCTCTAAATCTTCAGCGTACTGTTAGAAACCCTTTCAGAACAAATTTATGAATTTGCCAGAAATCTCTTTTGTTCCTGTGCAGAAAGGGTAGTACCAGACCCTTGCCAAAACGGCATTGAGTCTTCTCTGTTAACGTCCAGGAAACTATCCTGAGTCAGATCTTATTACATTTTAAACTAAGTGCAAGTACCAGCAAGTCTCTTCCATGATAACAGCCAGGGCCTGTCCCATTTCCTGATCACATTACGCTCAACTTCCAGAATTACATCTATGCAAATATTGTTCTCCTGCTTGTCGAGCATTTCATTGATAATTAAAGTGAAAAGCCAGCAAAGCTCTTCTGGCCAGGATGGTGAGCGAAGTGACAAACTCACACAGAGACACCAAGCAGGGACAAGTGTTCTTCTTCTGTATGAAGACCACCAGAAAAGGGTCCTCTCCTTCTCCTAGACAATAGAGAATCCAGACTTATTGCAAACATCCTTCAGTTTTCTGGAATTACTGACCCAACAAAGCCACATTCTAGTTCTGAGTCACAGTGAAAACAAGGATTAGGAAAGACAAAAATTACACTTAACTGAGCAAGTCATAGTTTTACTGAGAACATAAAGATGCAGTAACTTAAATCTAAGTTAGATCAACGAAGCATGACAGCAGCTCCAGAAAACTTAGGATGAATGGTGACTAAGTCAAGCCTTTAAACCTCTTATTCATACAATTAAGCTTTGGGGATCAATGGCGAGAAAGTCAAGCAAAAACAGTCACCAGCTATTACCAGCATTTGCAGGGTTCTAGGATCTGTATTTTGCCCAGACCCTTCCTCCTTCTCACCCTTCTCCTTCCATCCTCAATGACCTAGCTAAGCACAGTCCTTGAGTCAACTCATGTGGTTTCTCCTGAGCCTACTTTCAAAGTCAAGACATGATTCAGCAAGGTGTTTAAGCAGATGCCTACCTTTAAGGTTGGGAGCAGCCTTGCTGACTCCAACAGAACCCAAGAGATTTCACTGGGAATATTCACGTGCTAGAGGTTATGCACTCACTCAAGAGCCTTACTGAACTGAGACCTTGATTTTCCTACGTACCGTGGGAAACAATTCATCAAGTTTCATGCTTGGAGGAACACAGCAGAGCTGCTGCTGCAGCCATCAGGACATTCCCTGCTCAAAAACACAGCACCTCACCCTCAGCCAGCCAGTGAGGTCGATGCTGTGGCATCTTCTCTGCAAGGAAGATCAACAAGCCCAAAGCAGGTTTAGGGTACTCCTTCATTTTGTCTCATACTCTCATACTTTGCTGTATGGCTGCAGCAAAGAGAAGAAAGCTGTTCCACAGAGCAGCATTTAGAAAGGGAGGAGGGCTTGCAATGAGCTCAGAAAATGCTAGCAACAGTCCTTCCTACCCCTCAGAGAATTAAATCTTTGGTTTTGCATCTCCTACCCCCTCAGAGTAGAATGTAAAACCACATCCCAGTGGACATGCAAGCCAAAGGGAATTGTGCAGTAACATGTCACAGAAGAAATGGAAGGCTTGAACAAAGAATAGTCCAGATCTCTGATTTTTAGGCAGCTTTGAAATTTCAGCAAGAAAGCTCAAGTGTATAAAGCAAGCTTGCATGGACCTGGATGCACATCACAGGGAGATCTACAAAAGCCTGCTATGTAAATGCAAAAGGAAGGACTGTCCAAATACTCCATGACATAGTAACAAATCTATAAATTACTTGAAATAGATTACATCAAGTCTCTCAATACCTAGCAATTGATTTATTTCACTTGGTAGCAAAGATAATAATGTCATCTGTATGATCTAACTGCAAACATAACAGGAATTAATGTGGATTTAGATGCAAATCCTTGCAACCACAACCTGAAGATGGCTCTCCAAGGAAAACACCAAACAGCCCTTTGTCCCTGAAAACCTCACTATTCTGCACTGCTTCATTTGCAAACTGCAAGCTCTGAAGACCCCAAGCAACAGATGCTTTGTGAGAAGACCTTGCCCATTCAAAGCAAGACTGCTTTCCCAACCAAAAAGTAGTCTTTGTTACTGGATAACAGTGAGAACAGGAATAGTTCCCTGGGAAACATAATTTTAAAGTCAGATTTCCCAACTAACCACACCCAATTAGTAAGTAATGCCATGTTTTTGAGTTATTATGGAATCCCGGCAGGTTTTTTACTAGTCTTGATTTTGTGATTTTCTCTATCGTCACAACAAAAAATGGAAACAACACCCCCTCACGACCTTCTATAGGTGGCAGGTAACAAAAGGCAAGACCTTTCCCCACTAAAAAGGAGTAAAACAAATGGAACAAAACAAGACAGAGTTGCAACATCAGAAGTTACTCACTCACACTGTCTGGCACTCCCATTTTCCTTACAGCTTGTATGTGGTGCATCAGAGAAAAGTGCAAAGTCTCCATGGGCAGAACAGGCTGCTGCCCTGCACGATGCTGTGCAGATGAATTCCTGCCCTAGCAGAAAGCAAGCTTTGTTCTGAGATAGCTACTACAAATCTCATAAGCCTGCACCACTGCAAGTGCTGTCAAGGGTAACACTTAAAAGCATCCCCTTAGCAGCTCTGAATATAATGATATCCAAATGAAAAGGCAGGAGAAGGGCTGGGACAAGCACTAGCAAGCCATTTGCAAGTGTAGCCCATCAAAGATGATCAACTGGAGTTAAAGTCGCCAAGGACTTGGAATCTACACAAGTTCAATGTCTCTCTAGAAGTTTACCAGCCACTATGTAGAGGAAGACACCATTAAACAATCAACTCTTTCCATCCACCATCTTATCAACTGAACAACAGAAAAAAGTTCACAGGGGAGTAAGTATTTAGCTCTCCAGCTGCAGACAGCAAAGCACCAGGATGCAGAAAAGCCCTAAATAGGATCAGAGATACTAAAAACACATGACAAGGATGTAACCATACTACTGCTATGACAGACGGCAGTTCAGTACTGAGTGCAAGGTTCCTTTGCACAAAGCACTGAGGTTAGAAGAAAAAAAAACCCAATTATTACAAAGTGTGGAGGCAACAGATTGAAGCACTCCAGAGGGAGGCACCTGGGAAGAAGGAAGCTCATGAGGGAGAAGCCCTAGCCACAGCACACCATCTACCTGATCCTGAAGGACATCAAGGAATAGAGGCCCAGCTAGACTGTAACTGTTGCCATGTATTTCTTATTTAAATGCAATTTGTTTAATCTCAAGTTGGATTCAACCATCAAAGGCTCTCTTCTGTAGCACACTGACAGTTTGCTCTAAATCTCTGCACCTTTAATCCTTTAATTAGCCAAGAAAAATGCGATCTCAACTCTTCCACTAACCTAAGCTAATTTTCTGCATGAAGCTTCCAACTCCTGTAGGTTACAGGTTTTAGCTGCTCGTGTAGCCAAGGGGGAAAATACAAAACAAAACACACACCCCCAGCACCCCATTCCCACAGAGGCTGACGTGTGCTTCTCCAAGGAGCAAGCTCCTTGAAAATTCATTGCAGAAACAAGAGGGATCCATTTTCCCATTGCAGTAGTGGGCTGGGAGGCATAATTACACCAGCCAATTCAGATGAAGAGCCAACAGAGGTTTCTGGGAACAAGGCAATGTTTGCACAGGACATGGATAAAACTGGAGTGTTAAGCCAATGCATGGCTAAAAGAGTGTCATTAGTGGCTTCAGTCATCTTTCTCAGTGATTTTGGGATGGGAGCTCCTAAGCAAGGAAACAGGAACCCTGACAGTCAACCACTTTGGAAACTCTTCAAAAGCGGATTTCTCCAGAGACGAGCCCTGCTATTTCTCTCAAGTGTCACAGCAACCCAGCTCTGAAGGAAGAAATGGAAGACTGCATAAACCACCAGAGCATCAGGACAGACACCCATCTGGGTAGCTTGAAATATACATCAGGCGCTTCATGCAGCCCCAGCAAGAGCAAACTCAAGGAAGGACAAAAGGGCTACCTAAATTCTTCTCATCTGAAGCCCTAAGCATGTTGGAGCGAGGTATAATCTGCACCTGAACACAATCCTGACCATCTCTCTGGGTCAGGATGAGTCTTGCAGGGTAAGGCAAAAGCAAACAGTACTCCTGCTCAAGGCATGGTCGTGGTGCAGCTACAGTGACTGGCTGGCCACATGCTGACCCCATGTGTGACATACGGGGAAAGAACTTCAGGCACAGCAAACCATCTCTGCACAGCCCCTGAACTATGACATTCCAGCTGCAGTGCGCCAGAGCCAATGACCCTGCCCATTGCTGCAGCACTAAATAGACACAGCACATCTCTTTCTAGGCACAGCCTGCATGTCCATGCAATGCTGCATGGAGCCCAGGGCCATGCCACCCATGTGTGTTTATCTGTCAAGTGTGGACAAGCTGTAGGAGACCTTCCTGGTAGCTGGCCAGGGAACACATGTGAACAGCAGCAGCAAGTCATCAGGGATTTGACAAAGGCATGAAGACTTAAGAGTAAGAATAACCTCCCTCTGAAGAGCCAGTGCACAGTGGAAGAGCCTTGTCAACATCAAAGGCCAAGGACAGGCATGTGTGCATCTTGCAGTTCTTTAATGTGTTTCTGTGTTGAGGTCTTGACAAAGATCAGCACATGACCAGGGCTGCCCTGCTTACACAAGTGCTTTTGGTGAAGTCACAGAAGGATTTCGTTTGAGAAAAGGGGAAAAAAACCCTCAACAGTCTGCTGATTTTAAGCACTAGCAAAATTCTACCCAGGTAGAATTACAATCTCCACCTAGAACAAAGCACTTGGAATGCATGCCCCTTTCCTCTGAAAGGATTTTAGAGGCACTGTGTTCACAATGTCCATCTTACTCAGCCCAAATCAGTTCTGTCTCTCTCAGCCAGGAATTCAGCCCATTAGACTAGCAAAAAAATCTCAGTAACAGTTGCTACATTCCACTGACAACAAATCCCAGTCACACAGTCTGCGCCCTCAACACCCACATTAGCTACACGTGCAAACCAGAAATACAGCTGCATGTACATCACTGGGGCTGTCTTACAAAAAAAACCCCAAAACAATGCAGATCTCAACATGATGATGAGAGCCATCAGTTCAGTGATAGCAGAACCTCAGCATCAGAGCCTCTATTGCCAACCTCACCACTCCAGCCACTCCTGAGTCATATAACTGTTCTCTGCTGCCACAGGCCTTCAGGATGAGACATTTCAAGTGCACAATTAAAGGCAGGCAAATGAGCTCTGCAAGCTGCTGTTGCAAGATGTTCATGCTGCATTCAGTTCCTACAGGACAAAGAGGATGGGAATAGCTGGCAAGAAGCTTTGGACTGGGAAGCTGCATTCCAGGGTCCAGGCAGCCAGCCTGGTAACTGAATCTGCAGTGTCTTTGATCAAATGTATTACAGAACATCCTTTTACTGACAGTCTTCAGGCTGAGTACAGAAAAGTAGCAGTTAGCAGATTTGCTCCAGGTCACAAAGCAAGCTCATCTCACAGCACCAAGATGAGTAGGGTTTTTTCTCTTTTAAGGAAGAAAAAAAAAAAAAAATAAAAAAAAAAAAATAAAAAAAAAAGGTACCGTGCTCTGAAAGCGGCTAATCAGATTATTAAAGTGCTTAAAAGTTTAATGAAGAAATCAAGGCTATTAAGCAAACATTCAACTTGATGTCTCTTTTCCTTCTTACCCACCCTTCCTCAATGCATTCAAAACCTCTTTTTGCTATGGTATAACGTGTTTGAACAGGTACTGAGATACAAACAAGTCTTGGCCCCATCTCATACAGAATGGATTGGTTGCAGATGTTCTCCTGCAAGCTACATCTTGCCTCCTGCAAGAGCATTCATCTCCAAAACACATCATTTCACCTAGTTTGCCTGAAGCCAAAACTCAAAGGTTATTTAATTTTTAATATTTCTTTTTTTTTAACTCTAACCTACCTACAGCTGTGCAAGCAAAACCTCATCTGGTTTTTCAAGGCACTAAGAGGAAAGCAACTAAGTTTAGATAAAAGTAACCAAGTCAGGGCAGTCATCTTTCTGCTCACCTCTGCAGGAGCCAACAGCTATGTCAGGGGTGCAATAAAACAAAAAATCTGCTATATTTCAGAGAAGCCTGACATATTTCACTATCTTCCTAGGACAAGTCAGACATGAGCTCATATAGTGGCAGGTGAGTCAGTGACGAGTCAGACGAGCTCCTTAATTAAGCTTTAGGGGCAGATGATCCCTCGAAGGTGTAATCAGATTGGTATGGCCAGTGGAAAAAGGGAAAAAAAAAAAAAAAGAAAAAGAAGAAAAACATTTAAAAAAGCTGAGTGAACTGCTACACCCTTACTGAGCCGTGCTGGGCAGGCTGAAGGCAGCAAGCTGTCCTGAGACCCCAGCATTCAGGAATACCTGCACATCCTGCACCACTCCCCAGCAGCCAGCACCTTCCTGTGTGCTCAGTTCTGCTCCTCCAGGGAGCAGAGAAATGCTGACTTCTCCAGCAAGCAGGTCACACTGGGGTCACACTGTCATCCCAGGTATCCAGTGCAAGGGACACCCCAGGAGCTCCCTGTTCAGAGCCAAGGGTTGCCAACAACTCTGACCTGTGTGGTGGAGATGGAAGAGGTCACAAATCAGTCATTCCTAATTACTAACAGAATTAATCTTGGCCAGGTGCTTTATCAATGTTTAAGATGCGACCGAGCCATCTCACTTAAGAAAAAGGCCACATGAATTCTGTTTTGGAAGCTTCTCTAAAATAAGCTGCAAAACATACATCAGAATATCACTACACTGAAACAAAATAGCACCATTAAACAGATTGAGATCAGCAGGGTGACTAACAGCATCACAGAATTTTTGTTCTCTTGACACCAGACATGCAGCATGGAAATGGTTTTCTTCCAGCACGTGTCCCTGCAAATTCATCCCGGAACTTGTCTCGCCCATGTAGCTGCTCTTCCAGTGCTGCAGCGCTCCCTCTGAATGCCAGCAGCATCAGCACAACGCAGCTCTCCCCATTCTTATCTTGCACTGATCAGTCTGCTGGAAAACAAGCCCAGAAAGACAGACTCCAACCTCAACAGGCATGGCAAAGGAAATGGGCAAAAATGACTCATCAGAGAAGTCAGCATACAAAGGGAATGCCAAATAAAGGTCAAATTTATGAATTCCTTATAGAAACTGATTGCAAAGCAGTCAGTCCACATGCTTTGTCTTTGTCAAACCTTATAGAACTAATGATTCTGAAGAACATTTCTGAAGATTTTCCTAGGGCCTCATCACCTTCTTTGTGAGTGCCAATACCATAAGAGGTTTTAGTAGGATATCTAGAAGTGCACAGATTCCTGTTAAAGTCCTGTTTACTCATATGCCTACAAGAACTCCCCAAGGATAGGTCTAAAAAAATGACTAAGAGTGAGTTGCTTGAGAGGTTTGCAGAAGAAAAGATGGGAGACAGGGAACTCATTGCAAAACCAGCCACCACCCTGCTGATTAACAAAGAGGGATCACTCAGTGCTCAGACACTGGACAAACATCTCATGGGAAGACGATTTCTCTCCCACTGGTGGTGATGCTGATGCTCAAATGCAGATAGAGCAGATGCACTGCCCGCCCCACGGCCAGCCCTGCAAACACCCTTCAGGCTGGGCACCAAGCCCAGTGGCACTGCTCCCACCCCTTCCCCATGGGAATCCCTTCCAGCCCTGCCTTTCAAGTGGGGGTCCAAGGAGCTCTGGGTGAAGGCCTGATAGCAAACCTGGACTCACTTTTCTCCCACTGTGAGGTTGGGAGGGAGGCAGCTCTCCCAACCACAGCTCACACAGTTGAGCTAAGGAGCCCCGACAAGTGGCAGGGTGAGTTTGCTAAGGCTCAGCACCACAGCTAACACAGCACTGGTACAGCACTGCACTCTGCCTACAGATCAGGAACAGGCTTTCACTCTAGCCATAGCCCCCAAATGGCCTGTGTGTCAGGAATTTTCACACCCAGTAGGCCCAGTGCTGGTAAAGCTCAGTATCTCAGGCAGGGGAAGCAATAACCCAAGCCGCATCCAGGCTGTAAGTTTTAGCCTCAAGACATGTTTCAGTTGCCCCAAAAGTTAGTTTGTAGAAAGACTCTGATGCCCTGTAAACAAAGCAAAATAAGAGGCCTGAAAGCTGAGGCTAGTGATAGGGCACACATAACAAGCAGCAGTGTCCAGTTGCCCCCCTGGGGCATCTCACATCATGGGTCTAAGTGTTTTACAGCATGAGATCACAGTTCTGTATTTGAGGGTGGGTGGGTGGAAAGGGGGAAGAGGGGGAGTGGAGGTAGAGGGAATGACTTGCACAATGCTACCCAGATCACATCTAGATCACAGGGCAGCAGCAGCTCCAAGGCTGGGCTGGGATCCAAATGCAGGCAGTGCTGCTCCTGAGCAGGGCATCTCCTCTCCCCAGGAGGAGAGTGTGGTGCACCCCAGGACACAAAACATGTGGGGAAGAGAGCCCCAAGGCAGCATGGCCACCATGGCTAATGGGGAAAACAGCAGGGCCACAAAATGTAGACCCAAGTCCTGTCTCATTTGTTTAAGAAAGCCATGTCAGCCTTCAGGTGCTGTTTTCCTGTTTCCACTAGCACATTTTTCAGCTTTCCACAAAAGCTGAATTTAGATGGGCTTCAGCAGCTAACATGTATCAGCAGACCATAAAACACTGCTTCTTATTAGACATGTAATATTTTGCTCCGTTAAATAATCACTCACAGAATACATTTAAAAAGAAATAAAATAAAACAAATGAGGGAGAAGTAGCACTCTCCTCCTGTGGCTCCACCAAGTTTTGTTCCAATGTTTAAGTGTTATCTTGAACAACTGGAAACGGTAGCGTTTCTATCAATACTCAGGTCTATTTGCAAGAGGATCTAAGATCTCAGCTCTTGGGTAGCTATCCTGCTGTGTTTACAATTACAAATCTGACACACCTGCACATAGCAAAACCTCATGAAAAGACTTCCATTGCATAATAAAGTTCATGCTCTTTCTATATAGAAGCCATCCCTACTCAGGACACTTCTTTTTAAAACAAAGTAGGAATTTCTTTGCCTGCCAAGCACTACAGCTAAACCCTCAGCACACAGAGCACCACCAATGCAGCACACAGAGAATTATTCTTGCCTAAGCACACCTCCAAACTGCTGTGTGCTCTGTATAGAGTTGGCAGGGACATAATATCTATGACAAATGCGGTGTTTCAGCTGACCTAAAGAAAGGAATGATCATCTCCATGGGCAGTCTTTGTCTACACAGTGTGCAGTACCTCTTGTACTAGCCTCCCTGAAAAAGTTTACCCAAAAGCAACTTATTCAACAACGACTCAAATAGTTTTTGCACAATTTTTTTTTTTTTTTAAAGGCTGAAATATCTTCTAACAGTGCTCAGTTTTAAGTTACAGAGATCAATGGCATGGGGGAAACTGGCAACCTGTTAGGAAACTCTCCTTGCCCTGGAGCTGCTGCCTCCCTTCTGGGCCAGCAGCCGTGACCTTTGGAAAGGTAAGGAGGCAACTGTGCTGATGCCTCTCTCAGCTCTGCCAGGCTGCTTTGCATGCCTAGCACTTGTGAAATCCAGGAGAGCTCAGCAGCTTTTACATGCCAGCCCAGAGGCAGTCCCACTGTTGAATGCTGCAAAAAAACGCCCACCAAACCTCCCCCCCACCAAAAAAAAAAACAACCCACAAAACCAAAACCAACCAATAAAAAAAAAACCCCACCATAAAAACCCAACGAACTCAAGCATAAAAAAGAAAAAAAAAAATTCACTCCAAACAACTGCTGGTTCAGAAACTTTAGCACTTCTGGCACCTTGGTTTCCCCTCTCTAAAATGGCGACTCCACTCCTGATTTGCCTTCCAAGGAAAGGTGTTTGCTGATTAGGGAAGTCATGTTTGTGCAGCACTTTGAAGATTTAAAGCACTACATTAATCCTACATGTTGTTCTTAGTGGAAGCCAATTTTTAACTAAGAGGAGGAAAAAAAAGAAGAAAAGCTGATTTAAATAGTGACCCTCCCCTACTTCAAGACGTTCACTCATCTCCCAGCATCATCTATTCTTATCTGTAAATGTTTTTTTAACCCTTCCTTCTCACAGTTCTCAGAAACCACAAGTCTCATTCAGCTTTTATTTGAAAAAATGGCTTCTTTCCAGGCTGTGGCTGTTTCTTGTAAAGTTAATTCCTTTGGTAATACTGCTGGAGGCACATTGTTATGTTTGGTGTGTGTATGTACACATATGTATTTTCCCCCTTTTCACACGGTGTTGTTTTTATATATGTGTAGTGAAAGATACCTAATCCAGGATTACAATTCTCTTTATTCCTTTCTCATGAAAGTAGGTGGGGCTTTTTTTGTGCAAGTTGCATTGATGAAAATTATGTTTAATTATGCTTTTTTCCATCCACATAGACAAGAAAAAAGTCTCCTTAAAAACAAAAAAAAAAGTTCCTTGCACCTAATTTTTCCCTTCTGAGTTTCCCTTTAAAAATAGCTGAAACCTTAAAACAAATTTGCTGAAGAAGAAAAAAATTTATGATGCCATAAACTGGAAATTGCTTGTACAAAACAGCAGAAGGATCTTCTGCCTCAGTGGGAGACACAACCCTTCCCCATCCTATATTCTAAAGCCTCATGGTTTTTCACTTGCAGATCCCAGGAGTAGTGCAGGATCCCTGTAGTGAGCTCTAACTCATCTCCAGTTACAGCGGGAGGAAATCAGCCACAAACATTGCAACCAAGAAGCTGAACCCTGGCGGGGAGAGATCATTCATACCATCTGATTCCTGCCTTCCCCCAGCAGGGCAGGCACGCTGGGCACCCCACACTGCCTGTGCTGTTTGAAGATCAGGGCACACACTCAAAGCAGAACAAAAATCTCAGTTCCCAGGGCAAATACCAGTTCATACAGTGAGCACATAACTTCCCTTCTCATCCCTCCTGGGCACCACTAAGTTGCACAGGGTACAGACTGTCCCTTCCAGTGTGGTGCTGCACCACAGCTCAGCTCTGTCACCACGGAGGGCACTGCTCCTGTAGAGCACAGAGCAAAACTCCTGCTCACACTGAGAGGCTACACTGCCTCAGTAGCATTTACAAAACAATCTGGGACATAAAAAAGGGAAAAAACGCAAGGCAGCTTACATCACAAGGCATTTTCTAGAAACTGCTCCACAGGTCTGTACAGCTGCTTGTAAGGAGTAACAGAAGATGATAACTGGTAATAAAAACAAAATATACATGACAAAGATATTACGGGGAAAAAACACAATTACATTCTAATGGGAACCTAGTGCACTGAAATCTCATTTTACTCAAGCATAAAAACCCAAACAGAAGCCAGCAGTCCCCTCCTGACTGGTTCTCACAGGTGAACTGGTTCTTCCCAGCTTTGTGAGCTTGAAAACACCTCCCTGCCGTGAGAAAGGCACCTCCTTCAAAGACAATAAGCCTGGCTCCTCTCTTTCCAGGCAGATGACCTCGGACAAGTTACTTATGCCTGAACAGCCTTGGTGTTAGGCCCTGTAATGTCACACAGAGGGAAACACACCTCAGAAGCTCCTCAAGCAAGAAAACAGAGTTGCCGCCTCTCCCTGCACGGGAGTGATGGTGGCAATTGACACCTGCCCAGCATGCCAGGAGCCCACGCATGCTGGAGGCAGCCTCTTGAGGCAGGCACAGCTGCTGAGGGCTTAAGGAAGCCGAATCTGAGCCACTTTTCACCCGAGGCAAATGGCCAAGTACAGCAGCACTGCTGATTTGCCATGAAGGATTCAGCTCACAGCAGTGCATCAGCCTGCAGCGCCTGCATCCCAAACTGCAACCCCATCCCCTCCTCTGCTGCCTTCTCCTTCCAGGCTGCTTCTCACCCCTGGATTACAGCATCTTTTCCCTTCCTCTCTGCCCTAACAAGGGGGGCGCTATCACCAGTGAAATAAACTTTGCTGGGTTTATGAAGCTTTGCTGGGTAAATGAAGACATTTACTATCAGAGTGACCCACAGGTAACCAATTTGTCTGCTTGTGGAGGGCTGCAAACCAAACCCCCTGTAGAAATGAGTCTCTTACAAGGACCCTTCTCAACTGCCCTCTGCAAACAGGCAAAGCCTACACCACTGCTGACTAGGAGCCTCTGAGAGTAAGAAAACCCAAAATCCTGTAACAAGGCCACGTTCAATCCCACTCCCCTAACAGCCTTATATACAATGTTAAAGAGTGAAATCAGAAAGCTCAGATTACACTGACCTACACACCACCACGGAATCACAATGCTAAGATTCCACTCAGCACAGCCTTACACGTATAGCCACTGAGAGAGTCACCAGCCTTTAAAAAAAAATTATTTCACTTATGATACCGAAAGATAATCAGCAGTCAGGACATACTAGACATGACCAGAGCTACTGAAATGATGCCCTATTTGAACAGATTATTTAAGAGAACACTGAACACATAATTAGGAACTGTTGAGTCAGGACAGTGTACACATCTAATTGCCCTCTCACTGCTTCACTATGCTTATGCACAGTCCTCTGATTCATTTTATAGAGACTGGCAAAAAATGTCCCAGATTTACTACGTGGATCAGAACACAGAATGTGTTTAAAATAAAAATGTAATGAATCAATCTGAAATAGAAATACTGAGATAGCCCAGCCAAGGAATCTGTTCTCTCAGCCACAAAAACCTGTTATTGCTTGTGTGGACTAATTTAAGTGCATTCTTTTCAGCTTCCTTAAAATGCAGCTTTTCCAAATTCACTAACCCCAGCCAGCACAATCCACTTAGTTGCTTTCATGCATGTCACACACACTATTATCCAGCTTTGCTAGCAAAGAGAGTCTGAAATCTGAGCATTTTCTGATGGTTGTAGGTACAGCTGAGTTTACTGAGAACAGACAAACCAGTGAGCCTGCTTGGAACATGGACTGCAGCTTTGGAGAGTGCCTTGTTTCATAACAAACCCTGCAAGGACCAACCCAGCTCAGCTCCAACCTACTGCAGGGCATGAGAATAAACTGCTAAACTCAGGTATAGCCAACACCTAAATTATGCAAGTCTCGCAGGGCTTGGTGTCTTCCTTCAGCAGAATCAAAAATTTGCAAATAAATTTCAGTTTTCATTTAAAAAACTTAAAGCAATTTCTGCCTTCTTGTGACTATCAAGAAAAGTTATAAAATATTTAGTAGATGCACCCTAAAGGCTCAAAAACCTGGGAGAGAGTAAGAAGAACCTGTTTTGTCTTTTAAAAAAGTCTCATGACTTATAAGGTGGTATCTTGCTTTTGGGGATGGGCGGATCCGATTAATTTTTTGATAGCTTGCATTTGGCAGTAATGTTAACTTTTACTTACCCTGACATACAATTTTAATTTTTACTTTCCTACTGCAATCATACTTTCCCCCATTTTACAGGTTCTGCTAGTGGCAGGTGATTGCCAAATATTTTTTAGAGGGAAAAGGGAGTGCAGTTGTTTATTTATTTATCTGAACTCTGAGTGGGTGGGGAAGGTCGGCATGCAATTTCCACAAAGAAGAAGAACCTGAGGTGGCACACTTTTGAAATTACTTGTTTTCTTCTGCTGCAGAAACAGGAGGAGAGACTGCAATGCATGGGCATATGGGAATTCTCCCACAACAAATGAGACCCTACTCTGCTTAAGTTCTTACTTCACCCAATTCAGAGGGCTTCTCCCTCAACCTCAACAGCCTACTCTGTCTCATCATTACAAACAATAACTGCTTGTTTCTTTGCAGTATGGTTTTTGAGAAGGTTTTATTGTATGAGGATGCATGTGAGAAATTTAGTTCAATATAGACCATAAAGGCTTTTGTTTTCAAACACTTCAATAGAGTTTCAATTGTTAAAGACTTTCCTTCTGAAAAGGCTGATTAACCTGCTTATAATCCTACTTGCGTTCTGAGGTCATTAATTAAAAAAATAAGCAAGGATGCTTATAAAGTCCTCTGCAATCCAATCTCAATTTGTCATCATTAATTAGATCAACATTGCATACAAATGAGACCTAACCTGATTAGACAGCATGTTTTACTGGAATTCCTACTTAAGGTCATGAAAGACTTCAGAGAGAAAATTTGCAATATTTTCAAAGTGAACTGCTCATACATATGGAATCACCCTGTCACCTAGCATCAGCTAGTGTTTCTCTTTGTAATTTTGGCCTTTTTTTCTTCCCCCCCCCCCCCTCTTAATTAGGAGTCCATCACAACCCTGAGCAGAGAAGCTGTCACATTCCCTCCCAGCCTATATTACACAAATGCTGCTGATTTTACAAAGGGTATCCACCATCCTAGGACAATAAGCCTCCCCTTCTGCAGAATTTGGATGAGAAAAAACAATACCAAAAAGTTTCAAGAAAAAACAAATTATATCAGGTCTGTTGACAGAAACATAGTATTTAAGTAACCAGCAAGTAAACTCTCCACTTTCCCCATCTCCAACAGAAGTAACCTTGGGATCTAAATGCACAAAGTAGCTTAGAAACCTGAAGCACCTTCACAGGTCTGCAATCACTCCATGAAAGCAGCTCTTGGTTTTTGGAGAAATAATCCATTCCTCTTACCCAGCTCACTGCCTTCACTCCCATGACCTAATCTGACATGACTCAGCCCAGAAGCTCTGGTGAAGCACACTGTCAGCCAGGACAGCAGATCCACTGCCAGGCACCACCAACCCCTTCCCAGAAGGACAGAAGGTGGGTCAGACCGGCTCATCCCCTCCATAAAGGGGGAAAGTCCAACTAAATGGATTTCCTTATTTAATATTGTTATCCGGGGAACTGCAAGAGGGAAACAGGGAAAAAAAATAGAAAACTAAACCAAACAAACTAAGAACAAGGCTTTCAAGTTTTGGACTCTTAATAAGGGTGGGGCCATCAAGTAATTAAACTTTTAATAGGTCACTGCAGTGGAAGAAACTCTTCCAGTTGGGTAAGTTCCTAATCCATCATTAAAAAAGACGACAGGCATTAATCAAAGTGTATGAAGTCACACAGGGGGGAGCAACTACAAGAACTTGCTCTTGGCTGAGAGGATGGGGCAATCGTTCCTCCTTTCATCAACATTTCATGCGTGTTTCCACACTTCTCAGGACGACAGTGGGAAGGAGAGCCTTCACGTCCCTCCCCACCCACCCCACTGATAAAGCTGTCGAACACAGATTACCAACTGCTCAAGAGCTCATGTGAAATGAGTTGGTGGATTAATTAGCAGAAGGGCAGAGCTCCGAAGATGGATAGATGCTCTACTTTGCAAGGCGTATTGATTGAAGGTCCCCAGCCAGCCCCACAGGACTGGTGTGAGCATACAGCACACTGCCAGCTCCTGCACGAGCAGCTGCATCTGGGTCACTTGGATTGGTCACAGCTAATGCAGGGGCACCTGGACCACACGCTCTCCTCCCTAATCAGACAGCTGTTTAAGAGCCCATTCCTTTAGTAAAACACATGGATTCAGACCTGAACAGACTGCAACATGCATGGGGAGTACGCCTTCATCTGCTGGTCCACATAAGGGCAATGAAATAGAGGGAAGGCTAAATGAGCCCTTCCCCAGGCTGCACACATCTGATGACTGTAGTCATTATAAAGACATTTTATTTCTTTTTCAAAATCAGCATGTAATCTGAGCTTTGACCACTACCTAGATCCACATTAAAATTCAGCCCTCACTTCTACCCCAAAAAGCCACTATCACTGAGGTGAAACATCTCACTTAAGCGCTTGCTAGTAGCTCTCCTGCCTTCATCACTGCTGAACAACCTACTACATACGTTCAAACCTTATTTCAAAAGACTGCTTTTCACAGTTGAAAGGAGAGCATCAAACACTCTGGCTCTTAGTAGCTGCTTTAGATAATTCTTTGTACCATAGGTATCAAAAGAGAACGCCTTTTCATATCTCCTTCAAAGGACCCTCTCCAGAACAGCTAGCAAAAATCCAAGCCAGCATTTGCCTGCCCTGAGAAATGCAAAGCAGAACTGACCAACAGTTACCCTCCTTACCTAAAGGGAATTGAAAATAAATACTGTGTGTAGAGGAATAGGAGAAACAAGGACATGAAAACAAGTGCGAACTACGGCAGAGCATCACTCCCCAGGCTGATGAGTAAAATATGCAATTTCAACCTCACTTAAAAATACCTCACCCTTTTATGCATAAACAAATGAAAATGTGGTTGTCACTGGGCCTATCACATTTTAACCTCACTTAACATGATTCTCTGAACAAAATTATTAATGTCAGTTCTAGACAAATTTTACCAGAAAAGGCTTTTAAAATATAAGGGATGTAACCCTAGAGTGATCTGTGGTTATATGGCATCTTTTTCCAGATGAGAGCACAAGGGCTCTGATGCTTTGCTGGCAGCAGTAGCTGGGAGTTTGTTTTTTAGTTGCATTTGCAGCTAGATTGTATCTGAGATCAAAGCAGTTCCTCAGATTAAAAAGAAAAATAAAAAACCCACACCATTTTAATGGTCTTAGCTTTTGGTAAAAAGTCTTTTTTTTGCTTAAAAAAAAAATAAAAAAATTAAGTCCTTACTTTTATTCGGATAGCTTGGGGCAGGACATCATTCACTGCACCTACTCCAAGTGCCCACAGGAAAGGAAGGCAAATGTTGAACATCTTGAAGATAGCAATATCCTCCATTGTAAACATCTCTGCATTAGAGCCCTACACCACAACAGCTGGACTTCCAGCTCCAGCAGTGCTGAGTCCTGAGCTATGAAGTCTCTACAGCTTGAACAATCAAGCCAGCACCACCAAAGATCAAGAGCTGGGCTTCAGGTTTCAAGCTTCTACATTTTTTTGGTAAGAAAAGTAGTGTTCTGACAGCAAAGTGTTAAATAAAAACCCCAAAACACCAAACCAACAATGAAACTCCGCAATAAAACAATCCCACACCCTTCAACAAAATCCCACACACACAGGGCTGACCCGAGCTGGTGACATACTGGGATTCCCATACCAGCTGCAGGAGGACAGGGACACAGAAAATGACAGTCACACACTGCATGGATCTGAGCAAGGAGCACCACCTCCACCCTGCTGGCATGGTCCTGCATGCCAAACCTCATACAAACCCACGGATATTGAAGAAAGCCAAGGGAAGCACTGAGGCAATGCTAACGCCCACCTCAGGTTTTACTCCAGTGCTCCTGCTGGGCCCAAAAAGAGAGCCACTTGTTCATCATGCATGGTCTCTACGTGACTGGTTTTTTGCAAGGCACTTTAGTCTCCTGGGATTTAGTGATATTACTGAGGGTTAAATTCCCACCACACCCTCTCAGAGCAACATCAAGATAAATGTCTCCCTTCTGTGTGACACATCATGCCCTGCAGAGGACTCGGGTCACTTTGCTCTTGCACAAGCCTGGGTATGTATGACATGAATAAAGTCACTATGGGCAGGGGGACCAAAGCCAGCAAAGGAGTGAAGGGATGCTGTGTCCTTACCGTCCATGTTGCTGACTTTGCTGTGCTGGACTGTTGAAATGATACATCGAAGCTGTGAGGTCCTGGGTAGTCTGTGTTGGAAGGGATAGCTGGGGAGGGAGAGAGGGCGTCAAAAGTTGAGCTGGGCTGGGCGTAGGGCGAGGGGGCCGTGACGCTGTTCTGCGCGTGCTCCGTGTTGTAAGGGCTGGTGGAGGAAGAGCCATTCTGGATCTGCTGGTCCATGCTGTTCAGGAGCCCCAGGTTCGTGTACTGCGGCTGCAGGCAAAGAGATGCACAGGAGCGTTACAGGAGCTGTATCAGCACAAGTGGTCAGACATGGCACAGCCTCCACCATGGAGGATGCACAGCATCATCTCAGCACCACTGGTGTCACACCAGGAGGGAGATTTGCAAAGGATATCCCCCTCTTTACACTGGTGACTGAAACAGAAAGGAGTACAGCTTCTCACAGTCACACACTGGCTCAGCAGCAGAGCTGGGAAAAGAGCCTGTGCATAACCAGTAGGTGATTTGCAGAGCAGAACGCCATCACAGCGAGACAGGCTCGCTATGTCACACACAGTCAGGCCTTTTCAGAGGTACTGCTGCAACCTGATAAAAATCAGCAGGTTACTACAGTGCAACTGGCTCTAATGTCTACAAGGCTACACCACCTTCAACAGTCTAACGCTCTCCACAAAGGCTGTGGATCTGATCCCGCCACACAGGATGATGTTAGGACCTTGGGAAGTAACTGCTGAAATGTGACTCACTGGAAAAGCGGTTAGGTGCCACCCGCCTATCTGTACCACATATTCAACTGCCAGTGACCAGTCACAGAAGGTGGTAGAGAATTAATGTTCTCATCAAGTAAAATGGAAACAGACAGCATGGAAGGCTTCTTCCCATGCTTAAGAACTATCAGTTGCACAGCTAAGTGTAGTTAACTAGTAGTAGTTAACTTAAAGTACTTAACTGGAAGGCACTAAAGTAGCCTTCAAGTACAAACTATTTGTGAAACAATTGGAAGACACCAAAACCAAAAACCTTTGAGAATAGAGTACAGAAAAGGCAAAGGTTAGATTAAGGAGAGGCTAACAGAAAAAACGAATCTAATACCCTAAATTCAATGTTTAGCTGTGGTCCCCCACCTCAAAGAGATGAGAGGGGAATACAGTTTAGAGAAAGGTAACAAGAATAAGCAAATCCTTTTAATGTCATCCCGTAATGTAGCATTAGATGACAACTCTTCAGCCTGGAAAAAAGTCAATGAGGAGAAGGGTGGAACTCAGTATGATAGAAGGGGATAAATTCCTAGACAACATAGAAAAAGGGAAAAAAATTATAAAAATTACAAAATTAACTGTCATGTTCTCTTAAAAGAGGAGTTTGGGAATAAGCAAACATCTTGAGCAGAATTTTGGCTTAAACACACTGTTTATTCTTCACAACAGAGTTATTCTTCACAAAACCTACAAATAAACATGGATTTTTTTATTTTTTGTTTTTGACACAAAATGACACAATACTAAACGCCTAAGTTCAAAATGGCAGAAGACAAGTTCTGCTTGAGAAAAATCCACCAAGACAAGTGTATCTGATTTTAAAATTCTGAACTACCAACACTCGGAAGCTAGGAAAGTATTCTGGAGAAAGTTACACAACTGCCAAATGTTTTTAATCCTCCAGAGGACATGGCACTGGCCAGAGTGACAGAGCAGCAGACAAGTGGGATTCAGTCAGGTATACTGGGTTCACAGCTTCATCCTTGTGTGTGTCCAAAGGGCACTAACTGTGCCCATCCCAGGGCATGCAGCATCCCAAAGGTTTGTGGTCCCCATTCCCAGCAGCTCTGGGCTCAGCCAAGAACATGCAGCAATAAAGGCACCTGGTTCTGCTGTTAGCTGCTGACACAGCAGAAGAGACTCAGGCTCTCTCTCTCATCCAAGGCTCTGAGCAGCTCATGTCCCTCAACATCCTATAGCTCCAGCCCCACCCAGAGTGATCAAGCTCACCTATCTGTCAGTATTTCAGATAGTCTGCTCACAAGTTCCCTCATCCTTCCAACAGTTATTCCTCTACTTATCAGCCAAGTCTCCCTGAGTCAGAGCACTAACCACAAGATCTATAACAAAAATCTTTCTCAATACTGGGAATCCCAGTAGCCTTACTGAAGCTTCCAGTAGCACATCACCCCTCCAAAAGCCTGAAAGGGAAGGGCACAATCTATCTGCTGAGCTCTCCTGGGAACTTTGGATAAGCCATTTAACACCCAGCTTTACAGCCATTTCAGCCACAGAAGAAAACAGGATAGTCCCTTTGAGAGGATGAAGTGTCTTCCATGTGCCCAAATATTTCACACTTTCAGCTATACTTCCAGAACGAAAGTAGAGAAATTTAAACCACCCACTGCAGCTTTTCCTTAGGTTTCTGTTTCACTAGAAGAAGATAGTATTTTCTGGAGGTTTTATTAAACACTCAAGGAGAGGCTGATGCTCTAGGATCTTCAGTAAGGCACATGGGACCTTCCAGAGGTGGATCAGCTTGCTACCAGGAGCTGTGCTATGAAGGTCTGGGCAGGGGGGAACAGCACAGAAAACTTAATTTTGGAAGCTGGGATAGGCAGCAGAGGGAAGGGAGAGTTGGTTCCCTCCCTCCCTCTGTCAGTGACTTGCTGTGTCCTTGGGCAAGGCACTTCTCCTCCCCCTCCACCCTCACCCTACTGCAGACAGCAAGGTCTGCAGGGCAGGGATTGCTCCTCACCATGTAAAAAGCCCTGCACTTAATGGGCCTTCTTTGTCTCAGGCCTGCAGGCAGCAGAGTAATAAAAGCAATTACATATTGAGTCCTAATCCTGGGTGAACCAGTGACTCAGGTTAGTCATTTTCCCTCCTTGCCTCAGTTTCCCCCTCTGGAGCAGTGTGGATGTTATTAGTGCCCAGCACCCCTGTTAGATGGGAGAGTTTGTATTTAATTGGACTCAAAGCTAAATAGTTGATGGGGGAAGAGAGCAATCCAGACTGGTTCTTCTTCTCCAAAAGGAGATTGCAGCTTTGGCAACACAGATGACAGTTATGTCTCATCTCCTGCAGGCTACTCACTCAACCAAGACCTATTTAACGGACTTTTGGTACATGTCTTCCCTTGAGGCTAATTCCATACGGAAAGAGCCAGAATTCTGACATACTGTACCAGGAAGAGTCTTTTACCTGCTCAATAATTTTGCATTTCATCAAAAAACAGCCCTCCTGCCCCAGAATATCCTAGTGAGACCTGAAGACTTCTCAAAAATGTAGAAGTATCAAAACTTCTGTATGAAACTCAATTGTTTTATCCCTCATGGAGATTATAATCAGACACACTCCCTAACCAGCAAATTATGAGAAGACAGCTGTGATGAAAACAGTCTCCTACACCAGCTCAGACATACAGACAGTAGAACAATAGTGTTTCAGCTTTCACTTAAAAACTATTTCTCTAATCCCAGGCCACTTAAAGCTAATGGGGAAAGATGGCCAAACAAGCGCTCAGTGTTAACAAGACAGCACAGCCTGGAAATGCTGAAGGTACTGCCTGGGATCCAAATAAACAAAAATAATAAAATAAGTGCCCCATTAAAATATAAGATATCCTTAAGATATTCCAAGATCCTTTTCATTCCTTTCAGTCCAGGGACCATCTGTCTAAATGTTATCAGCGGAGCAGCCATTCCACTGCATTTATACGCTCACATGCCACAGCCGAATGCCGTGTCCCCATTTGCTCTTTAAATAACTATTAATCTCCTTGCACTTATCCTCATGCTGACACAAGCAGCTGCTGGACTCCCTTTCTGCAGCTTCGAGTCCCGCCAGCCTTTCAGCTTCCCCGGCCCCTGCGTCCCCTCCCCAGGCAGGTGCTCCAGCCCGGTGACAAAGCCACCAAGTCTGCACACACGAGCACTAAGCCCGGTCTCGCAGCTATGCCCCAAGGCAGGCGCGGAGTTGTTTGCGCTCAAGGGGTCAACACCTGAACTGCTTGCAAGGTTTTGGAGGAATCTGATAAGGCTTCAGGAGGCACACGCCTTCTGACAACAGGACAATTAGAGGGGCAGCAGGCCCGGGGAAGGCACACGCAGGAATTCAGCAGCGCTGGGGATGGGGAGAACAAAGAGAGGCTGCAGACTGTCTGCAAGTTATTGCCCCTCAGGAGAGAGCTGCAGGGCGTGTGTTTGCACACACACCGCTTCCTTTCACCGTCCAGAGAGAGGAACTCAACAGCATTTAATCCAGAAATTAAAAATTGGCAGGTTGGGAGCCCAGAATTTAACACATGCTGGTATTTTGCTGTGGGGTCGTTTTAAATGACTGAAATGTAGCCCGACCACCGACTCCTGATGCAAAGAGAAGGCTATTTGGTGGAAAGAATTGAATTGCATATAAAGCCGAAAGAACAGACTAATTTTCAGTGCCTTTGTTTGCTATTTTGTTCTCTCCACCAAGTTTCTGAAACTATTAATATCACTGAACCATTACAAGAACCTTCAGGCAAGTCTAACTGAAAATAACTAGAGAGCTACAATTAGATCTTAGACTATGTATTTCTGAACATCATCTCAATAATGCATCTTGAACCATCAGTTTCGCTTCCTATATCCCAATCAGCTTCACTTTCAGGTTCTCATGCTTGTGGATTAGAAGAAACATGGTTCTGCTGGCGGGGTTGCTGAATTAAAGCCCGAGTGCAAAGTGAAGGTGGTTTTAGCACGGTTCTGCTGCCGGAGGGTGGATGTGCCCCGGGAACAGGGGACAAGGCAGCGCAGAGCCTGCAGCCGGTGGCTCCGGGGCGCTTGCCACCAGAGGGCAACGCAAAGGCTGCGGCACGGCAGAGCCGCAGGGGAAGATGCCCAGCCCACCCAAACTGGGGCCCTTCTCACCCTGCCTTGCAGCAAGAACCCACCCCTGGCTCTCCGGCTGAAAGCCCATTGTATTAATTAATAAGGTTATGAGAAAAATCTGCAAGAAGACCATCCGTTGGAAAGGAAGTAAATAATGCAAGTCATGAAAAGTTCTGAAGGGGACTTCCACACCAAAAACCCCCTAAAATACACAGCTCCAGCTATTAGCTACCCAGCTAGTAGCATTTCTGAGTTTTGAGAGTTTCTCCACATACAAAAATAGACAAAAAGTTACAATCTTCAGGTGTAGAACACTTATATGCCTCCACCCCTACCAAAACCCTTCTCCCTAATACCAAAAGAACAAGCACTACCATACACACCTATGGACTGCATTTTAATTTTTACCACTAGATCTATGCAGCTCAAGAGTGGCGTCCAACAACTCAAAAGCCTTGCAAAAGACCTGGTGCTTATTCTGCAAAGATATGAGATGATGAAACTAATAAACTACCATAGTTATTGGCAACAATATTTGCACAGCATTTTGGAAATTCTGTGCTTTGTCCTTAACTGCACCACAGTGATGCACTAGGGCTAACTCTTGTACGACTAATGAACAACTTACAGCAATATTTCAGTGCTGGCCCAGGGAAATACTCAGATTCGTGCTGGAGAACATTGATCCTAAAAGCAGCAGGATAAATGTTTCCTATCCAAATCAGATGACAGACACCTCAAATATATCCAGAAATGTTTAAATCCACCTAAGTTTTCAAACCTTCCTAGCAAAGGATTTTTGTAGGTGGAAATAAATCCCTTAAGCTCAACAGAAGGGCTTCTATCACAATTATTAACCAAGATATTGCTGACTGCCAGTTGCTCAGATGGCAGCTGATACAATACCCCATGTCAGCGCTCTGCTTGTGCCAGGACAGAACCATGCCAAGAAATAAAAGGCTCCACCCATGGCCTTCAGCTAAGATCAGAGCTGAAGCAGAGATAGCTCAGCTCACTCATCACAATGAAAGCTATGATTTGGTTTGCCTCTCTAGTCTGTTTTCTCATATAAAAAACCTCAAACAAAAACAACCAACCAAAAAAAAAAATAAAAAAAAAAAAGGGAGAGAAATACTGAAAAATTTGTTTATGAGGAACAAACTCAGTTTGTTCCTAAACTGCTCTGGTCCCCTCCAAACGATGAGGGGAAGATGTGCACATCTCAATTATACACCAGCTCAGCCGCACTCCCTCCAGCTCCAGTTCTAAAATGGAAACAAATCCTGTGGGTCTATTTTGCAGAGGCTTTTCCACAGAGCTACTGGTACAGCTGAATACACTAAGCACTTGGAAACCCTCAGATAAAATGATAATGCACACCATATACTCAATGTGAAAAGCAAGGGAACAAATAACTTCAGTTGAACCAAAGATACCAACAGTTACCAAGACTGATTTGTTCTAGTATAGTGTCTGGAAACCTATCTGATTTGAGTAATCCTACTGTTGTGTCATTGCATTTTCCAGGAAGACAGGAGACTATTTCCCATCCCAGTGGTATAACAGGTTCCCAGTGCAATGGAGGGAATTGGATTTAAAGAAGCCCTGGAGTCAATCACTCCCATCCTGGAATTAGATCTGCTGCGGCACAACCAAACAGCCTCTCCTCAGCTCAATCCCACCTGTAAGCAGGGAGCACCAATATTTCTGCACATTTTCTCCTATTGAGAAGGGAATCTATTTGAGATCTACAGGGCTGTGCAATATGTAAAACCACCATGGCTTTAAGAAACTAAATTCAAGACTAATAAAGAAAAAAAATATTCTTTCAAGAAGAACAAAAACCAAAACCCCATGACTGACACACACAATCCTCCTGCACAGGTGTTTCATGTTAAGTAGTTAGATAACTCCAGGAGTTCCCTGGATAGCTTCCAACATCACCTAAATACATAAGGAAAACCTAAGGAAGACACTCCATTTCAATCACCTGGGGAGGAGAAAAAACCAAACCAAACCCAACCCTTCACAACTATTCTCCTCAAAAAACTCACCATTAAATGACCAACTCAAATCATACCACTGTGTTTCAAGCTTAAAAACATGACTACTCTGCCCACTTTACTAGAGCATCCCTTCTGTTCCCAGCCATCCCAGACATTTGGTGAACAACACACCACAGAAGTTGAACAGAAGTCAGTGCACATCAGTAATTTGCAAACACACACACAGAATCACACTTGAAAAACAATCTGGCTTGTGTACTGGAGGAGGCAGAAGAGCCTGTGCCATTTTCACTGGGATGAGTTCTTCCAGCAGGCACACAGTGCCACATCTACACCCTTTAGGTTCACAGAAGCAGCAGAGTTTTAAGAGCCATACCCTGTAAGGCTGCAGGTCACATTTCACTGAGCCACAATACTGTTGAACACAGCAAAACCTCATGTTCAAGTTAAAGTCCACATATGCAAGCATTTGTGGGCTCAGAGAATCAGACAAATTAATGAAAAACAATGTGAAGGTGAGCTTCTGTCCACCCACAAGGGCTGTAAGCTTTGGAGTTGTCTTGTCCCCCAGCTGTATTAGTTTTCTGTTTTAGCTAAACTTTGAGTTTTGCCCCTCGATTCTTTAATTTAAATCAGCAAGAAGTGTTTTTCAGCCAGGAGCAGGGTGTCTTTTAAAACAAGCACAGCCCAAAGCAGGAATGCCTGTAATTCCTGACTCCTACCACCTGCCACAGGTTCACATAAAAGACCTTGTCCAATTTGAGGATTGTCAGAATGACAGTGCATCCCACTTCACAGAAATATTAAGGAGGCTGGACACACTACACTGTATAAGTACTTCTAAATATTTTCCAGTGCATACAAAAATAATATCCTTGACTTCCCCAGAGCAGCATTTTAGGCTCTTAAAAAAAAAATTTCTAAATTGGGCTTTTGAAAAAAGTTATACTTGCGTATTGAGCAATGGGTTTCTGAAGTCAGACCATTTTAGAGTTTTTAGACTATAAAGCTTTCATTTAAAAAAAAATCCCTTTCATAAACATAAACCACTTTCATTAGAGTATCTCAGCGATGTTCAGTTATTTTGAAAATTCAGACAGTTTAAAACAGGAAAGTCCAAGATCCACCCCCACTGCACACAGTCATTTCTTGATCCTGAGCTTGTGCTCAGCTATTTATTTAACATATAATCTGAAAACATATAAACAAAAAAGAGAGGAAGGCAGTAAAAAAAAAGGAAATCAAACAACAATCTCTATGAAATCACTATACATTAGAACTCCATGATCTTAAAAGAAATTGATTCATAACCCAAACACTCAGCTTCCTAAAACTGAAAGAGAGGCCAAGAGTTTCCTACGGTCTCCTATTACCAGCTGGACAACAGAATGTCAACAAAGATCTGAAGAGCCATAAAGTACAGACAAATCAGAAAAACACCACCTCACATTCCCAGGAGATGTAAACATAACTGAATACAAAGACCTGCATCAGAAAAACCAGGAAAAGACTGCAAGATTTCAGCAAGGCTTTTTTTTTGCCTGATTTCAGTGGCTGAGAGTAACTGTAAGATCCTAGGTTGGTCAGCTGCCCAGAAATCCTATGTGCTAAGTTTGTGCAACAATACTGAAAAGTTGGATAAAAAAATAAAAATAGACCTTTAAAAATGAAGAAGAACCAATTAAAATACAAATGGGGAGGTGGGGAGGAGCAGCAGGGGCTGGAAAGGAAAACTCCAGTAGTTCATTAAAGCTGCCTTGTTCCTTAAACTCTTTACTGGACAGTAACCATTGATGTTATCAGCCATTTCAGACATGCAGCATTTTATTGTGTTGAGAGGGCAGCTTAGCTGGACAGGATATCTGTGTGTCATCCACAGTGAAAGGCTGCAGGCACAGTAACCACCAAAGTATGGCCAAAGGGCACAAGGACAGTGAATAACCAGGGTCAGAACAGAACCAGGAACTGAAGTTAGCTCCCAAATTCATCATTACGCTCAATAAAATCTGAATGCATCATCTTTTAGACATGAAAGTAAAATACTCCAGCTAGGAAGCATTTTAGTCAGAACAAGAAATTCAGATCATCTGCAAGTTAAATAAGTCAAGCAGTTAAACACACAGCAAAAAAAAAAGAAAAAGGAAAAAAAAAAAAAGCCACACACATAAACCCCCCACACCCACTCTTTGAAGCATGGTGCAACTATGGAATATAAGAATTCATAAGAAGAGTTATAGGAGGGCAAAGGGCAGATTAAAACAAGTTAGAGCAAGCAGAGGAAAAGGGTTACATAGCAGCATCACAGTGCTTATAGATTAAAAGGGATATCTACTGGATTCTCTAATGTTTGTTTCTAATTTTTCTAAATTTAGCCCTTTTTTCTGTCCAAATCAAGCAAGAAGACTCCTGGATGGTGTTCCCAAAAGCCTGGACACCAAACAGCACACTGAAAAGCTTTCAAGACTGAGGGTTATGGGGCGGGGGGGGGGGGGGGGGTGGGTTAAGGGGACTGGATGCCAAATTCCGATTAGATCCCAACTGCAGAGAACAAAAGGAGGCAGTGCTTTGCCTTCCAACACGACTTTTTTGTATGAAAGCAGCTCCTGGCCTGCACCAAGCTGGCACTGCCTAAGCCCAAGGATCTGCTGGGGTTCAGTACAGCAGGATACACACAGGCAGGGGACCCCCCTACCTCCCTTGCCTCTGTAGTTCATGTCAGACACAGCTCCACATCACTACTGCAGCCTTCTCAGAGGCAAGCAGGAACTTTATATGGCGTTTTCCAAAGATGCCAGGCTGTGCATACATAAAACCCAAAAGCTGGTCTTTGAGAGAGGGGGCTGTGAGTGTATACAGACACAATATGCATGCAAAGACACTGCTCCTTCCACAGTGATTTCACTCTATCAGCTTTACAAACATCAGAAATCTTGTGCCCAACTATTTAAATCACTTTGCCACATATTCTGCACATGCAGGATTTCCAATGGGCTCCCTGGCATGGGGCCTCCAATGTCTAACAGTAAAACTAAACCCAGTTTTCAGTACTTCCCTCCCTGTCCAATAATACTGACTTCAGCAAACACCAGGACACATGGTGCCACGATCACTTATGCAAGGCACAGCTTCAGAGATTTACATTTGAGGTATTCAGCTGCACAGACCTTTCCCTGTCCAGACAGAAAGGTGTTCTTCCAGATTTTTGAGTAACAATATACCCAGTAATTTCCATCTGATACCACATTAAACTCCCTACCCCTCCAACTTGAACACTTACTATTCCTTTCAGACACAAAACACAGCAGACTGACCAAAGCTCATCTCAACTATTTTCCCACCTTAGCATCAAGCAGTAGTTTCCTGTTTCCAAAGTATTGGTGACACCTAGCCAGTGCATGTTCTGGTTTCCTTTTAAAGAACTTCTTGCACACTTTACTGCTGCTGAAAGAAGGTGGAGGGAAATTTACTCATCTATTCAGTTCTAGTTGGTTACCACCAGCACCCCTAAGGGAGCCAATTCTTTGACTATGGATGAAATGCAGAGTAAAACTGCAGCAGTGAGAAATTACAGCAGAGGATTGCAGAGGCTACTGAGAATCTCAGAGACACAACTTAAATCTGCAGAATACAAGTTTTACAGAGCACTCAGTCGGGACTTTATTATTTTTCTGAGCCATTACTCCCCAAAAAAAGACTTCTGTGATTCCCAAAGACACCATGACATTACCTAAAAAAGCCAAAACAAACAAGCAAAATGATTAAATATACTTTTTAGTCATTTCTCATACAGCAGAGAGATCCAGTTGCTGACTCAACACTTATGTTGGCATCCACCTATTCCTATTGTTCTGCTCCCCTTGGCTGCCGAGGCGCCGCGCTCCAGCCCTGTGCATCATCCCCTGACACAGCTGGACCACGGCTCTGCAGCACAGAGATTTCTGCCTCAGCAGCACAGCCAAAAAACCCAGCACCTCCTCCCCTCTCCCCAAAGCTGGCAAGATTCTCTGTATTTACTTCCTAGATGTGGATTAAAACTGAAAGATTCATATCTGCTGAGACACAATCCATCCCTTTCATTCCCAGACACTACCCCACCATAAAATATTTCCCCTTCCCTCCCTAAACTGGGCGTTTCCTCCCACTTTCTTGCCCTCGGTAAAAACATTCATCTTCTTGCCATCTTGAGGAAGTTGGACTCGTCTCAAATTTCACCCGGTCCCCTTGTATACCACTTCCCAAAGTCCTTGGGGGGAAGTTTAATCCGGATCCAAACTCTGGAATCGATCCCAAGAGGCTGCTGGGCTCCAATCAATGCATTAATTTTCAAGCATGCTCAGCCTTGCCACTTGGGTCCACTTCCAAAGTGAGCGGACAACTGAGCACAAGCTCAGAAATACATCACACCTCAAGCCATCCACTCAAGATACTAACACACACATCCTGGTTAAAACACAGCTCCTTCAGTTGTTCCACTAAGACCCCAGGTGAAACAGCAGTGGCAGGGGATTTGCAAAAAATACAAGATATCATTGAGTGTTCTTGGATCAAGTGCCAATTGACTCAATCCTAGTACAAATTAAAAAAAAAAACAAAACACAAATCAAATAGGCACAAAAAAAACCACCAAAAAACCCAACAAACCAACCCCCCCCCCAAACAAAAAAGCCAACCACCAAAAAGCTCCCCCCCAACATCTCCCATGAGTTTGTTGCTTGCTTGTGCATGGAGCTGATAACAATGGTCAGTAATTTCAAATAAAATCACCAAATTTAGATTCAAGTTCCCAAAGACTATCCAAGTTTACCTTGCCAATGCCAAGGACCTAAATCTTTCCTGTGTCTTATCTGAGACTTCCTGAACAGTTGTTTCATACTAGTTTGCTCGTTATATTAGTAGACTACAGAACTAAAATCCCAATCACCTTAAATGTCATCCTGCTCTTTAGTCCTTGCTCAAGCAGCTAAGCTAACCCTGGACAGCCTCTCATAGGCTCTCCTTTAGAAGAGAGCTGAGATTCTCACCCAAGAGACAATGTGTTTATAAGAAACAGTGCAGAGAAAGATAGGGGAGAACCTTTCTTGTCAGAAGCTCACAGCTAAACCATCACTTGCAAAGCTTTGTATCTTCTGGGCTGCTATATGAAAAGCTTTGTGCCATGGTCTGCTCCTACTGAAAAGCACCTCTTTGATCCATCTGACAATTACAACCTCTTCTCCCAGCACAGCAAAGTTCTGATAGGAAGCTCTGGGACACTAAAGACTGAAAGATTTCTCAGAAATCATTGAGTACTGTAACTGAAGAAGCTGAAACAAAATAGGGAGATTTTTAAGAACAGCAAGTTTATTCACTGGAGAGACCCACCCACATGCCTGACCATGGCTGAGCTCATGTGTCACTCTAAAGATCACGGCCTTGCAGAGTTGACAAGGGACTGCAAGGATCATAGCACCGAGACAGCAGAGAATCCAGAAAACACATGCAAGGGGAAAAAAAGCTGAACTTTAACACCTTTGAAGAGAAATTATTTTCCTCCTAATTCTACTTGATACCAAAAGTGACTTAAAACTAATCCAGGCCAAGTGGCACAAAGAGCTTTGAGCTCATTTCTCTGCTGTAGAGGATGGAGTGAGTGCTGCTGTTAGAGTACAAGAAGCTCCTCTCCTTTCTGATGATTTATGCAACCTTGCTTTAAAAGAGTTGCATTCATTTTATTGCCTACTCTGCACATTCTCAAGAGGCGTTGGAGGCAGTGCCAGAAAAATAACAGGGTTTAACAATGTCTAGCACAAATCCATCGGTGCAAGAGCTCCTTTCTGAAGCGTTTCCAGATTTTTTTTTTCAGTGGGAACATTTTGTAAATAAAATTTAAAATTTGCCTTGAGCCAGGCAACACCCGCTTTTATTCAGCCTTTCACGATAATGAAATAAGTAGTTTCTCCACTAGTTATAACTAATGCCTTCCAGAGGAAAGAGTGCAAAGCAAATGGTTTACACTCTCTCACATCCCACATCCACAGCTTTCCTGTGGCAGATGCCATGTCTTCTAGAACTAGTGAAGCTTCTGTCTCACAGTAAACAGAGCTGCAACTGGAAATAAATCCTTCCACACGGCACATCTTGACAAATGCAGACCAAAAGGTTGCCACTGGATAGGCTGAAACACACGGTAGAAAAAGTTCCTTTCTGGTGTTTCTCTATGCCCAGGGAGAAAAAAAGAAAGCAATTTCACTCAACTTAAAACAACTAGTTCACTACTTAAAATAAACCAGGTAAAAAGAAAGAAAAATAATTCCTGAGGGAGCTAGGAAATAGCATAACTGGGCTCATGCTCTGAAGAAATCAGGTGTTGGTGACACTGTTGAAGATTCAAACCATCAGGCCAATAAAAATAACTGGTCAAAACAGCAGTTCCAGTCCCCAAGAAAAAAACATTTTCAGACTATGGATGCATATATATATACATATATATAAAATTTCATCCGGTCTCAACCAAGGTCAACTTACAGCAACCAAAAGGCATCATCAGATGCAACCACTTCAAGATGTAAAACATCCTGACCACACTGCAATGGCTGCACTTTTTCATCTCTCACACTGAAAAACTGTATTTTCATACTAGAAAATATTTAGTTTTTTTTTTTTTTTTTGCCAAATGAAACAAGAAACTGAGAAGACTATCTGTCCCTGATTTCATACTGCTTACTAGCCCTCCTTCTGACCATGGAAAATTGTAAAACGGAGCTGCAATTTCCAGTCTGATGTCAAGTGTTATTACACGACTGCACAAACCCCAGAGTGTGTACACAACTGAGCAGTACCAACACTTCACACACAGCCAGACTGTCCTGATTTCTGCACAAGCACAGCAGATGGTCCAATGTCATCAGGCTTCATTTTTGTGTGATAAAGGACACATTTCATTCTTTCCACCCACATGCAGGTTACAATCATTTGTTTCTGGGTTACACCCATAGCCTTAGACTGCTAAGGTACTGTCCCTCCACCTAAACAAGGAGAGGATTTCTCTAGGCAGAATTCCCAATTCACTGCTCAATACAGGGGTCACAAAAAACATTTTGGTACCCTATGACAGAACAAAAGGCCACCCATGGCATGACAAACCTGCTGCAGTGAGGGGTTGGATGTTTACTGGAAGCATACTCAACTCTTGCCCTTCCCTGTGTTTCTCCTGCAGCACAATCCCCTTGCTTCAGCTGGGAGGGAGATGGGCTCATGGCAAGAGGCAGGTCTCAGCTTCCCACTACCCATCTCTCTGGTCTATTTAACCCTCTTCAATGGCAAACCCAAACAGAGCAGTAGCATCCACTGAGCCTCTTCAAACAGAAGATCAACACATTGCCAACCTCAGGTTTTTCTACCTCTGATTAAACCCTTGCAACTGGAATGCATTTTGAAAACCTCTCGGAAAAAAAATAACCTGGTTATATAGGGCCTCTACAGTCTTGCAGAAGACCTTTGCAGCCCAAGGATAAGACACATGCCTCTCAAGCCTGCACAGATGTCATCACATGACAAAAACTTTAATCCCATAACTGCAATTACAGCATAATCGAAGGATGAATGCGCAAGAAGCATAGCTGGAATTGCAGGGATACATCAAGGAACACAACCTCCTGTGCATCTCCCTATTTCTTTCTTGCTCCTAATCACAGACTGTACCCAAACACCTGGGGTGTTGATACAATTTAAATAAAGAGGCCACTGGAAGGCATAGAACTCACATCTGAATCCTGCACAGCTCAGGGAGAGGTTTCCTTCCCCGGGGATTGGGAACTGTTTGCCTGCTCAGAGCCAGCAGAACTCCAAGATAGCATCACAAATAGGAAAGCAGGAGAGAGGGTCAGGTTTAGCCAAAGCCTCCTTCCTTGACAAAAAATTAGGCTTTATATAGCGTATATCCAAGTGTTTTCAACTTGGGGTAGGAGAAGATGTGGGGTTCAGAGGTTTCATTTCTACTGCACAGAAAATCCTTTCTTCCTGGTAGCTCAATGGGCTGCTCTCCCGGGCAGGGACCAGGCAGCATCCCTCAGAGATTGCTTCCTTTACCCCAGCTTTGGCTGAGGGCCACAGAGAAGGGGCAGGAAGAGGGAAAGAGCCTTTGTCAAATGCAGTCATGATGACTATGCCATGTGGCACAATCAGCCAAGGAAAGCCATGGCTTTGTCCTCTGGTAGCTCTTAGCCAAATCCAGGCGGACAGCAAAGATGATAAGCCCCGGACACATTTTTATTGCACACCAATGAAGCTGATGCCTAAAACATCAGTTACATCTCAACCCCCAGATTCTTTAACCTTAGACTAAGGTTTGTTGAACCAATATCCCAGATAGGCACAAGAAATATTCACTAAGGAGGTCCAGTTCCCTCAGAACATCCTTCCAGGCCACTCCAGAGCCCCACATGCCTGCTCCCACAAAGAAAGGGCTCACACCCAGGGTACTACAGCTCAAACACACACATCTGAATTATTATTTAAAAGCTAAGAGGAAAAAGAAAAACAAAACAAAAAATGCACCTTTCTGAGGAGGCTATCCTAACCCTCAAAGATATTTGCAGCCATACGTATATAGCTTTTCTTAATTTTCAGCATGAAGGAATGCTGCCAAAAACCCATAAAGCAGTGCACAAGTTTTTAGTATAGAACTAGTTTCCCCCCCACCCCTCCCAAAATGACGATAAAAATCTTAACGGAAAGAGATTCTTTAATTTGTCTCCCACAAAGAGCAGGAAGATCTTTGGGAAAGACGACCGATATAATCAAAAGTCATGGCACATATTTCTTATCAGTGTTTGAACAAGATGTGTTTATTCTTTTGGCAATGATTTAATTTGATTTTAGCAAGCACTCCAAACTCTGCATCATCACTCAGCCAAACTGCAAAGAAACCAGAGTCCCTAAAGGGAGTCTCCATTGCTCTCATCTCCCCAGACAAGGGTGCAGGAAACTTGAACAAGACCAGACAAACTTGCAGGTACTCTCCTTCACACCCAATTTTGTGCATGCTTCCTCACAAAAGTTTGTACTCAACACAAAATTCCACATGTGGAGGTGAGGCAGGAAGACACAATGACATTCAAAGGGCTCCTGTTCATCAGCACCTCATCATCCTATTAATAACCAACCAAAGTCTTTCTCCTTTTCACATCTCCTACTCACAAACACACAAGAACAGATCTCCAGGGTCATCAAGTCCAGTGCTCCACCAACAAAGAGCTTAATTGTTCTTACAGCTGACCCAGATCAAATGCTGGGATAGATTAAGCTGAAAAAGTGGTTGAAACAGGTTCCACCTCCAGCCTCTCAGGACTGTGATTCACTTGTACACCCTTCTCCCATCTCTCAGCTTTTCCCAAGCAGATTTGACCCATTTGGGAGGAAGCCATCTGACCGTGGCACTGGGCACCACACTCGCAGGCACGGGCGGCCCAGGGCCGTGGGCGATGGTGCGAGCTCGCCGCCCTGACCACACAGCCTGCACTGGGGCTTGTGCAATGGCCCGTTCCCAGGCTGGGAATGCATTCCCAGGGCAGAATGCACCGCACAGCCAGCGTGTGAGAATGGCAGAGCTTGGCATCTGCCAGCACACAGCCAACATCCTATGGTGGCAGGGCAAAGCACCCCAGGAAATAGGCTTGGGATGAGAAAGGACTCCCTACTCTTCATTTTAAAACTTGATTTTAATACAGGGGAAATTACTTCCCCCCCCGCCCCTTAAATAAGGTCAATTTCTAAACCCAGAAGCTAGTCCGTACTAAGTTTTTCATGAGTAGGTAGGTATGCCTGCCTTCTGACCAACAGCAATGGCTCTAAAATCTGATCTGCAATTACCAGCGACAACAAAGTGCTGCTTCTATTTGCACATTGAGAGCTTTTTATTTTTTCTTCTTTTCTGAGGAAATCATGCCAAAGTCTACTTCTTGTCTGGAAGCTTAAGATGGGCGAGGTTCACCATCACCAATATATTTTAATTGAGCATTAACAAGTCTCCCTCTCTTTTGAGACGAGTCATTAGCGAGGCTGCTCTTCCTCAGAAACGAAGCCAAGTCAATGCTAATCGGGTTTTCCTTCCCCAGAGTACAATGCTTTGCTGGATGCACCGAGTCAGTGCACCTCGTTCAAACCCAAGGAGGTGAGCGTGGGGGGGCAAAAAAAAATAAATCAGAGCTAAAGCCTTTTAAAAACCTCCCCTGACAGCAACAGTGACGAGTGGCATTTAAGCGGAGCGAGAACGCTCCTGAGCGCATCGCTTCTGACAGATGAGCCCAGCCAGTCAACCATAGGGACTCCACAGCCCCACCGCTGCTATTCAGCGAAAGTTGATCAGATAGCAGCAGACAAATAACACCAAGCAAACACTCCAAGAAGTGCTCTCTCCACATTTAAGAGTTTATAATTAACCTAGGGGAAAAGAAACCAAAGTCACCCATTTGGGTCTCCTGCATGGAGGAACCACGCACACAGGGGTTTGGGCTCTGGGGAGAGCACGCTGGTTTCAGTATACCTCTGGCTCTCTCCGAGTCATAGACCCGCCATCCCAGGCGTGCAAGCCTCGAGTTAACTTCAACAGACTTTTTCCTCACCACCTGTCTCATCTCCTAGCTATGCTCTCAGCCTTTCAATTTCTATTTTATTTTCTCTTCCAAGTGGCTGAGCTTCTGTCTGCACTGGGGCTCGTACCCTGTGCCCTCCACTTGAAGCCTTTTCTTCAGGAATACACACGCACACAACACACACAGAGCTTTGGCTGCTTTGCCACTCTGGCAAGTGTCAACACAGCTGCTGTCTCCGCTGGAATGTAAACCAATATTGTCGTTAGATCTCCCTCAACCCCTCGTAACTTCCTCCAAGATTTGCACAGCGTGTGGCAATCCTCTCCACTGCCACCTTACAAATCATCGACCCAGCTGGTTTAAAACCAATTAAATAAATAATTTTAAAAAATGAAATCAAAGCTGCACCTGAAGTTTGTATCCCACTCACGCCCGTGGAGTGCAAATGGCTGTAGAAAGCAAAATGCATCCATTGTACACACATTTATCTTCACATAATATGCTTATACAAACACCCTGTGTAAAATACCTTGCTGCTGCAAGTTAGGAGGCAAGGTATTAACAGCACCAAGTAAAAGAGGTATTGGTGTGGACACTAACACAGCATTTTCAGCGGAGAACCTTTGTTTGCATTTTATTTTAGTTTAAAAAGTAAACTAAGAAGGGATTTATAACACATTTCTAGATATTTCCTAGATACCATCCACTTTAAACCACAAGCAGCAATTTTGGCAATAAAAGACTCATAAAAGAGTTATAATGCAGACAACACAGCTAGGATTCAGACTGCTACAGGAATGCAATCTGTGTGCATTGCCCACCATAAACAACTGCCTTGCTTTGCTTCTCCAATGAAAAAAAATTATGTTGGCTGATCAGGGTTCCCAAGACAAATTCACTGTCCCAAACAAAGATTTGAAGTTCACTCTCATTCAGATATTTAGTCCAACAAACTTCTTCCTATCGAAAAATGCAAAAGCCTCACAAAAACAAGTGTATATTCCGCACCTAACTTCAGGGGTGAAGAAATCGCAAGTATTCACTAAAAATAAAAATACATTAGCGATATCACAGCTCAAACCCAGAGTCCTTACCTCGCTATACTGGGACTGGGCATTGTTTTCCAGGTACAACATGTTAGCAGTCAAATTGATCAACGCTGCTGTTCTCTCTTCTGGCTCCAGGATTTTGACAAACACCTCCCACCCCCTAGAAGACCCTAAAAATATGTGATGCTACTGTGGAGATAACAGGACTCGGAGTGTGCCTCTCTGCATAATTGAAGTTTCCCTTATATACCTAACTATAGGCAAGGAGGAGGAGGTGGGGCTCTCCTGCCTTACCTGTCCAATCTGTCAAAGTGCCACCTGGAGTCCTCCACTCCAATGGAGAGAGGCCTCTCCCAGCTCATTAAGTAGTTAGAATTCCTTATCACCAATCTCTAAAAAGCAAAGGGAAGGGAAGGGGGGGGAAATGGCCAAAAAAGAGAAAAAAAAAAAAAAAAAAAAAGACAGGCAGAGAAAAGAAAGGAAACAATAACTTTCCCCTGTCACTTTTCTACAAGTTTGGGAACTCAAAAGAGCCATGGAATTGTTCTAAAGGAGCAGCTCCAAGAAATTTCTCCTATTTATTTTCTACAAAGATTCCAGGGCTGGTTTTTTTCTATGTACAGGCTTTGCTGCTACCAAGAACCAAAACGTTCAGGAAGGGATTCAGATGAAATGCCCGACACCAGTGATGCAATAATGCAGCCAAGTATTTGTCTGCTGCTGTGTGCAGATTTGGGACAAAACCCCCAAGGAGCTTTTTGAGAACCAGTGACTGGTTCCACGCACCATAATCCAGCTACATTCTCTGGCACCGTATTCTGTGTGCTCCTATCCACACTCACAGTCAACAGGTCCTGTGTTTGCAGGGCATCACTCCAGCTACATTTCCCCCCCTCCCTTGCAGCTGCTTCAAACCTGCATCACGACTGAAAAAACAAGTTAAAGACTGCAGCTCGCCCAAATGGACTCACGGTGTTGAATTAGTATACGGGAGAAGTTTTTGGGTGCCGCTCAGTAAAAACCGCCTGGACAGGACGCCCACGGCAAACTTTTCAAAAGATAGGAAGAGCACTTAGCCGAGATCTGCAGGACAGATCCCCGCCGTGATTTTACTCCAGACAAGCAGACAAAGCCCCTGCGCTGTGTCCCGCGGGGAGCCGCCGGAGCGCGCCGGGTGCGAGGTCGGAGCTGTGCAGGCGGCAGCCGAGCCCCGTGAGGATCGGCCAGCAGCGGGATGCACGGCAGAACAAAAGGCAGCTGCACCGAGCCAGGAGAAACAGAACACCTTTCCAAAGGGCTGGGGAGGGGGGAGAGAGGAAACCAAACATCCAGATCAGAGCGCGGCCCAGCCTAATGACAGCGCTCCGAACTTTGAGTTCGTCAAGCAGGGCTCTGCCGAAACGCAGAGCACGGACTGCCAGGGAACACCGAGCCTCCCGCTGCGGGGGCCGAGCGAGCGACCGCAGGGGCTTTGCAGGGAGGGACAAGGGTCCTGGCACGGCTGCCACCCCCACACGGCCCCAGCGCCATCCCCGCTTCTGCCCCGCAGCTACTGCTGCTGCCACGCCTCGCCCCGGGCATCATTTAACCCCGGCTTCTCGGGGCACGCACGGAGGGAGCCGGGCCCACGGGGGCCAGCGGGCCGTGCTGCTCAGGGGGCTGGCGGCTCCTGGGCTGCCTTCCTGGCACACTCCGAAAATTAAAGGACACTGCAAGCTCCCCAGCCTATTCCAGGCTGGAGCAGACAGCACATTCCTAAGGCTGCCACTAATAAAACGGGGCCAACCCATCTTCAGGCAGGAAGCGAAACAAGAAACACAGAGCAGAGGATTACGGTGTCCCCCTTGCCCCGCAGCAGCCCCTTGCCGCAAGGAGGGGTCTGATGTAGCTCTCACGCCGCAAGCAGAGCTCACCGGAGCTGCTGGGTGCGAGCAAAAAGCTGGAAGAATTTCCAGCGCAAGGAGGCACTTCCGAGAACAGGCTGCAGAGAGGAGCACTGAGCCCTCCCGACCTACCAACAGCAGCAATATCCCAGCTCAGGTCGGGGCCACACACACACACACACCTTCAGTGCTCTTGAGCTGCCAGCAAGAGCTGCCGAGCACACAGCCAGTTTCTCACATCACAGAATCAGCTCAACAGACCTCTGCCACAGCCCCCTGCCCTCCTCTCCCTTTTCCCCAGCACCACCTTAGACCAGGGGCTGTGCCCGATGTGCTTATCTGATCTCACCCGATATGGGCACAAGCCAAAAAGCCACACCAGTGCTAATCTGGAGATCCAGGTAAAGTTTGCAGGGAGCGGCCACAGCACCGTTAGCTGAGCAGGGCACTTCTCTGTACCACTGCAAAGCTTACACAGAGCTGGACATGAAGCAAGAATTCATGTCACACATGATTTTCTGCTGTTAAACAGTGAGGAAAAGTTATGCTGTGCTCAGATGACCACTTTGATCCCTAAATACTGTCAAGTTTTTGATACTGGCCCATGAGTTCAAAAACTATGAAGGGGAAGGAGAAAGCAGGAGAAGGTACATACATAAATCTCCCAACTTAAGCAGGTCATTACAAAAACCTCTTTCATAGCTATGCTATGAAACTCAGAAGATCCTCCTTTTCCAGGTCATTAATGCGGCATTGTTGTCTGAGGTATCTGCCATCTTCTGCCCCACAGGTGGCTGGAGGTGGCTGTGGGTGAAGCAACACCCAGATATGGAGAGATACGTGAAAGTTTATCCAAATAGATCTGCATGTCAAACACGAGGAGAGGTGTATATAGCATGAATAAATTGACATGTCAGCACAAATCCCTGCCCTCTGTACACACAGCCCCGACCTGGCTGTGTTTCAGACGCATTACCCTGTGCGGTCACCTTGAAGCAGATGCTGGACAAGCGGTTTTTTGCAAATCACAGCCCAGGCACAAGTGTGTCCCTCTCATCACCCCAGAGACCCAAACTTTGTTTCACTGGCTTCAGAGCTAAATGCACTCTCCTCGTAAGATGCTCTCCTGTCTCACAGGCTGCTGCCATGCCACAGATACTCACACTGGCACCCATGGCACAAGCAAAAAGTAAAGGCTTGAACCTTTCTACCTTGTCATGAGGAAGAAAAGTTTCCAGACCCTCATTTGATTCTCTCCTTTTGCAGGTACAAAGTTTTCATATAGATGAGCCTCCAACAATCTAACAGAAGCCAGACAGTATCTCTGGGGTTTTCAGAGGAAAACTTGATTTCCTGAAATACATATGCTTATATGGCTGAGTCATAAAAGCAGAAGGACACCGCCACCCTCCTCACACTACACACTCACTTTTCAACTGTGGGACAGTGATAATTTGTCTGAGCCTTCTGGACAGGTCTCCAAGGGAATCATCAACTGTAATAGTCTGAAGTTATGGGAAGACAATCTTTGTAAACAGAGATTATGCTTTATCATACCAATTAGCCTAATCAGAAAAAGCAAACAAGATTCAGGCAAAGGCCCTCCTTTCACACATTAACTAGAATTACTTCATGCTAAGGCCTGATGAATAAGGTTTAACTCTATTTTTGGAGTCCAACAAGCTCTCCCCCACCCCAAACAGAAAAAGAATAAAGTAGAAAACAAAGAAAACAAAGCATCGAGAGAAAAGCCTGGCACTTATGCTCTGGATGCTCAGTTGGATTGAAATTAAAAAAGTAGCTCAGCCTCAGGAAAGGAAGTCTCCTTAAAGTAATTTACCTCCAATACTGTAGGAAACTAAAAATAATAATTGCTAGTTAGATTTGAAAGTTTCAGCTGCAACCCTCCCAGGTCTGACTCAGATATTCTAGAAAGCTTCTGGCAATGCTTTGTGGCTCCTGCTGGTATGCCGAAGAACAAAATAAAATGCAAACAAGACCCCTAAGTTTCCAAAATGAGCTGTCAGCCAAGTCAAACTGCTGATTCAGTCTTTGTTTGAATGTTCTTTCCCCACGTTCTTAAATGGTTCATCCCAGCTCCTCTCACCAGTACCATGGGCAAGTTCTCAATAACCCTCCTTAGTCGCAAGATAAGTGCACAAAATTGTGACAATTAAAAATGTCATTACCACAACAACTGCAGTGTTAATTGGAGATTGTGTAATTTCTTGTAGAAGGGGGGTGTATGTGCATACACACTTGCCTGCGTGTTAGGCAGTTCATGCAGAATTTCCTGCAGATCAAATAAAAAAAATCTGCTTGGACCTCTCCACTCATACAAAAATAGCATCTGGATAGACTGCGTCATCTCAGACTGTGACATTCACTTAACTCAGAAATGTTTACAAATGAGGACTGAGATAACAGGAGGAGGAGGGAAAAAAATAGAACATAGTTTTGGGTGGATTTTTTGTTTCCTGTTACCTCTGAGTAAGTGCTGAATGCTCAAAAAACAAGCCTCTACCAATTGGCTTTGACCGTCTTTCCAGTGCAGATCTTACAGGGACAGATGTGTACTCTGTGATAGCAGGAAGCCAGGTTAAAGAGCAAAAAGAAATTACTTTCAAAAAAAAAAAAGCAAAAATCAACTTGTGTTCTTGAAAACTCATGAGGAGCTGATCTTCACTGCTCAAACCACAAGGAAGACAGGGAAAAACACAGTCCCTGAAACAGGGACTTTCCTCTTTTTTGTTTTTAATCCAACCATTTATGGCAAGACATTACAAATAAAAAAAAGAGATGAGGTATAAAAGGCAGCATCGTACCTGCTGCTGACTGCTACAGCCTTGTGTGCATCCCAGCAGGACACGGAATGGCAGCTGATCCATACACAAGGGAGGGACCAGGCACCTCCAGCTCTTAGAATAACCTCTCTGCTGCACCTGGGAGCACGAATTTCAACCTCCTGGTTTCCTCACCACTGACACAGGGACAGGTCTGAAGCCCAGAAATTCCTTTGAAATGCACTCAAATATATGAACCTTCACATTACAAACATGCCCCGTCTGCAAGTGTTTAGTATTGAGGATCAATCCCTTCTTCTAAGGACTCCTAACTGCAATTTTTTTCCACATTTTAAAAGTTCAGGGTAAATAGCTGGACTTGCCAAAGGCAGGAGGAGAGCCCAGCTTCTAGCTTTGCCCATGGTGCAGGTCGGCTTCTCCTCCCCAAGGCAATCGCCTGTCACAACAGCCCTGCCCTCCGACCCTGGGTAAACATCTGCACACGCTGCTTATTTGAGCTCCTACAGTCTTGTTATCTCCCCCAGAACACCCCTAGGGCTAATTAGAGAGTTAATGGCATCATGTCAAGAGATAACGCTACATGGTGGGGGAGCAGGGAGAGGGAAGGTGGAAAGGAATTGTGAAACAAAACCAGTTCCCTTCACAACCGCTGTGCAATATTGGTTTAGGAAGGGTGCACGCAGCCCCTGGGGCCTCTGCCCTCCGGCTGCCGAGCTCCATTTAATGAGAGAGAGCAAGACACTCCTCCAGAGATTCAGTTCTCCAGCCAAGGTGATGCAAGGTCCCCACACCTTCTCCACTGTCTGCACAAGCAAAAACCCTGCAATTCCATCAAGGGTCATTCCCACCAAAGTGCTAGTAGTGATTGACCTCACACAGTTGGTGTGTGACATAGGAGGCAGACAAAGCATACAGATCATTTATCAAAGTGTTTCTGCTTATTCCTTTATCTAATTTTCCCACTTTTACTGTACCCTAGAGATTATTTTTAAAGAAAATTGCTTTCACTATGAAAGCTTAGAGGTAAAACCATCTGGACACAGGTATCTCAGCAAGGCAGCACATAAGCCTGCAAAACTACCAGCCATCAACTTTTGCACTGATGAATGCAAACCCAAGGGTCAGTAGACACTCATGCATGTAAATATGCCCAGGGGACTCTGGGGGTTCAAGCTAGGGCAGCTCTTTGGCTGGAGTAACAACCCTCAACATTCAAACTGCATTTGTGCCTCATGAGGATCTTTGGATGCTCAGCACAGCCTGATTGACCACTCTCAAACCCCCATATTGATAAAATACTTTCCAAAAGTTAACAGAGAGGAAGTTACATAAGAAAATTCATGAAAATTGCTCCTAATTGGCATAAACAGTCCCAGCCTCCAGCTGGAGACAGGACAGGGCCATGGCACAAACCTGCACCCCTCCGAGACCAAACTCTAGCCAGGGAAAGGGAGAAGGAGATAGCAACAGATTACAGAGCTTTTGTTTTTAGTCAGAGAAAGGAGCAACTGTTGACAGACCAGGGCTGTTCTTGCACAAGCAGTTGGGGGAAAGTGTTGTTCTTCCCTTATCTTATATAAACTACAGACTGGCCTCATGAAATGCACAACTGTTTATAAACGCACAATCAGAGCAGCTCTTTCCAACCAGCCTCTGCTCTGCTGCCAACTCCCGCCCACCCAAGCCCTTTTACAATAATCCACTATTTAAAAAAAAGTTACCAATTTGCAATAATTCGAGAAGATTCTTCCAAATGCCTGGTTACACCCTGGCCCTACAACCCACTGCCATTCACACTTCTCCTGTTAGCACATCACTGTTACCCGATATTGCCCAGGCACTCTGGAGTGTGACACGCTTCCCAAGGCAGGAAGCCTGGAAGCCTGTTTTATGCCTTTTTTTCCTATGAAGAAATGCTGCACCTTGAAGCGCTGGTCTTCCCCAGAAGATTGATCACTTTTGTTTCAGACTTGTTTAATTTTAATCCAGTCTGGACATCACCATGAGGTCCACCATACCCATCCATGCTCTGAAGGAGAAATAAAAGTGCTTCAGGATACTTTTACCTTCTATTTAAACAGGCTGGAGGTAGAAGTCCATGCTTTTAGAGTGATAGTTATATTTACTGAAAACTCCTCTGATCCTTCATTAATCTCTGCAAATTCAGCTGCTGATTAGAGTTCAGTTGGCAGTAAGCAAATGAACCCAGGCCACAAACCACTCCTTAAATCTATGCTTCACAGAGACAGATGTAATTTTTTGTGACTGCCTGACAATTCACTCCCTCGTTGATTTCAGTGCTATCAAATCAGTGACAGCAAGGTGGACAGCAGATGGTAGAGACATTCAGGAGAAAACACTACCTAGTCCAGAAGTCTCCTCATGAAATATTGGAGGAAAAAAATAATAGTCATTAAGAGGACTGTGGGCAGGATCTGCAGAACCACAAAGCAACATATATACTGAGACTTTGGATACCTAATTCTCTTCAAAGCAAGAATCCCAATTAATGCAAGAGAGAAGTTTTAAAACAAAAGCTACACCCCACAGCTGGCTGCTGCACAGACACTTTGGCTGTGCTGGACAAGGAAGGGTGGCAGGACACTCCCAGGGCTGTGCTCCAGGTTTGTCTTAGCCTGGAAGGAGAAACCCCTCCCCAGCATGGTCAGTTCTGCAGCTTGAAACAGCACTGTGAGGTGCCTCTCATCCTCTACTCACCTCATCCCACAAAGAGGGGTACCATAAAGCTTCACAAAGTTTTCATTTGGCTGGATATGCACAGCTCAATTCATCACCCTTCTAGCTAAGAAAGGTAAGAAAGAGAAAAGGACCTTCTGTTCCTTCTTCAAACAATTTGGTTTAGAATTAAGGAAAAAAATCAACTGAACAAGAAATAACAACACAAAACATCCAGAGGAAGGCGAATTTTGAGGCAAAAAGAAGACCCTATCAACTAGGTAGAAACAATTAGTGAAGGTCCCATCAAGACAGCATAAACCTTAAACGTGCTCCAGAGGCAAAAGTGCCTACAATCTATTGTTTCAAGATCAAGATGCCGTTTAATTAAGTGTTTGTGCACACCTTTTAAAGATTTAAAATAAGCACCAACGCATTATTGCTCCATACTTGCTCCAGGAGCACGCATAGCAGCGTGGAAACCTTTGGAGGCAGGCCTAGCTGCTTAAGGAAGATGTTTTCTGAGGCGACTGCTTCTTTTGTTTGGAGGCATTTGCATATAGGCAGAGGACAAGACTTCAATTACCACACTCTCCCATGTCAGGTGCTCATAGCAATAGAACTAGGGAGTTAAAGCCACACCTCCTGGAACACCCCATTTCACTTCTCTCCCTGTAGATTTGTGCTTTTCAGCTTAAAATTACTTTATTCCTTCCCAAGATGAATGTACAGCAAGATGGTGAGAGGGAAAAAATATGTAAAGAAATTTTAAATATACTTCCAAAATGATCACACAGCAGACAGATCACCCATTAGTTTTCTTCACTACCACTGAGAATCCTGGGAAAGGACATTAAAAACAAAACACTTAGTGTAAGGATACTGCTCATCAACTGGCTGCATTCCTAAAAAGAAGAAATGCAGCCACTGCTGGCTGGCAGCTAGAACTAGGGCCAAATAGCACAGGAAAGGGAGCTAGGGAAAATTTATTTTAAAGACACATAAATATGTCTTTAGAGCCCTGCTACACACAAGACAAGGGAAGTCTTCAGACTTTGATTAAACTGAACATACAGATATATTCTTTATATTCATTCTTATCTGAAAGAACTGACCATTTCTAGATTTGGATCTGCAGCCTTAAATGTGATGATTAGATCATTTGAAGGGACCTACATGGCAGAAGATTAAACATCCAGCAGGCTTACAAAGCCAAGCCTAAATTAGGAGAGCTTCTGAGTTCAACTGCAAACAGGAGAGGTGCTGGAGGGAAGCTTCCAATAGAATAATGCCTTTGCTCATTATGGAAATGTCTTTGCATAATCTCAACTTTCTTTGCACAGCTATGGAACGAATAAATAACCACAAAGAAGAGAAACTTGGCAAGCCTCAAACTCTCTCAAACAAAAACCAGACGGTAATAAAAGCTTTGATCACATCCCTGTGCTGTACAAAGTCCTTCCTTCCCTCTTTTCTATGGTCAGTCCTGGAATACTTAGGCATGGAAACAGATGGCCACACAAGCCACTTTGCTGCATCTCCTTATCAAACCAGCTTCATCCTCCAGGTGCAAAACCATTTCCCAACAAAATGCAAGGCTGTGGCAGCTGCTGGAGCCTGTGGCAGCACACATCACGTGTCATCAGTCAGTCTCTGTACAGAGGCACTATTCCTGCACTGCTCACCACATCAGCTCCTGTACCCCGCCCTGCTGTGGGTACACAGGGACAGCCTTCCCATCCCACAGTTCCACCACCCCATAACCAGCTTTCATCTGCTTCTTCAGCCCTTACCTTGCAACAAGCAGAGTTCTCTTCTCCTGACCCAGAAAAACACTTTTAAGAAGCAATTAAAATTAACAGAGTTCAGAGCCTGTGCTCTAATATTAAAGTGTTGGATAGGATGAAACAGTCGTGCAGGATAGGAGGGAGGGAGCTTTTTCTGTCTATCAGATGTACAGCTGATCCTGACCACAGGTCCCATGTGATGTGGACCAGGAATTCAGTGCATGGCCATCAAATATGAATTACTGATTTACATGGTGCTAAGGCTGAGAGCACACACAAGACAGCCAGCAGCCACCTTAAGCCAGAACAGCTCCTCTACAGCTTGCTGGGCTGCAGCCTGGGAATGTATGCTGTACAAGGTGGTTTGGTGGCTCTTCATGAGCCTACAGCAGATTAAATATGTGAAAGGTTTCTTGTTTCCATTGGGAAGATGTGTCATCAGTAACAGGACTGAGGCTGAGAGCCTCAACACCTCCATCTCCCACACAAGATGCATCCAGTCTGTCCTTTCTACAGCCCACTGTTACCCCCACCTCTATGCATAAAGGACAGCAGCAGAGCCACAGAGCTGAAACTCTCAGTTTTGAACTATCAAACATATGCTGCACTTTCAAAATTTCTGTAGCTACCAGGCCTGGGATACCTACAGCCCCTAAAGCTGTATACCCAAACCCAGCCCTACACACACCACTGTCCTCAGGGCAGAAACCCACCCCACAGGATGCTCAGCACTGCCTAATCAAGCCACACACAGCAAATCCCCAACGATTATTTGCAGATGAAGAAAAACAAATACATTTTTAAAAAAACAAAAAACATAAAAAACACCAACGACCAGGAAAAAAAAAGGCAAGGAATTCTCTCTGCCTTTTATGGGGAGGGATGGATCCAGGTTAAGAAAACTCTGACCACGGCACTGTCTGGGGAGCAGACATTCCACTGAACTGGTTAGACAAGGGGCTGCAGGAGGACGGCTTGCTCAGGGGCATGACAAGAAGGTATGTACAGGGGGAGGGGGATGAGGTGCTCCATCCCTGGGGACAGCACTCCAGCTCCTGCCAACAAGGTCCCCAGAGCCACACTGTTGGGATGGTGGTGGCAGAAGACTTACAGACTCTGCAAACCCCTGAAGTAACACTTTTACCAAGGTGCTCCTGCTGAAATCCTTAGCCCAAAGCAGCTTTGTTTGGGTCTAGACCAGCAGCTCTTAGCATCAGTGAGCAGTTTACAGGACTTTTAAGAGATAGTAAATAAAAGTGATTTTGCACCTGGTAGAGCAGGCTGACAGCACTAAAAGGGCTCCAGGACAATGCAGGGGTTATTACACTGCCACACACCCACTCCTAGAGAGAGATCTCCAGACCCCTCCTCCCTGATGCCCCAGGGCATTTAACCAGTCAGACACAAATATAAAATTGCTATAACATTACCTGATTTCTAGCACTGCAGGATATAGGCTTTGCAATCAGGGTTCATCCTGAATGGAGGGAACTAGACACCACCCCACCACACAGCTGCTGGCTACATCCTTGAGCAGAGTAGAGGCTGGGGACCACCTTCTTTGGTGCACTTAATGAATGGCAGGAGACCCACAAGGACACATGTGCAACTTACCTTCCTGGCCATCTGCAGCTCCTTCCCACACCAAGGCCATGGCAGAAAAAAAGTGTTCTCCACACCCACAGGGACCACCAGCCCTTCACTCCAGTTATGCAAAAAAGGCCGGGGTTTCCCAGTCTGCCTGTGGTTCACACCAGGGGAAAGGAAGGGCCACAGCTGACAGCCAGGACGGGCCACCCAGGACATTGTGAAAGAGCCGGTCACAAGGCACACGGCTGGGGAAGGTTGTGCCAACTGTCTAACATTATACCAGACCCAGAAAACTCTTCCTGACCCTCTCCAGATCTTTTCAACCTAAGGCAGTGCAGATCACCAGTTTCTTTTACCCCTTTCTTACACAGGCACAGGAAGATTATATCTTCCTTAAAACAAGTGCATAAGAACTGCAAGGCCTCAGCAAGAGACAGGGCTACAGCCCAGATGAGAGAGGTTTCTGTGTCACCCCAGCCTTCCTCCCCAGGTTTCCACCCAAAGAATTGCATTCTCAAGGCAATTAACACAACTGATGGGTGTTCAGCAGGGCAGGACTTGTACTCCTTTTCCAGCCCGCTTGCAGGACACTTTCTTCAGGCACTGCAGCTCCTTCCCCACTACTAGATCTGTTGTGAATAAGCACTTGCACCCGCAAAAGTCAGATAATAATAATAAAACAGAATACCAAAAATATCCCCCAAAACCAAAAAACCCCACAGGTTTCACCAATACAACTCTAGGCTCAAGGATGGACATCTTTTAAGATGGCAAGTTTCATTTTTCAGCCATAAACTGCGAGAAGGTACAATGCTGATTTTAAAAGTTGATTGGAATTGCTTTGAAGTCCACACAAGGACAATTGCTTTAAATAAACCACTCTTAATTGCTCTGCACCCATTTAAATCTCACACGGTGATGCATTTTGGAGAAAAATTTGCCTTCTTCTTTTCCTAAGACAAATATAATACTATAAAGCACTCTGTCTTGATCTCTGTGCTCATCTCCCAGGGCCCCTCTGTTTCTGCTGCATTCCTTTGTGTTTATCTGCCCTCTTCAACCCCTTGCTGCAATCAGCTGCATGCAGCACCTTGTGTCTAGAAGTGACATGGCTGAGGTTACGGGAGACAGGTGCAAGGGAAGCTCGTGCCCCGAAGCCATCCAAAGGAAAAGAGAAGCTGGAGGGGAAGAGAGTTGTAAGGTATTTTAGATTAAAGCAAACACCTTGCCCCAGGCTACACATTCTCTTGCCAATGAAAGCTTCAAGCCCCAGAAACAGCAAAGCAAACACAGACTTCTCTGCTAGGGGAGTTGTCACCTGTCAGGGATGTTTGCAAATTTATAGGGAGGTGGTGGTAAGGGGAGTAAAAAGAGCTTTCCTCATTTTAAAAGACGGGCTGTTTGCACAGGTTTGCAATGCATATTTTGCTTTGTGAAAGCTTTTGTCCAGCATTCAACTGAGAGAAGGTGCTGTCTTCCACTGAAGACAAACTGGAACATTTATAAATGTACATACATTAATGTACTCTGAGCTGCGGCCTTTACGGCAAGGGTGAGGATGGGATGGAATTTCCCCGCTCCCCCTTCAGCTTATCACGTCAGTGAAAAACACTTCTTAAAAAGAAGTCACCCGGCAGCCTGGCCTCTCCAGAAATGCCTCCTGCAAGGCTGGGCTCAAACCCATCATCAGCAAGAAGCAACTGCATAGAGAAAGCTTCTTGTCCCCTTCCCAGGCAGCAGTGCTCACCTCAGCAGTGCTCAGAGAGAACAATGGGAAGGGACTTTCCATTCGTGTTTCACTGCACCACTGACAGGAGAGGGAGACTCTGAACAGGCCTTCAGCGAGCCCAACAGCCACTGCAGTGCTCTGCAGACAGCTTGGAGGAACAGGAGATGGGGAAGTGAGCTTGTGCTCAATGTCACAAATCCAGATTTGAGCATGGAAGGAGAAAAGTTACTAGTTTTTTACTCCTGTCACCAGGGACTGTAACCGGAATGACCCAGCAGCTCCTTCCTGGCAGACACAATCCTCCAGGTCACTAATACAACCAGGATATAGACTGCCAACACACCATCACTGGGCACATCAAACATTGTGGTTGATTAGCCAGAGAATTAAATGACAGCAGTTTCTCAGGATGGAAACAGTACAAGAAAATCTACAGATACCAACACAAACTTCAAACTACACTTTATTTTTACCCTGAAGTATACAAAACCCAGGAAGAACAGAAACAGGACATGAGCAGCTCCAACTCCTGAAATACCTCCTGCTCCAGCCTGCAAGAAAAGTACCTGGCCTCTTCAGAAGAGCTATAGCTAAGAAAGAGCCAGTCTGTTAGTGCCAAAGGCAATGAACCAGCAACCACCAGTGCCTCATCTGCATTCCAGTCTTGAGCCATATCCCTGAGACACCCACAGCCAGGACTCATTACAAACACTCTAGTCTGAAGAAACAAAGAGGGGAAAAGAACCCAACCACGGTCTTAAAACAAGTTTTTATTCATATATGACACTCAAGAGAAGAAAAAACAGATGAACCTCTGGTCTTAGTCAGCAGAATTGCAACTCTACTCAGAATCCAAATTATTTTAACCCTGAGGTCAAACTAGCTCTAAGCAGGGAGAGTGCAGGGATGGTTGAGTAGCCTGTGCAAGAGGCTCCTCAGCTCTCCTG